>NW_027256891.1:26936519-27270461 GCF_029215685.1 Pituophis catenifer annectens
GTGTGTGTGGAATGCTTGCACTTAGAAAACAGCTCTATATTTTCCTGTTTTTTCCTTTCTTTTCTGCTTTCCCTTTGATTTTCGGTGTTGTGTTTCTACCCCCCCACACACATACCCCTTTGACTTCAGAATTTTTTGATGGAACATCTTTATTGCTTGTATTTACATTTCCGATTTATTGCTGCGCTGCCCAGGGAACGCAAATTACTTAGATATATAAAAGCATAATAAAGAGGCAAATAAAAGCTGCCTTTTTAAAGAACGCCGTGCCCATTAGGAGACATCCTAAGCCACGAACCGCAGAAAGCATTACAGAAAGAGATCTTGTGAAGGGCAATAAAAGTGATTGAGAGGAAAGGTCGTGTCCAATCATAACAATTCTCCGCAATTAGGCGTTTCTTCTAGCCTGCAAAACTTACTCATCCACTGCTGATTGTGTTAACTGGGACAGAGAAAGCAATTGTTAAGGCTCAGGTACATTCAGCTATAAATGCAGGAGTCTGCAGTCCCATTTCTGACCCAATGTCACCGTAACCTATGCTGCGAGATGGACTGTATAAAAAGCCCTTTTCCAGGAAGACTTTAAAGCAGCCACTTCAGAGGGAGGGCAGCTGCCGTGGCCTCACTCTAGGTTTTCCGGAAAGGGAAGGGGGGGGGGGAAAACCCCAATGAAATTTCAACCTGCCAGCTTCCCCCAAGCACATCCTCTTTTCTTCCAGACCTCTGGGAAAAGATTTGGCCATCAGAAAAGAACCTTTTGCCCTGCCAGCAAAATCTTTCAGCTCCCTGCCACTCACCGCCTAGAGTGGATATTTTTCAAGGTGAAAAATTTTCCGGTCTTTTTCAAGTCTCCTTCAAGTCCCTCCGCCTCCCCTGAACAGGGGGGATCTTGTATTTTGCAAAAGACGAAATCGCCTAGAGGCCAGGAGTGGGCTGCTGGGGGTTCAATCTCTAGTTAAGATTCTGTGCAGTTCAGAGAAACCCCAAATCCCACTCCTGGCTGGCCCCGCCCCTCCCAGGAGTCCCCATGTGGCCCGTTTTGGATGCAGGTAAGTGCAGGGTGCTCATGGAGGCACAGGGAAGGTGAAAAACGGGCCCGTTTCCGGCCACCAGAGGGCCTCTGGAGCCTGGGGAGGCCATTTTTGCCCTCCTGGAGGCTCGAGGAAAGCCTCCGGAGTCTGGGGAGGGCAAAAACACCCCCTCTCCTGCTGTGGTGCAGGAGGCAGACTAGGCCATGCCCACCATGGCCACGCCCACCCAGCAACCGGGCAGAGAACCCCTTGCTAAAAGCTTTGAAGACCATCCCTGCTGCAAGCAATGGAGAACCCGGCAACGTTAAAGGAGAAGCTTGTCAAAATCCCCACTTCTTCAAACCCCAAAGCAGCCTTCGGGGAAAAAAAAAAGAAAAAGCAGAAACTCACCTGCCCACTTTCTCTGCCCTCCCAATACAGGTAGTCCTAAGAGTCTCTGGGCCTTAGCGATTTTGAGATGCGTGGCTAAGGGAATTCTGGGAGTTGGAAGTCCACGTATCTTTGAAAGTTGCTGAGGTTGAGAAAAGCTGCTTTAGAAAAAAAAAAAGAAATTAGGAGGTTAATGGACCCCGAAAGGAGCTTGTGTTTGCTGTTTTAGATCGGCTGAAAATACATTTAAGGGGAGATTTAATCTGATCGTGCCACCTTCTGCGGAGGTTCCGAGAGAAAAGCCGAAAAATGATGCACCAAAAAAAATCATGCACGGCTTACATATGCTAGAGTTTGGAAGGGGGCACACTGGTAGTTCTCGGCTTACGACAGTTCATTTAGTGACCATTCAAAGTTACGATGCTACTGGAAAAAGTGACTTACGACCGTTGTTCACACTTAATGACATTGATAAGAAGCATGGTTTTCTTTTTGATACTTTCTTAATTTGGTTTTCTACCTGATTGTTTGTCTGGTGTTAATCCCCGCTTATCTGGGTACCAGTTGCTGGATATTTGTTTTGGTAACTGTCTCATGTTTATGTGCCAAAGTCATGTGATCCCCTTTTGTGACCAACTGATGAGCAAAATCAATGGGGAAGCCAGATTCATTTAATGGCCGTGTTACTAAAGGCACAACTGAAGTGACGTACCACTGGCCGGGATGGCAGGAGGTGGCTTTTGTGCCCATGTTCCCCGTTGGCCCTCCAAGAGAGATGCAAGCCAGAGGGCATCTTTCTAATAAGCCGAATCCTTGTAATCTGATGGAACTCTCATCCCCCTGCCTGGCCTGGCTCCAGAGAGGCTCTTGATGGCAAATGCAAATCTAAACCTTTTGGGAGCGTTTGCAAAGCTGCTCCGATCCTTTCGGAAAAACACGATTACCTTCTTCCGACTCTTAATTAAACGGGTTACGCCACAACTGCTGCCATATATAAATATGTGCATTTGCTGTGAAGATGCTAATCGAGAGGAAAGGAAGGAGAAAAAGAGGCTTAATTAAGCAGCTCGGGCATCCCCGGCCCTCTCCTCCGTCCTCTGCTCTGGTTTTACGAGCTGCCACTTGTTCGGGCGTCTTATTAAAGTCACGGCTGGACAAATTAATGCTCTGTTTCCGAGAATGTTGCTCTTGGCTCCAGTGACGGGGATCAGAAGCCCAACAATGTTTACTAATTGGGCAAATAGGCCACACCCACTATGGCCACGTCCACCCAGCAACCGGGCAAAGAAAGTCAAATTTCTGAATCCCACCCTTGCTTTTAAGTTATAGCATCATATAAATTTTAGTCTTTTTAACCAGGTCTTCCCCTTTTGGTGCATCTGTGCATTATAGCCCACATCTTGGCTGGTTTTATTACGTGCTCTTTCAGTTGTTCCTCCATTTCAAATTTCAGTAAAAAGATACGTATTTTAGCAGTCCCACGCTCTTATTTTCTCTTATCCCTTGGAAACCAAGAGGGCTTGCGGAGGCTTCAAAATAGTATTTCTGTTGTGACCCAGGCCCAAGTAGGTAGCAGTCGACGCAAACAGTTCCAAAACAAACAGACTTTAATAGAACAGCTGAGAATTAACTCATTCTCAGCGTACTCCAAACTAAATTAAAAAATTTCCTTCATAACACAAATTCTTCAGTCTAATCACCAACCTTGGTATAATTAGGCAAACTGCCAAAGGCTTCTCTTGGCAAAAGTTCAGAAGCAGAAGACGCCAACAAGAGATAAGTGCAGCAAGACAAGAACAAGTCTATCAACGTTGTTTTCCAACAAAGAGCCCAAGAGCCATTGCTATTCTTTTAAGCCTTATGGGAGGATCCAATCATTTCCTGGCCTTACTCCTGAGTCGTCCTTTTTGCTTTAGCTGCTTTTGCCTTCTGGCAGCTCTTCTCATATGTGCACTAGGAACAGGCTCCTCCTGTTCCTCTGCCTCTCTGCTGTCAGCCTCTGGATGCTCCGCAGTCCGTACATCACTCCCAGATGGCCCTGGCCCCATCTCTGCCTCCGATGCAGAGCCCTCATCCGGGCCTTCCCCAGACTCCAGGACTGGTCCATGTTCTTCCTCAGCCTCATCGCTGTCCGACTCTGCTGCCAGCTCTGCAGGCTGCTGGCGGACCACAACAATTTCAAAACTTTGGGGCGTTTAAAATGTGTGGACTTCAACTCCAGCAATGCTGGCCGGGGAATTCTGAGAATTGAAGTCAACACATCTTAAATTTGCATAAGTTGAAAAACACGGCTCTAAAAAAAGCGTGCAACAAAACTGAGGTGGAAACACTGCTTTTATCGTGTCTTGCATGCTGCTGGGCCCTGATTCTACCTTTCTCTTTTTAAAATTACCACTCGTGTTTTTCCCTTATGAAAGAGGAGAAAACAGGACCCTTGAAAGCAACTGTGTCGCATGATTACATCCAGTGGTGGGATTCAAGTAATTTAACAACCGGTTCTCTGCCCTAATGATTTCTTCCAACAACCAGTTTGCCAAACTGCTCAGAAAGTTAACAACCGGTTCTCCCGAAGTGGTGCGAACCGGCTGAATCCCATCACTGATTACATCCCTCCGAGAATAACAAATGGCGCCTTTTTATTTTCTTTCCTTTTCTTTTGGGCCAGTTTCGTCAGAAAACACATTTTCTCTCTTTCCTTAATCAGTATTCTCCAGGCGTGATGCACCTTCCCGAAAGAGGCCAATCCAGTGAACAACCTGGCAGATTTAAATCTGCGCTAAAAGCCCCGGGGAAATTAAGAAGACAAAACATTAACCACAGACTAAACATTAACATATATTAGCATTTTGATTACACCTGTAGACAGGGGAAATGGGCCCGGCTAATACTATTAAAAAGTTTGTGTCCTATATACCCCTCCAGCCTTTCGGCTTCAGAAATCTTCAGATTTGAAGATTTCCTTGGGTTAAAAAAAAAAAAAAGGAATAAAAGTAGAATTCCGTTAGGGGAATCTATAGCAGTCCGTAGGTAGTTCTTGACTTACGACAGTTCGTTTAGTGAACATTTGAAGTTACGACGGCACTGAAAAAAGCACCTTATGAACCATTTTTCACGCTTAACGACCATTGGGGCATCCCCATGGCTACGTAATCAAAAGACTTAGACTAGAAGACTTCCGATGTCCCTTCCAATTCTAGAATTCTTGCTGGGAGCGTTGGCATTTGGAACAGGGAAGGTGTCGCTGGGGCATCAAGTGAGTTTCTCCACAACCAGGTTTTTGCCTGTGGCACTGCAGGGTGTTAGTGTGTGTGTGTATGTGTGTGGGGAGGGGGAATGCAGAAAAAGAAAGAGAGGGAATGTACTCCCCCCTCCCCCAAAAGGCTGAAACTCATGGGAGGAACGGAGCAGCTGTATGTGCCAGGTGCCAGAGCTGGCTAGCAAGATCTCAACCCATAATTAAAGCGGAGATTGTGAAACGCAACAGCTATGCCAGCTATTTCATGGAGTCAGAAACAAGTGTGTGTATTCTGGAATTTATTTGCTGTAAAACACAATTGGGGGGGTATTTGGTGGGGGGTGTCACAAGACGTGATGGCCTCTTTTAACAGAGGAGAAAGAGAAGCTACAGGGTAGCAGAAGAGACATACCATTTCCTGTATGTGCAGTGGGCGTGCTTAAATCTGTAATTTCTTCCCAAACCAGGAATCGGGGTTTGCGATTTTCCCTCCTGCACAATGAACCCTAGTTGGCTTGTTGCTGCACTTAGAGCCTCGGACTTGGTGTCAGCTGGAAGCTGTGACTGACCGTTGAATTCACGTAGAGAGCGGTGGTTTTTCAAACTTGGCCCATTTTTAAGATGGGTGGACTTCAACTCCCAGAATTCCCGAGCCATCCTCACTAGAGTATTTATTTATTTATTTTTAAAATTTGCTCGCCGTCCATCTCACTGCAAGGCGGGTACAGACAGATGCAAAGCTCCATATTTGCACATCTAAGACAGACCAACTCTTTTAATCGCCCCAAAGCAGGGGTGAAATCCAGCAGGTTCTGACAGGTTCTGGAAAACTGGTAGTGGAAATTTTGAGCAGTTCGGAGAACCGGCAAATACCTCCTCTGGCTGGCCCCAGAGTGGGGTGGGAATGGAGATTTTGCAGTATCCTTCCCCTGGAGTGGGGAGGGAATGGGGATTTTGCAGTATCCTTTCCCTGGAGTTGGGTGGGAATGGAGATTTTGCAATATCCTTCCCCCGGGAGTGGGAAGAGAATGGGGATTTTGCAGTATCCTTCCCCCAGGAGTGGAGTGGGAATGGGGATTTTGCAATATCCTTCCCCCAGAATGGGGTGGGAATGGAGATTTTGCAATATCCTTCCCCCAGGAGTGGGAAGAGAATGGAGATTTTGCAATATCCTTCCCCTGGAGTGGGGTGGGAATGGAGATTTTGCAATATCCTTCCCCCAGGAGTGGGGAGAGAATGGAGATTTTGCAATATCCTTCCCCTGGCACGCCCACCAAGCCACGCCCATAGAACCGGTAGTAAAAAAAATTGGATTTCACCACTGCCCCAAAGTGATTGGCAGTCTCTAAATTGAGCAGTCAATCTGACTTCAAATTAACTACAAACCTGATTCATTTTGCATTTCAAACAGGTTTGAAATGATCAGGCCTTGAAAAGTTTTGGGATTCCTGATTTTAGGGGTTTTTTTTTTCTCTTGCAGATCAGCAAGCTGTGTGGCCCTTCCCAGCAGAGGCAACACCGATCAGCTTGGAATCCCGAAGACCATGTTGCTGACCAGAGGATGATGGGTGCCACTCTGGTGGAACCCCAAGAAACCTTATCCGGTCGAAAGAGGTGGGTTCACAGTTTTGGACTTGGTGGTGACCACAAGCCACACAGGTAGTTCTCAACTTAACAACCGTTCATTTCGCGACCGGTCAGAGTCACAGCGCCACTGATTTACAACCGGTCCTCACAGTTACAACTGTCGCCGCAACCTGATCAGAGTTTGTGGGCATGTAGGCCGTTTGCAAAATCTCAGGGGTCCCATGATGATCAATAGGGACTTTCTCAGTCAGCTTCTGATAAGGAAAGTCGGGGGAGGCTAGATTCTTTTAATGACCGGAGTGATTCGCTTAAAACAACACTGGCAAAAAAAAAGTCATAAAGTCCGGCACAACTCACTTAACAAGTGTCTTGCTTGGCAATGGAAATTCTGCTCCCAATGGTTGTCTTAAGTCGAGGACTCCCTGCATCTGATTTTTATGCATGCGTCCTTCACAGGAGACCAGATGGTCAATGGGATGTTGATGGTTGATGCCCTGAATGCTCGGTGGCCTGGCTGAGCAGGTCATCTCGATCCAAAATCATCTGGAAATAAATCATCTTCTCCTTCTCCTCCTCCTCCTCCTCCTCCATTCTTATAGTTTCTTCCATTTATTTTGGGCTCCGTATTACCATTCTTTTCATCCCAAGATGCTTCTTCTTCTTCTTCTTCTTCTTCTTCTTCTTCTTCTTCTTCTTCTTCTTCTTCTTCTTCTTCTTCTTCTTCTTCTTCTTCTTCTTCTTCTTCTTCTTCTTCCTCCTCCTCCTCCTCCTCCTCCTCCTCCTCCTCCTCCTCCTCCTCCTCCTCCTCCTTCTTCTTCCTGACCAGGGCTGGGCTTCAAAAATTTTAGCAAAGAGTTCTCTGCCCAGTTGCTGGCTGGGCATGGCCTAGTTGGCCTCCTGCACCACGACGGTGGAGGGGGAGGCATTTTGTCCTCCCCGGGCTACGGAGGCTTTTCTTGAGCCTCCAGGAGGGTAAAAACAGTCTCCCCAGGCTCCGGAGGCCCTCTGGAGGCCGGAAACGGGCCCGAACTTCCAATAGGTCCATTTTTCGCCCTCCCCCGAGCCTCCACGCGTGCCCTGCACTTACCTGCGTTGAACGGGCCGCGTGGGGACGCCTGGGAGGGGGCAGGGTGGGCTGGGTGGGGCCAGCCAGGAGTGGGATTTGGGGGTTCTCTGAACTGCACAGAATCTTAGCTAGAGGTTCTCCCAAACCCCCAGCACCCCATTCCTGATCCTGATTGTGATGAAGAGGGTTTTCCGTGTCACCTTGTTTGTTGCTAAGCCAGAATCAGACAGACATGCCAAAGTACCCATTGTGCAGCCTTGGTGTGTAATTAAAGCAGCGTTTTGTGGTCTTCCAGCTCAGAACAAATATAGCAGGAAAGGTTATATATAACCTGGCATTTAAATGGTCAGAGAATGTGATCATTAGTGTCAGAAGTTCTTGGGGGAAACAAAGCTGCAATTTTCAGCTCACAAACCCACTCCGAGATTTTCTCCTATCCTCACCCACATTTCCCTCACTCTCCCCCCCCCCTCCAGGCCTCTGTGGGTTAGAAGATGCTTATTTCAACTCGTTTTGGTTTTTTTTTTTTTGGAAAAGGTCCTGACTAATAGCAGAGTAGCGGATTCTGTGATTTGATTGATGATGTGGGATGCATCTTCCCAGCCCATCTGTGTGTTTTAAGTGGCAGTTTGAAAGAGACCGAGAGCAAGTTGATTCCAGCTCATCTCGGTTTGAGGGAGGGGCATTCAGAAGAGTTCCATCTGGTTACGCTGCTAGGATTTTAAAAAAATAAAATAAAATAAAACCCAACCCCAACAGAAATTCTGCTGGAAAATAGGATTGCGCGTTATCAGAAAATACACATTTGAGTTGTAGTTTTCCACAGCAAAGGGGGGTCCAGATTTGAAATAGCAGAAACACCCCCCCACACACACACCCTCGGGGCATTGGAGTGACTTGTCTTGAAGATAAAACTTGAAAGGTATCCAACCTTGGCAACTTTTAAGAGTTGTGGACTTCACAACTGCCAGAATTTCCCAGCCGCCCCCAAGGTTGTAAAATCAGACACGGTTCAGGTGGTGACTTGCTTACTGACCACAAGAAGTTACGACCGTAATTCTGGGCTCAATTACAGCCAGTTAAATGAGGGAAACCTATACGATGACAAAGAGAAACCTGCACAGTTTATGGAAATAAGGAGAGAGAAAATGAAGAAGGAAAAAAGAATGGCAAAGGCTTATGGTTATTTTTCCCGGTTCTTGTATGACGCACAACTAATTCGTATAATAGTTTACATCACAGGGGAAAGGATTTACTACCTGCTGGAATAAACAAGCAGCAGAGACAGAAGGGGAGGATAACAAGGACTGTTTTACCTGTTGGGCCCAAGTGACCTCAGCTCAACCCAACTCATAGTGAAGAGAAGGACCAGGGGAGACATGATAGCCATCTTCCAATACTTAAGGAGCTGCCCCAGAGAGGAGGAAGGGGGTCAAGCTATTCTCCAAAGCACCTGAAGGCCAGACAAGGAATAATGGATGGAAACTAATCAAGGAGAGATTCAACCTAGAAATAAGGAGGAATTGTCTGACAGCGAGAGCAATCAACCCATGGAACAGAAGTTGCCTTCAGAAGTTGTGGGAGCTTCATCACTGGAGGCTTTCAAGAAGAGACTGGGCTGCCATCTGTCAGAAATGGTGTAGGGTCTCCTGTTTGAGTGGGGGGTTGGACTAGATGACCTACAAGGTCCCTTCCAACTCTGTTAATCTATCTATCCTGTGGATGAAGAAAGGAATAGAGCGTGTATTCGTGCACGCGTGTGTTTGCACATATCATTTCTATGCATGCAAAAAAATATATCTTTAAAACGCTCCTTGCAGGTCTTAAACAGAATGAGTGAAGTTGCCTTGCTGGAGTATTTCCCCCCCCCTTTGCATCCTAAAGACATCCCGACTTCGAGGCGCAGTGTTGGTTTCACGTTTCTGGGAAAAGTCGCTGTCCTTATTCGGCCCCTCATTTGCATGCTGGCTTGATTAGATCCCGGTTAGTTGCTGGCTTCGTCCGGAGCACCCCCTCCTGGCTGCCGACGTGCACAGGAGAGAGATGCATTTGCAATGGCAGGGAGTCTGCTGCGGCTGCTTCCCACGAGGCCAAGACCTTGTTTTATTTATTTCTGAGATTTATGGGTTGCCCGATAGCTAATCGTTGTCAGGAGGTTGTGCTACATAAGCATAAAAACCGGGTCTCCCAGGAATAGAATGCAACTGAAGCTATCAGGTTGGTTTTTCTCCGTCCGTTAAAACGCAGCACAAGCTGAAGGTCTGAAAAGCAACACACACAAACAAACACACACACACAATCAGAGGTGGGTTTCAGCAGGTTCTGACCAATTCTGGAGAACCGGTAGCGGAAATTTTGAGTAGTTTGGAGAACTGGTAGTAAAAATTCTGACTGGCCCTGCCCCCATCTATTCTCTGTCTCCCAAGTCCCAGCTGATCAGGAGGAAATGGGGATTTTGCAGTATTCTTCCCCTGGAGTAGGGTGGGAATGGAGATTTTACAGTATCCTTCCCCTGCCCTGCCCAACAAGCCACGCCCACCAAGCCCTACCCAGATAACTGGTAGTAAAAATTTTTGAAACCCACCACTGCACACAATGTTATCGCTGCGAAAATGAGAAATGGAGCTGAGTTGCCGAAATGTAAGAGGGCAGAGGTCACTAAAGGGAAGATTAAAAAAAAAATGTTTTCTTGGGTGGGCGATTCTACAATTTGTATAGTAGTTTACTTTACCTAAGTGGGCGATTCTACAATTTAGCTTGTGGAAGTTAACCATCTTGGGTGGGAATATGCAGGACAGGATGCCTGCTTTCTTCCACTCTTTTGTGTACAGCAGTCCTTGACTTACAAGGACTGCTGTACACTTAGTGGGTGTTTCAAGTTATGGTGGCCCTGAAAAAAGGGACTTAGAACCAGTCATAAGGTACTTAATGGCCATTGCACTATCCCCAGAGTCCCGTGATCAAAATCCAGGTGTTTGACAACCAGCGTGTATTTACAATAGTTGCATCATCCTGGGGCTGATGAATCGGTACCCCCCCAAAAAATCAGCACCCCACATTTGCAAGATTTCTCCCAGATAAAAAATGCATAATTGAGATTTTTAGCCAGGTGGAAATGATGTCACTTATCTTTGGCAAATTTGCTTTTTCTGCCAAATGCAGCCTCCAGAGAGATAGAAAGTTCAGGAATTGCACTGAAAAGCCACTTAGAAAAGTGCCTGGGGAATATATGGAACCCAGAATCCTTGTAGATTCTGGGTTCCACTTTCAGGTCGTCCAACAGGAACTCCACAGGTTGAGCGAGCTGAGGAAATCCAGTGTTGTTATATGTCTGCGTGGAATCTTTCTCACTCGTTTTACTCTGCTTATTGCATTTTTTTTATGATGCATTTTTAATTTCCTGTTGCTTTGATTCTTTCCCTATCTGGCCAGCTTCTGAGTAAAATAAAATCACATAAATTCTAGGCTAAGTGGATCAATAGAGTTTATAAAGTAGCTTTTTTCATATATATAGCTATATGCCTGGAAGATTATATCACCCCAGAAGAGTTATTGTTTAAGATGTTGGTTGCATTGGGACAGATTAAACCCAATTGTGTTTTTTGTGTGTGGAAGGATTGGATTAAAAATATGCTTTCAAACTCCGGGCAGAGTTCTTTATTTCCAACAGTGCTCTAGTGCCATCTAGTGGCAGAGAGCAGCATTATAACACACCATTTGAAAATCCGTGTCTACCACTATAACTATCTTCCTTCAACGGCTGAATTTTCCTTGAAATCTCAAACAACTTATAAACCTAAATTATTAATGACAGTGGGGCAGGTAGGTGAGCTCTTCCTGGATTGTGGGAGATTCCTGCCTTCTATCTTGTGGTCTGAGCTTGGCATTGATTTCTCAACTTTAGCCGACTTTTAAGATGGGTGAACTTCAACTCCCACAGTTCCCCAGCCAGCATGGGGGAAATGGCTGGCTCGGGAATTCTGGGAGTTGAAGTCCACCCATCTCAAAACGTTGAAAAACACAGGTCTACCATTTCAATTGGATGAAATGAGCTGTTATCTTAACCCACCGTACTGTAATGCAGGATTTGGGAAGTCCAGAGGTGGGTTTCAGCAGGTTCTGACCAGTTCTGGAGAACCGGTAGCAGAAGTTTTGAGTAGTTCGGAGAACCGGTAAATGCCACCTCTGACTGGCCCCACCCCCTCTGCCTCCCGAGTCCCAACTGATCGGGAGGGAATGGGGATTTTGCAGTAACCTTCCCCTGGAGTAGGGAGGGAATGGAGATTGTACAGTATCCTTCCCCTGCCACGCCCACCAAGCAGGGGTGAAATCCAGCAGGTTCTGGAGAACCGGTAGTGGAAATTTTGAGCAGTTCGGAGAACCGGTAGCGGAAACTTTGAGTAGTTCAGAGAACCAGCAAATACCACCTCTGGCTGGCCCCAGAGTGGGGAGGGAATGGAGATTTTATACTATCCTTCCCCTGCCATGCCCACCAAGCCATGCCCACCAAGCTACACCACGCCCACCAAGCCACGCCCACAGAACCAGTAGTAAAAAAATTTGGATTTCACTACTGCCACCAAGCCACACCCACCAAACCACGGCCACCAAGCCATGCCAACAGAACCGGAAGTAAAAAATATTTTGGAACCCACCACTGGGGAAGATCTACTACAAGGTCCTATGCTTTTGAGCAAAGGTAAAGCAGTTATGTAGCTTTGCTTACAAGTCTACTTTTGTGTGTTTTTTTCCTTGCAGGGAACTTGTCACTAAGCTGCGGGCCCACAGTGGCTTCTATAGCAGCTTGCCAGAATATATCTGCAGCCACAGTTCCACAGTGCACAACAATACCTTCTGCTGGAACGGACACGAAGTGGTGGAAAGGTAATCTCTTCCATTCTCGTCTCCTTCCCCTTTCTTGAATTCCTACAGTTGGCCAAATTTTCGTTTTTCTTCTGTTCCACCAACCCTCTTTCAAATGTGTTAAGCAGGATGTCTCAGAAATGGGCACAAGCCCTCCAAATGCCCAAACTGGCCAATTGTCGATGGACATGGTAATGGACAAAATGTTCAGCTTTCTGCATCT
The DNA here is from genome assembly GCF_029215685.1 of Pituophis catenifer annectens. Lineage (NCBI taxonomy): Eukaryota > Metazoa > Chordata > Lepidosauria > Squamata > Colubridae > Pituophis > Pituophis catenifer. Next base: position 26,948,894 of record NW_027256891.1, read on the forward strand.
TGGAGTCTTGGAGAAGACATTGGACAGGTCTCGGGGGCTTCCAGGGAGAGCTAACAGGAGCTGGAATTGAATTTGAGGCTCCTTTTTTCTCTTCCCAGATCTGTATGTTTTCTTCCCTACATCTGAGCTTCAGGGGAAATTACTGTCTGTCTGGCATGCTGGCTGGGGAATTCTGGGAGTTGAAGCCCACATATGGAAACACAAGAAGGCATCAATTGAATCTCGATCAGGGCTGTTAGATCTGGCCTGCCAACATCTGGATCACAATCAAGTGGCAGCAAATCGATAGAAAACATCCACCTCTGGAGAGGCTCATTGGATCGTTTATGCCTTAGGAAAATAAAAATTGTCAGGGGAACATTTAAGTTCTCAGAAGTTATTTTATATATATAAAAAATTAGGTATAAACAATCCAATCTTTGGGTGCTCGAGAAGCAAATTAATTAAAGTTACAATTAGCAAATTACCAAGTAGCTTTTTTTTTTAACCTCTCTTCTTCCCTCTTGTCAGCCTGCCCAGGTCTGTAGGTTCCTGGAACTTCAGCAAAGTCTTTTAAGTGATGTTAGTTGCAAAAGAAAGAAAAATTGCATCCACTGTTTTTCCTCCACTTTTTGCTGCTGGGTTGTTGTCGTTGTTTTTGCATCAAAGAAACAGTTTCAGAAGTGGGTTTCAGCAGGTTCTGACGAGTTCTGGAGAACTGGTAGTGGAAATTTTGAGTAGTTCGGAGAATCGGTAGTAAAAATTCTGACTGGCCCCGCCCCCATCTATTCTCTGCCTCCCGAGTCCCAGCTGATCAGGAGGAAATGGGGATTTTGCAGTCACCTTCCCCTGGAGTGGGGAGGGAATGGAGATTTTACAGTATCCTTCCCCTGCCACGCCCACCAAGCCATGCCACGCCCACCAAGCCACGCCCACAGAACCGATAGTAAAAAAATTTGAAACCCACCACTGAACAGTTTGCTCTTAACTTGTGGGTGTGCACAAGTGTGATGATTGTAGCAGGACAGTGTGCCATGCAACAGGGCAGCGATTCCAGCAGGTGGCACCAGGAGAACAGCTGCCTGGCCTCAAGACCTTGGCTGAGTTCAAAGCTTGCCCCCCTTCAGCCCCTCCTTTCCCACCTTCCAGGTTTCAGCAACACCTTTTCTAGATTCTTCAAGCTTTCGCTGCGTTCCCTTTTTCCCCGATTTCCACTCCCTTTCCTGGATTCTCCTGCCCTGCCATCCAAGGTCTTCCTTCTCCAAGTGAGTATGGAGAATCTCATGCTCACTCTTGGTCCACCCACTGCTGGGCGAATTGGAGGGGCAAGGGAGGCTGTGGAGGATGGGTTATGAAGTCCAACACAGACTTGAGAAGACCATCCGGGAGTCAGAATATTTTAAGCTCTGCCTGAGGGATACCAAACCTTCCTAGAGTCTTAAGAATTCAGAAAGGATCCAGCTTCAAACCCCGGGAAGGTCCGGGAAGGAATCCAGATTGAAGCTGGCAACCTGGCATTGCTTCGGCATCCACCTTGGACCCCTCCTGGCATCAGGTTCGGGAGACTGCAGAGTGAAACCCAGTGATTTCCTTTGTGCCCTGATCTTTGGGGTCTTCCCTCTGCAGATACAGCCACCCACCCACGAGGAACGGAGGCCGATCTCAGTCGGGACAGCATGAAGCGAAGGCCAGGGGTCCCGAACCGGTCATTAGCCAGATCATTGACAAGCTGAAACATATAAACCAGGTGGGTGCTGCTCCCTTCTCTTGGGGGGGTTGGAGGCAGGACGTGGGGCAGGTGGTTGAGTTGGGGTTACCAAGGTCAGGGAGAAGGGGCTGGGCTGGGTTTGCACATGGGGCTAAGCAGTTATGGGGCGTGCTGGGTTGATTGCAAATTAACATGCAAACATGATACTGAGCTTTGAAACCACTAATCATGGTTTAGCGTTCTGCAGGTTAGTTAGTTTTCCTTCCTTCCTTCCTTCCTTCCTTCCTTCCTTCCTTCCTTCCTTCCTTCCTTCCTCCCTCCCTCCCTCCCTCCCTCCCTCTCTCCCTTCCTTTCTCCTTTCCTTACTTCACCCCTCCCTCCCTCCCTTCTTCTTTCTCTCTCTCTCTCCCTTCCTTCCTTCCCCCTCCCTCCCTTCTTCTTTCTCCCTTCCTTTCTCCCTTCCTCCCTCCCTCTTTCTCCTTCCCTTCCTTCCTCCCTCCCTCTTTCTCCCTCCATTCCTCCCTTCCTTATTCTTTCTCCCTTCCTTTCTCCCTTCCTTCCTCCCTCCCTCTCTCCCCCCATTAATTCATGGGGGAGATCCCAGTGAAAAAGTTGAAGCTAAAATATGTGGGGAGTTGTAGAAGACTAGAAGAGATTGAAAGTGCTCTGGTTTGACCTGGAGCTCCGGGCTTTTTCTGCAAGGCTAATGTCCAAATGATTTTATTTACGATTATGTCCAGCGTAAACTTCTACTTATTCAGTATTAAGCTCTGCTGTTCCAGACCCACTTCATAATAAGGGGCCATGCATTTCTTTCCAAATTTAGAAACCCCCCTCCCTAATTACCCGCCTTGGAGAAAGCCATTATAAGAACCATGCAAAGCGATTTGGGGGGAGGGGCAAGGGGTTTATTCCATTTCTAAGCGTGAAGAGAGATAAATGGGGCTGGAGAGGGGGGAGGGGCAGGAGGGGGTTAAAGGAGGGAGATCAAACACCCATCTCCCTAATTTGCAATTCATAAGTCATTTCCAGGGAGGGCTTTGCAGAAAAGATGGAATTGGGAGGAGGGGGCTGGTTGAGCTGGTTGGAAGGGAAATGTTTCCCCCCAGAGGTTACACAGAAATTAAACTTGGGAAATATTTCAAGCCCTCCATAGCCTCACAGATCTTTGAGGGGTCAGTCAAATCCACCTATCTCTTTATTTGCAACACGGGTCCTTCCCTTTTCTGGGCCAGCAAAGCTGGCTGAGGAATTCTGGGAATTGAAGTCTACAGGTCTGAAAGTTGCCAAGGTTAAAGACCCCTGGTCTAGTCAATCTTGTGCCTCTTGAAAGGTCACAAAGCTTTGTATTGTTTTAAGGAGGAATAAGAGGGGCTATAGGGACGCGGTGGCTCAGTGGCTAAGACGCTGAGCTTGTCGATCGAAAGGACGGCAGTTCAGCAGTTCGAATCCCTAGTGCCGCGTAACGGGGTGAGCTCCCGTTACTTGTCCCAGCTTCTAGCAGTTTGAAAGCAGGTAAAAAATGCAAGTAGAAAAATAGGGACCACCTTTACAGAGGCAGGTAGTGCATTCCAGGCATTGACCGCTCTGTTGCTGAAGTCGTATTTTCTGCAATCGAGTTTGGAGTGGTTTACCTTGAGTTTGTATCTTATTATTTGCTCGTGTATTGTTGTGGTTGAAGCTGAAGTAGTCGTTGACAGGTAAGGACATTGTGGCAGATAATTTTATGTACAACGCGTAGGTCAGACAGAAGTTGGTGTAGTTTTAGGTTGTCTAAGCCCAAAATTTGAAGTCTGGTGGAATAAGGTATTTTCTTGCGGTTAGAGGAATGGAGGACTCTTCTCGTAAAATATCTCTGGACTCTCTCGATTGTATTAATGTCCGATATGCAATGCGGGTTCCAGACAGATGATCTGTATTCGAGAATTGGTCTAGCAAAGGTTTTGTATTCTCTAGTTAGTAGTTTAATATTACCAGAGAAGAAGCTATGCAAGATTAGGTTAACAACTCTTAATGCCTTTTTGGCAATGCTGTTACAGTGAGCTCTGGTGCTTCGATCCTTTGAGATAAGTACTCCAAGGTCCTTGACAGAGTGAGGGTCGTCTACAAGGTCATGTCCATCTAATTTGTATTTTATGTTTTGATTTTTTTTTTTTTTTGCCAATGTGCAATTCTTTGCCAGGGTTTGAGATAGAAAAGTTATCTTGGGCTCTGCTGGAGAGGTGGTTGCCTCTGTTGTCATCCTCCCCTCCAAGCCCTCTTTTCCCCAGCTGTCCAGCAGACTGGTGTTTCCTTCGACACCTTGGCATCCCCTCTTGGATTTCAAAGGGAGCAGACCACTCTCTGAGGAGCCCACCACATGTGAGGGCATTTATCAACCTAACAGGAGTGTGTCAAAAGTAAACAAGAAAAAAGGAAGCTGGCTCTGGGCGTCTTGCAACACACCGCAGCAATTAACCAAATTTGTTTATCGAGCCATCCATCCATCCATCCATCCATCCATCCATCCATCCATCCATCCGTCAGCTCACAGACTGGGGGTTAACATAGACCGACTTCTACATCACCGCCCTGTGTCAGGGCTTATGCAAAAGAGCGCATGCCAATATCATGACTGGGGCACATCATGGTTTAGGCAGGGCTTTAAGGGTTGTGGGAACTCAGCTATTATGGTTTATCTGCTCCGTCGTGGTTCTAAATACAACATGATGCGCGAACTGATCCAGCACACAACCAGCAGAGCCTTCCCCCATGTATGATTGTGTGGTTCCTTTCAGAAGAGTAAAAAAAAAAAATCGCAATTCCCATGATTGCTTCCCAACATGGGAACTGTGGAAGAGGGACAGTTACACTTCAGAAGATTGGAGACATCCAGTTTAGCAAGAAGATGCTAGCCAGAGAAACAACCCTGACCCAGTGGTAGATTTCAAATTTTTTTACCACCGGTTCTATGGGCATTGTGTGGCTTGGTGGGCGTGGCTTGGTGGGCGTGGCAAGGGAAGGATAATGCAAAATCCCCATTCCCTCCTCACTCCAGGGGAAGGATACTGCAAAATCCCCATTTCCTCCCGATCAACTGGGACTCGGGAGGCAAATAATAGATGGGGGGCAGGGCAGAGGTGGGTTTCAGCAGGTTCTGACCAGTTCTGGAGAACCGGTAGGGGAAATTTTGAGTAGTTCGGAGAACGGTAGTAAAAATTCTGACTGGCCCCGCCCCCATCTATTCTCTGCCTCCCGAGTCTCGGCGGATTGGGATACTGATTTGCAGTATCCTTCCCCTGGAGTGGGATGGGAATGGAGATTTTACAATATCCTTCCCCTGCCACGCCCACCAAGCCATGCCACACCCACCAAGACACACCCACAGAACCGGTAGTAAAAAAATGTTGAAACCCACCACTGGGGTGGGGCCAGCCAGAGGTGGTATTTACCGGTTCTCCAAACTCCTCAAAATTTCCGCTACCAGTTCTCCAGAACTGGTCAGAACCTGCTGAATAGCACCCCTGCCCTGCCCTGTTGTTTTTCCCCCTGAGATGAAAGAGGTCATGAGAAGGACAAGCAAATGAATGGAAGAGGAGAGCGAATTCCCATCTTCTTCTCTGGCTTGTTCTCTTCTACGTCTCGACCCACCCATCCATCCCCTCGCTTCTCATTCCCCCCTTCAATTCTGGGTGTTGTTTTAGCTGCAAAGCCCTTATCAACTTTCTCAACCTCTAAGCTTGATTGATAGTTCCAAAGTTCTGGAAAAGTATGCCAAATATCTTCAGTGCAGCCCTTGGAATGTCTCCTTTTATTAAATGCCTTTTCGGTCATGCAGACTCAATTAAAGGAGACGTTCCATGCCTCGAGAAGAATAGAAATACTAATTCAGAGCTATCTAGCTATCTCTGCCTTTCCTCTGACCAATTTCAAACCAAGTCCCTTCTTTTAAGAAGAGGCTCCGGCATCCTTTTGAAATTCTCCTTCATCACTCAACCATTGAAGTCTCATCGGCTGGTTTTGTTGTATGTTTAATGTTTGGGCGAGTAGGAGGGTGCCCCTTAGAGTTTATTGAAATGGCACAGTTGCTTTTATTATTCATCAGTGGCTCTCGGCTGATTATATATATATATATATATATATCAATTTTCTTACTTCTTCGTAGGGTTTATGTGTGTTTTTCTTCTAGCCAGGTTTTCCCTACGTAACTGGAGCTGGAGCTACAAAAAACCTTGGTTACGTAGGGAAAACCTGTCTAGAAGAAAAACATGTGTGTGTGTGTGTGTGTGTGTGTGTGTGTATATATATATATATATATATATATATATATATATATATATATATATATATATATATATATATGTCAGTCTTCGGTTATTCGGGTTTTCTCCCGCGTAAAATTGGAGGTTTCTTGGCAACGTTTCGACAAAGTCTCATTCATCATCTTCAGGCTGGTGTTCTCGGCTTCGTGCTTCTAGGAGCAATGTGTGTGATCGCAGAAGCACGAAGCCGAGAACACCAGCCTGAAGATGACGAATGAGACTTCGTCAAAACTTTGCCAAGAAACCTCCAATTTTACGCGGGAGAAAACCCGAATAACCAAAGACCTACATACAAACACCCGTGAAAACCTCAGAAAACACACACACACACACACACACACACACATATATATATATATATATTTATTTATTTATTTATTTCTGGGTTTAATGGAAGATGGCCTCCACTGGGGGAGATTGCTTTTAATATGAAGCTGGCTTCACACTTCACACGAGCTGGAATCCTACTGGCTTGAGGTTTTTTTGGTGGCTTGCAAAGCACGGTGCTTGGATTTGCAACAAAGGTGAACCAGAGCGTGTAAACATAGTTAAAAAGTAAGTATAGCAAGGGACGCAGTGGCTCAGTGGCTAAGACGCTGAGCTTGTCGATCGAAAGGGCGGCAGTTCGGCGGTTCGAATCCCTAGTGCCGCGTAATGGGGTGAGCTCCTATGACTTGTCCCAGCTTCTGCCAACCTAGCAGTTCGAAAGCAGGTCAAAAATGCAAGTAGAAAAATAGTGGTGGGAAGGAAACAGTGTTCCATGCGTCTTTGGCGTTGAGTCATGCTGGCCACATGACCACGGAGACATCTTTGGACAGCGCTGGCTCTTTGGCTTTGAAACAGAGATGAGCACTGCCCCCTAGAGTCGGGAACGACTAGCACATAGGTGCGAGGGGAACCTTTACCTTATAGCAAGACCCTGTGTGTGGACCTTGTCAACGGTGGTCTGTAAGCCATGATTTTGGCTTAATGTGATTGTGCCTGAGCTCAGCAACATGTTTCATCCCACAAACCCTGGTTAAACAAGCTATAGTTTGACAGTGTTAAGTGTAGTGTGTCAGACATTTTCTGGCCAATTTCTGCCACCCACGATGCCCTACGCTCTGAGGCAGATGCCATGTGATAAACATCACAAAACTGGCATCCCTCAGCTCACCCGTCATCTCAGGTAGGTAGGCCAAACACTTACTAGGTGCTTGAGGTTGCCATGTCTTGGAGTGGATTGGGGAGTCCTCACTTCAACCTGATAGGAGGTCTACCACGTTGATGTGGAGAAGGCTGTGTGTGTTCTGTTTGATGACACACACACAGGTCCTGCCCGGACTTGGCTGACTTGCTTCTGAGTTGTGTTGTCTGCCTCTCTGTCCACCGTTTTGGTTTGGCAACGCTTGGAGGCTAGCTTTGCCACTTAAACTCTTGCAGCTGCGTAAATGGTCATTAGGCTGAAACCTGCTTATCGTGCCCTTCTGCATGCTGATTATGGCCTTTTCCGGGTTCCCGCCTCGTCCCGCAGAAGGACACCGAATCAAAGCAGCAGCTCCCCCTGGTCGCAGTTATTTAAAATCAGAGAAACCGTCAGAGGTAGGTCTGTGTGGGAAGAGAGGAAACCACAGGGTTGTTTCAAAGGAGCTGGGTGTTGCTTCTGGGTCCAGCTCTTGTCTACGTGAAAACAACCAGATTGGCCTAGTGCAGGGGTGAAATGCTACCAGTTCAGCCCGGTTCGGCTGAATCGGTAGCGGCGACGGCAGGTGGTTCAGAGAACCGGTAGTGGCAGCAGCGCGAGCCTCCACCCACTCACCTGGTCGTTGTTACTTCCTGGTTTTAACCTTTTTTTTAACCCTCTGCGTCCAAGCACGCACTTCCTAACCGGTAGGGAAGGTAAGTAGGTTTCACCCCTGGCCTAGTGGTTAATGCATCAAGCCAGAAAGCGGGAGGCGGTGAGTTCTAGTTCTGCCTTATGTCTAGTCTGATGAAAAGAAGGACCAGGGGAGACATGATAGCAGTCTTCCAATATCTCAGGGGCTGCCCCAAAGAAGAGGGAGTCAAGCTATTTTCCAAAGCACCTGAAGGCAGGACAAGAAGCAATGGGTGGAAACCAATCAAGGAGAGAAGCAACTTAGAGCTAAGGAGAAATTTCCTGGCAGTGAGGACAATTAAACACTGGGACAACTTGCCTCCAGAAGTTGTAAATGCCCCAATACTGGAAGTTTTTAAGAAGAGGTTGGATAACTATTTGCCTGAAATGGTGTAGGGTTTCCTGTCTAGGCAGGGGGTTGGACTAGAAGACCTCCAAGGTCCCTTCCAACTCTGTTATTCTATTCTATTCTATTCTATTCTATTCTATTCTATTCTATTCTATTCTATTCTATTCTATTCTATTCTATTCTATTCTATTCTATTCTATTCTTATGAAAGTCAGCTGGATGACTTTGGGCAGGTCCCTCTTTCTCTCAGTCCATCCTACTCCACAGGGCTGTTGTTATAGGGATAATAGGAGGAGGAAGTTGCATGGGATATGTTCACTACTTTGAGTTAAAATAATAAAGGCGGGGTATTAAAAAGAGAAAGGAAAAAAATAAAATTGGAAACTCCTTGTTATCTCCCCTGGTGCTCTGGGACCCTTTCTGAGAAAAATAAACCCAGAAGCATCCTGGATCTCACACCAGTGACTGGCTCAAAACAGAGAAGTGGTTTTTCTGTCCTTCTCTGAAGCCATTCCCTCTTGACGTGTCTCCTTCCAGCTGCTCAAAGGGACGTCTGCCTCTCGCCGGAAAAATCTGGACCGTCTTGAAGATGAGGAGGGGGCCGAAAGTGGGGATTGCGATGATGAAGATGCCTGCAATGAGGCTGCGGCTTCTGGAGACGGCGAATTGAAAGTGAAGAACCAATTAAGGTTTTTGGCAGGTAAATGGGGAATTGGGCCTGTGCTTTGACAGTCGAGATCGTATGGCAGGGAGTCCTCAATTTACGACCGTAGTTGGGGACTGGAATCTCGGTCATAAGTCCTTGGCGTTTGTAAGTTGAAGCGCTGCATGACTGGACTTGATTTATGGCCGTTTTTACGAGGGTCATGAAGCAAGCCACCCATAGTCGCTAAGAGAAACGTGCAGTCGTAAGTGTGACGCCAAACCCGGAGAGTCTGTCCGCAGCCGCCATTGCGAAGAGGGTGGAAGGAGCATGTGGGCGGCAGGAACAGATCAGGGAAGGGATAGAATCCAAGCATTGAAGCTACGGATTTGAGTTTCTGCTCTTTCTACCATATCTGACATGTTTGGAGCTTCTCTGGTGGCAGGAATGGTGATTTTTTTTAAAAAAAAAACAAAAAACAGATATCCCTCTTAGTGGCCTATTTTGGGGGAAGTGTTAGGAAAACACAACTATTTACCATATCCTAATAAAAAAATATAGCAAGAATTTCCAAGAAACTAGAGCCTTTCCTTTCCTTTCCTTTCCTTTCCTTTCCTTTCCTTTCCTTTCCTTTCCTTTCCTTTCCTTTCCTTTCCTTTCCTTTCCTTTCCTTTCCTTTCCTTTCCTTTCCCCTTCTCCTTCCCCTCCTTCCTTCCTTCCTTCCTTCTTTTCTTTCTTTTCCTTCCTTCCTTCCTTCCTTCCTTCCTTCCTTCCTTCCTTCCTTCCTTCCTTCCTTCCCCTGGCTGACCTCACACACGGTGAATGTTGGACTACTACACCTTCCCTTCAGGTACCAAAGCTCCAGTTTCCCATTTTTTTCCCACGACCGAAAGCACCTGAGAGCCTGGAAAGAATCGGTCCTGGGAGCTTTCAAGTTGAAAGAGGAGAAATATAGAAATGTTTCCAATGAGTCCAGATGCTCCCATCAATTCTCTCCTCCCCTTGATCTGCCACAATTACCTGGCACTTTGTGAGTGGAAGCAGAGAGGGTGCTGCCTGTCAGATTACTTTTGTGTGTCTGTGTGTGTGTGTGTATGAGTGTGCTCACACATGCAGGCCTGCACCTCCTTATTCCATAAGTCAAAGCCTCTGAGGATGAAGGACCTGGGGAAGCCAGAGCTGGTGTTATCTTATCCAGGTTGGAAGGAGGAGACCCCGGTGGGTTTCCTAAGGAGAGTTTTCATCCAGCCTCCTGAAGACCAAACCGTGATTCGATCTCACGACATTTTCTTTCTTAATGAGCTGCAGCTGCGGGAAGAAGAGCCGGCCAGCTGGGGTTGAGCCCCCTTTTTCAATTCACTTGGATTTCTCAAGCAAAAAGCTTCCCATCGTTTTTCTCTCCCCCCCCCCCCTTTCCCCCACCCCCCGGGATGAGATAGGAAGAGGAGGGAAATTGTAGGCTCTTTGGGATCACACGGTCGAGAATTTTGGAAATCATCTTCCATCTCGGCTGCTCTGCTCCAAATTAGCAGCCTGCCCTACCTGCAGTTCATTAGCAGAGGGGGGGGGGAAGGGGAGGGGGTTGCTGATGGTTTTGCAGGCGGGCAGAACAACCATTGCGGTGGCTCCCCGGAGAACGTGGTTCGTCGGAGAACATAATTGGTGGGGTAGTTGTTGGTAGTTGTTTTTCTTCAGCTCCCTTGGATGGTTGGGACATTCAGAGGAAAGAAGGAAAGGAAGGAAGGAAGGAAGGAAGGAAGGAAGTGAGTTGAGGGAGGGAGGGAGGGAGGGAGGAAGGGTGAATGAGAGAAAGGAAGGATTCTAGTCCTCATTGTTCTAAGCAAAAGGGCTGATGTGGGAGAGAGAGAGAGAGAGAGAAGACAAAAGAAGAGAAGAGAAAGCAAGGAGTTAAGCCATGTTCTCAGCACACTTCAGGATCCTGCGGTTTTTTTTATCATCTTTGCCTTTCAAGCTACCAATTTATCTATTGCAAATTTCAGGGCAGTCGACAACAAAACAAACACGCAACACCAATTAAAAATTGATTTATAGCACACTTAAAAGGGTGGGTAGGCAGACCCAGAAGATGAGACCAGAAGTAAGACATTCTTGGGGGCTAATTAGTAGCTGAAGAAATCTGGCTGAGCCTCCTTGGCCAGGGAGTGCTACCCTGGAAGTGTCCTGGCCCCAGGTGCCTTTTCCCCAGCCGTCCCCTGGCATCCATGGGTGGGGATGGGGAGAGAAACAGCCACTCGGCTACTGAGGCAGGAGAGGGGCTTCTGTTGGGCCGCGGGGACCAAACCGTGGAACGGATGGTCCTTAATAGAGAACAGTCATAAAACTGATGCTTCTTGCAATGACCAAAATGAATATATTTGCAGGCCCTGTTAGTACCTTTGTCGTGGGAAGGGAATACGGGAAGGAACAAAGCCGGAAATCCTGAATTAACTCAATGACTGGAGCATTGTTTCCGTCCCAGCTTACGAGTGAGCAGATTTCCAAGCAGACTTTTTAGCCTGTCAGAAAGGGTTGTGTTTATAGGAAACAGAGTTCCAGGGTGGCTCTTCAGGCGGAGTTGGCTTGTGTCGCTCATCCCCGATTGTGTGAATTAGGTGTCATGCCAGATCTGGAGGGCTGTGTGGGGCCTGCTTACAATCTGGATATTCATCCTGTTTTGGTCTGGAGACACACCAGTGGTGTCAAAAGGCAGACAGGCGGTTTGTGGTGGGAAGGGGGGAAGGAGGAGGAGGAGGAGGAGAGGGAGGGGGAAGAAAAAAAGGAAGAAGAGGAGGAGGAGAGGAAGAGGAGAGGAGAAGGAAGAAGAGGAGAGGAGGAGGAGGAGGGGAAGAAGAGGTGGAGGAGACAAGGAGGAGGAGGAAGAGGGGAAGGAAGGAGAAGGAAGAAGAGAGGAGGGGGAAAAAAAGGAGAAAGAAGAAGAGGTCAAGGAGAAGAGCAGGAGGCGGAAGAGGAGAAGGAAGGAGGAAAAGGAGGGGAGGAAGAGGAGAAGAAAGAAGAGGTGGAGAAGGAGAAGGAGAAGAGAAGGAGGAGAGGGCAGGAGAGGGCATGACAAACATGTCTGGTGACAGTGGTGGGTTGCTCCCGGTTCTGTCCGGTTCGATAGAACCGGTAGTAAAATCAGCGGGCGGCTCTGCCCACCCTCCCCGACATCATAAATGATGATCTGCGCATGCGCAAAAGAGCGCGCGAGCGAACCGTGGAGCACCTTCAGACTGGGAACTGGTCCTGCAGAAGATCAGACTGCGCATAGGGATGTCTCTGGAAGCAATGCTTTACGCTGCGGTCTCGCTGGAGATGGTTCCCCTCCCTGCCCCCTCCCCCCTTTCCTTATTTTTAAAGGTTTTCAGGATCGAAAAACGTCGACTTCTGCTCCGTGGTCCGTCTGCATAGGATTCCCCTTGGGTGGGAGGGAACAGCCTCTCCTCTCCCTTTCCTCTTCTCGATCTTCCCTGCCAGCAACTCTTGTTCCCACAGCTACAATTTCACTCTTGTCAAATGAAAAGCATCCATCCAAAAAACCTCTCTACTTGGCTGGGTTTTGCTTCCTGCTTTGAGGTCCCCAAAACCAGAAGTCCCCAAACCTGGGACTCTCCCAAGGGAAGCTGCCGTTTTGCCCTCTCTGACGGCCACTCCGTGCTGACCAGGTGGGGCCAGAACTTCCCCCACCGTGGCAGGGTTCAAGGGCATTTTCTGCTCCAAGGGCTCATAAGCGGGCGCCTTAATTTCCATCCTTCGTTAAAAGGAACAAAAAGGAGACAGAAGGAAGAGAAGAGTTTCAATGTTCTGAGAGCCATCCCCGGATCGCATGTGTGGTGTTTGGCAACCAGCTGTTTACAGCTGTTTTTGCAGCCACTTCAGGTCACGTGACCACGGTTCCTGATGTTGTGGAGCAAAAAAACGCCGTTTATTTCTGGTTTTCAGCAAAAGGGAAAAAAAAATCCATTGGGCGTTTGCTTAACGGGTGCCACCAAAGTAAAATAACTGGGCACGTGGTGACCTGCTTAACAACTGGCATGACTTACTGCAGGGGTCTCCAAACTTGGCAACTTTAAGACTTGTGGACTTCAACTCCCAGAATTCCTCAGCCAGCCAGCTGTTCAGCAGTTCGAATCCCTACTGCCGCGTAATGAGGTGAGCTTCCGTCCCTTGTCCCAGCTTCTGTCAACCTAGCAGTTCGAAAGCAGGTAAAAAATGCAAGTAGAAAAATAGGGACCACCTTTGGTGGGAAGGGAACAGCGTTCCGTGGGCCTTTGGCATTGAGTCATGCCGGCCACATGACCACGGACAGCGCTGGCTCTTCGGCTTAGAAACGGAGATGAGCACCGCCCTCTAGAGGTGGGAATGACTAGCACATATGTGCGACGGGAACCTTTACCTTTAAGATTAGTTTTCCTTTTAAGGCGCCTAAATCAATATCAGCCACGCATATTTTCCTGAGTCTGCGTGGCTCCCGGTGAAACGCCGCTGCTTATTTAAGGAGACGTTAACCGAATGCACACTCGGGCGTCCCTTTAAAGCAACTTTTTTGCTTTGAACCCAAAGCACGGCACACCCTGGTCCGCACTATGTTTTTTGGGCTCCTCCTAGCGTTTTGAATCACAGGCAAGTTGAAGTAGCTGGCTGTTTTACAAGATGTTAATTCTACGCCTAACACGGGAGAGAAGCTGAATGCAAACGCCAAATGGATCGGTTTCCCCTGAGAACCTTTTCGTTCCAGACGTGTTTATACATTTGCTGAAATGTTTGTTATCTCCCACTGGCGTGTTTTTTTAAAGGAAGAGGACCTCGCTAGGAAATTGAGATTTCTCCGTCCACTTGTAAAATGTATCAGGAGAAAAAAAAAGAAAACAACTTTTTGCTTTCTTTTTCTCTTCCCTTTTTAAATTTTCCTTGGACCACCTCAAGACTTTTCTAGTTTTGTTTGCTTTGAAGCAGTGGTGAAATCTAAAATTTGTTACTACCGGTTCTGTGGGCATGGCCATTTTTTTTCTTTTAAAACCATTTTTCTTCGGTGAAGAGGTTGTAAAAAAATGCTTTCAAAAGGCTCTGACCATCCCAGCTGAGTTGCCTGATTGGCAGAGGCTTTTTTTCTTTTAAAAGCCTCTGCCCATCAGGCAACTCAGCTGGGATCGTCAGAGGCATTTAAAAGAAAAAAAAACCTCTGCCGATCAGGCAACTCAGCTAGGATCATCAGCTGATGATCCCTTTAACGATCCCAGCTGAGCCGCGCGATCATCAGACGCTTTTTTTGTTTACTTTTAAAAGCATTTTTTTCGGCTGAAGAGGTTGTAGAAAAGGGCCCAGCTCTTCCCAACTTCTCCGGATAGGCTGAACTACAATGACTATATTCCACTGCTGGCTTGGAATAATGACAGCATGAAGACCATTCCGCCCCCACCCACCGTTCTTTGCTCCTGTGCCCCACCTTTGCCAATCCACTCGCTCGTGGCCTCCACCTGGTTCCTATTTAAGGACTGGGGGAGTCCCAAGGATTCAGCCGGGGGTTCAGGTGTGAAGAATCTGCCCTTCTCAGCAGCTGTCGCTGAAGGATATTTTTTGGGAAGGGGCAGGAGGTGTTTTTTCCTGTTTCTATTTGCAATTCCCTCCGGTGGCCCAGTGGGACGTCAGCAGCTATTTGGGGGAAGTTAGTAATATCCTTCCCCGCACCATCATTTGCTGTTCCACTCCGAGCAGCTTCAGGTGCACTTGGTTTGCTCCTCCAGTCAATCCTGGATTTTATATCTGGGGCTGTCCTGGCTCTCTGGCCCAAGGACGTCCGGGGGACCCTCGGCCCTGCTCAGAAGTCCGCATTGCACCAAAACTCAGTTAAGCCACGGAAAATTTTGCCATGTTGCTCTCCTCCTTTTTTCAGATGTGTGTGCACGCACACAGGGACACCACACGTGTGTGAGACTTAAGAAAGCAAAAATCCTTCCCACCCCACTGCTCTGAACTCATTTGTCATGGCTGAAGCTGCTAATATTACTACTGCTTCTCTTGGGATTTCGAGTCTCATTACCCCCTCCCCAAAAATACCCTTTCTTTTTTGTTTTTACTTTTGCTTTTATCCTGGTTAAAGGACTTATTATTTTAAAAAAATACAATCCCAAACCACTTTATAATAATTGTAAAAGCTTTCTAAAATGAATGCAGGCTAAAACACACACTGCCTGCCTGTCTCTTTCTCTCTCTCCCTCCATCTCTCTCTCTTTTTCTCTCTCTCCCTCCCTCTCTCTCTCTCCCCCTCTCTCTCTTTCTCTGTCTCTGGTCTCTCTCTCTCTCTGTCTCTCTTTCTCTCTCTCTCCTTCTCTCTCTCTCTCTCTGTCTCTCTCTCCGTCTCCGTCTCTGTCTCTGTTCTCTCTCCCTCCCTCCCTCCCCCCCTCTCTCTCCCTTTCTCTCTGTCTCTCTCTCCATCTCTGTCTCTCTTTGTGTGTTTCTGTCTCTCTCTGTGTCTCTGTCTCTGTCTCTCTCCCCCCTCTCTCTGTCTCTTTCTCTCTCTATCTGTTTCTCTGTCTCTGTCTCTCTCTCTCTCTCTCTCTCTCTCATCATCTGTCTATCTTCATCTAAACCGTATATTGAAATATATATATTGATATATTTTGATATAGTAAACCAGGTTGGTCTGCAAATCTGGCTTAGTGTCGCATCCCTTTGTGTTCTGGGTGTCTTGCATCTCTCACGGGGGTTTGCAGTAGTTCCTGATCACAACTGTTCATGGCCGAACTCAGAGTTGGGGGTCAGTCGAAATGCAAAGCTTCTTCTACGCCTCCAATCTCCGGCCTCCCTTCTTTCCAAATAAGAACACAATAAGAACACAACATCCTTCTTCTTCTTCTTTTTTTGAAAAAGGAAATCTCGATCTGGAAGCTCTCCTGGGATGAACAAGCACAGCTGGTTAAGGCTCATGGCTGGCCAGGTGTTTCAGGAGAGAGAAATCCCAGCATTTCATTCCAAGTGGGACTTCCTGGCTCAACAGAACAAAATCTGCCTTTCCTCCCAAAGGGCAGATTTGGCTTTTGTTTCCTCCATCTCCATTTATGGTCCTTTCTCTCCTGTCCTCCAGCTTTCAATGCTGAGACCTTTCCAGTTGTTGGGAGTTTTGCTATCTCTGAAAATTCACCTTAACCACAGGGTTGATGCACCCAGCCAAAGACTTGCTGGGGAATTCTCCCGCAACCCTCAAAACGACCGCTGTCCTTCTCACCCTCTTTCCCTGCCATTCTGAAGACCCTTCCCTGGTCCAGATGGGGGAGGAGGGGAGATGGTTTCCTTTGCATCCAAAAAACAACCAGCTCTCTTTTCTGCAAGTCCCACCTCTACAATCCTGCCTACGTGTGCAGGAAGTCCTCGGCTTATGACCACAAGGGGACCCGAATTTCCATTGCTAAGCGAGATGGTTGTTAAGTAAGTCACCCCGGATTTTACAGACTCTTCTCCCCCCCCCCAAATATTTCCCGGGGCTGAGTGTGGCCTTGAACTTGGTTGTCCCTTTTTCTGGCACCTGGTTGTCTTTTGGTGGTGCGGATGGGTTCATAAGAGGACATGCTCCTACAGAAGCTGGTTTGGGTCCCATCTCCCAAATGAGCATTTTGCCTTGTCCTTTACCGCGGTCGGGGGGTGGGGTGGGGGGCAGTGGTGTTTTTAAAGGAAGGGACGGCATGTAAAACAGAACGAAATTCTGAAGCAAGATCTTTGCTAAGACAAGACCACAATGCCCCGTTTCCTTCCCTGAAAAGCCTCTCTTTTCATGCTCCGCATAATGGACTCATTACGTGCCCCGCTGCCTGTTGCAAGGCCCTTTTCATCCAGGGCGTGGGTGAATTCTGCATCCCCCTCCTTTTGTCTCCTCGCTTGGGAGAAAACCCACGTTATTTGGGCTTTAAAATAACAGCCGCCCGAGGAACGGCTAAGCTCCTTTCATTCAAGGATCTATACATTATTTCACCGGTCAAAGTTTGTGTTGGCTGCAACATCTCAGCGAAGGAGTTAGGTAAGAATGAAAACCAAGATTGTGGCAGGCATAAAAAGCCTTTTTTTCCCCACCTCCAAAGGCCATTAAGAAATTCCAGATGACGGCACCGCTTGGAATGGGGACATTGAAATGAGTTGGGCTAATTTGGAGCATTCAAGGCGATCAGTGGGAGCTTTCAGATGGACCCCGGAGAAATTCCCAGACTGAAAATCTGAAAGTTTGCATGGGTTTATTTTGTTTTATTTATTCATTAAATTTTTATACCACCCTTCTCCCGAAGGACTCAGGGCGGTTAAGGTGCATCTACTTTAAAAACGAAACAAAACAAACAGATCCAAGAAAATTAAGGATATTATTTAGAGACACACCAATGCGGCCTTGAAAGAAATTATTCAATATACCGTATATTGAATAATACAATATACGGTATATATACAAAATAGATTTACTGCACCAAGTGGGTTTCTTCCTTTTCACTGGGGTTTTTCAAAGGGAAGCCGGCAATATCGAGCACGACAGAATGACTCGTGTAGGGGGCTGGACTTGATGACCTCTTAGGTCCCTTCTTCCAACTCTGTGATTCTAGGATGTGATCACAATACTCTCTCTCGACTTCCTACCCTCAAAATGAAATCCTTGGGATTGTTATGCAGCTGTTTGTGGATGTATTTTTCCCCCCTTCCAGTTCTTTGTTCTTTTGTGTATTGTTTAGCTCGTGTCCCACCTGGATTTTAAGATTCCTTTGCAGCTTTAAAGGCTATTATTTGTTAATATTAACCCTGTTAATAAGAGGCTGGTTTCCTTCCAGACACAGCGTACGTAGAGTAGAGGATTATAAGGTGTTCAGTCTTTAGCGTCATGCCCTTATATTGTAGATAATAGGGAAGGAAACATTTGTGTGCAATTATAACAAGCCTAAAATAATTTTGAATTCAGTTGCACACCTTTTGCGTGGTGCAATCTTTGTATTATGGAGAATTTAGGGAAGATTTATATTATATCTCAGCAGAGGAGAAGATTCTGAAGTCACTGTGGCTCTTCTGCCCTGTGATTCCTAGCTCCAATTATCTCTGTGCGAGTGTAGAACGTCTTTATCCCTTTACGCTCAGTTTAATCGGAAAGTTAGTCTTGCAATTAAGCGGTGCCCTCCAGTCAGGCTGAGCTATTCTTTCTAACTTCTAGCTTGTGAGCCGGGGGCTCTTGTGGTCTGCCAGCAGCCCACAGAGCTAGTAGCGGAGTTGGAAAGTGAGGAGGCTGGGGAGGACCATGGGCCAGTCCTGGAGTCTGGGGAAGGCCCGGACAAGGGCTCTGCATCTGAGGCAGAGATGGGGCCAGGGCCATCTGGGAGTGGTGTGCGGACTGCGGAGCCTCCAGAGTTGGACAGTAGAGAGGCAGAGGAACAGGAGGAGCCTTTCCTAGTGCACACATGTGCAGAGCTGCCAGAAGGTAAGAGCAGCTAAAGCAAAAAGGACAACTTGGGAGTAAGGCCAGGATATGATTGGCTCTTCCCATAAGGCTTAAAAGAGCAGCAAAGGCACTGGGGCTCTTTGTAGGAAAGCAACGTTGCTAAATCTGTTTTCCAGTCAGTGTCTCTTGTTTCTGAACTTAGTGGGGCTTTGCCAAGAAAGGCCTCTGGCAGGGTGCCAAAGAAGATAAAGGTTTGTGATAAGCCCAAAGGACTTTTTCTGAAGGACTTGGTTTGGAATTAATTTGGACTAAACTGGGAAGGAAGTAATTCTCAGCTGTTATAATAAAATAGTTTTGAGACTAATTGTGTCCTGTAATGACTAAGTGAGCCTAGGTCACAACAGGGAGCGATGGGAGGTGTAGTCCAAACACCTGGATGGCACTTGTTGGAAAAGCTGCCTTCACTCTCTAGAACCACGGTTGAGTTACACAACACTCTCTCTCAAGGTTTAAACGCAAGTTTAGATATTTTTAAGTTTGGATTTGGCGCCTTACGGAGGAGTGGTTCTGCAGATCAAGGTGAAGTGAATTCACCCTCTTTCCTTTCCCCGCCCCCCATTTCCGTGGATTTTATTCCATCTTACTTTTGCTCGCCTTTTACTGTTTTTTAAAGTTTGCACGAAAACCAGGGTGTGTTTGGGCTTCGTCGGTGCCCATTTCCTACCCCTCGTGAACCTACCTAAAGTTGACGAGCCCATCTGGCCACGCAGAGGTATGTTTGCACCTGCGACCACTTTGCAAAACAGCCTGGCCGAATTCTGGGTGGGGCGGGGGGGAGCAGAAATGCAGGCAGATCTCCTGGAATAAGCAGGCGGCTGAACTTCAGGGTAGCTTTGCCAGGAACCAGCAGTGAGGAACAGAGCAGGAGTGGGTGCCTGATGCCTCCCTTCACCATGGCAATCTCTCTTGTGACTGCTCCTTCTAAAAGGGGTCTAGGACACAGAGTGAGTTGTGGGGGGTGGAGGCGCCCAGCACAGCCTGTTCCCGCAGAAGAGAAGCCGGGTCTGCGTTGCAAAAAAAAAAGCAAAGTTCCTGTGCAAAGAATTGGGGCCTGGCAGGGTTTGTCTTGTAGGCCATTCGCTTCTGAAGGCCAAGGGGGGATACTACTCGAGATGAATAGATCTGTCCACTCGGAGGGTCAAAGGAAATTAATCCTCCTTATTTTGCCTCTCCGGGGATCCGTGCAAAATGGAAAGGGGGCCCCCTTCCTGTTTTCTACACTGGCCTCCGCATTGCCACCTTCAATTCTGGGTGAAATGGATCTGGAGTCGCTCCTTGGATGGACTTCTGCCTTTTCATCCACCATTGTGAAACTCTGGACCGTCACTTGTGAACCGGTGTCCATCCATGCCTTGCTTTCCCAAGAGAGTTCCTGCAACCGAAAGTTCAAGCCAAGTGCATCCATCTTTTATGTCTTCCTATGGGCATCATTAATGGCAGAAAGTGAAGAGGAACTAAAGAGCCTCTTGATGCGGGTGAAGAAGGAGAGTGCAAAAGTTGGCTTGAAACTCAACATTAAGAAAACTAAGATCATGGCACCCGGCCCTCCCAATTCCTGGCAAATAGATGGGGAAGAAATGGAGTGACAGATTTTATTTTCCTGGGCTCCGAGATCACTGCAGATGGGGACTGCAACCAAGAAATTAAAAGACACTTGCTCCTGGGGAGGAAAAGCTATGGCAAATCTAGACAGCATACTAAAAAGCAGAGACATCACCCTGCCAACAAAAGTGCGTATAGTCAAGGTGATGGTTTTCCCAGTTGCAATGGATGGCTGTGAAAGTTGGACCATAAGGAAGGCTGAACACCAACGAATTGAGGCCTTTGAACTCTGGTGCTGGAGAAGATTCCTGCAAGTTCCTTGGACTGCAAGGCGATCCAACCGGTCAGTCCTAGAGGAGATCAACCCTGACTGCTCTTTAGAAGGCCAGATCCTGAAGAGGAAACTCAAATCCTTGGGCCACCTAATGAGAAGGAAGGACTCCCTGGAGAAGAGCCTAATGCTGGGAAAGATTGAGGGCAAAAGAAGAAGGGGACGGTAGAGAACGAGGTGGCTGGATGGAGTCACTGAAGCAGTCGGTGGGAGCTTAAATGGACTCCAGAGGATGGTAGAGGACAGGAAGGCCTGAAGGAATGTTGTCCATGGGGTTGCGATGGGTTGGACACGACTTCGCAACTAACAACAACAACAAATGGGCTACCATAACTACCTAGATGCAGGGTTCTCACTCAACAGATGTTGGTGCCAGCCTCTGTTTTCCTTCTGGGTTCTCCAATGATTGGCTACTTGCCAGTTGCCTGGTTTCTTTAAAGGCCTCCTTTGGTTCAGATGGAGGACCTCTTGATCAGGAATGGACTTCGAATGGCAGATCTTTGGGCAATTGGAGAAGCCCTTGGAGGAAGCAACTGGGACAGTTGCATTTCCAACATGGAAGTCTCATTCTCTGGATCTAAACCACTAGGTCCCTGTTGGCTCCAGTTCCAATGGATGTTTGGCTCTCAAAAGCTGGACTTCCAGGACCAAAGGCAGCTTGGAAGGGCTTCTCTCTGACAGACATCTGTGGAGGCATAACTCAAGGGGTCTTTTCCTGGTGGGATGCTCCTTCTCCCCCTCTTCCTTTGTTGACATGGAAATGGAAGAGGCATATTTGCAGGTTTACAGCTTCAATAGCTCTCATTCCTCTTGCATGTCGGAGCAAGCAGGGAAGACTTTGGGTGTGTGTCACACTGCTGTACAAAAAAAGAGAAAAAAAAAACATGCACACCAGAAGACGTGTATCTCAGCAACCCAACACTCCCTGGTAGCTTTTACCACCTGCCCCACCCCCCAAAAAAACAACCCCCAAATCTCCTTGAAACCCCACCTTCCTCCTGCTAGGCAGGGCAGAGGGAACGGAAAACACCATCTGATCGGCCACCGAGGAGCAGAGCTAATGATTTACTCCCCGTGTCAGCCGATTATCTAATCTGGAGCACAAAAGGCGGGGCTGCGAAGGGGAGGCTGGGAGCACGAATTTGCCCCCATCTTTGGAAAGAGGCCCTTTCTCTTGGGACTGGCCTGGTTGGGCTTCAGGACCCACATTGGACTGGCCTGCAAGAGCTGTGGAGAAGAACTGGTGGGGTTGATGGGTTAATAATGTAGCAGGACAGATTAATTGGCTTTCTAGCAGGATGGAGCTCCATGCGTACCTGAGCAAAGGTGTGCCCTTGAAAAGAGCCCAAACTGGATCGATTTTGCCTGGCTGAAAAGCAGAGCCCAGTAGAAAGATTTGTCTTGTTCCCTTCTTCTCTCTCCGTCCTGACTTCATTGTCCACCGGAGCCTGTCTATAGAACCGAAGCCTCTGGGAATTTCAATCTGGTGACCTACACAGGTGTCTACAGGTGTCTACAGTCCCCATCATCCCCTGCCACCAGTAGGAAAGCTAGACTGAACATTTGGGCTTCCTATCAGAAAGTTAATCGAGCTGGTCCCAGAAGGAAAACTCTGCTGTAGGAAACGGTAAGGCACGTGTGGGCTTCGTAAGTGAGAGCACCAAGGAGCCCTCCATTGATTGTGTTAAGACAGCCAGCTGGCTGGAGAATTCTGGGAGTTGAAGTCCACAAGTCTTAAAGCTGCCAAGTTTGAAGACCTCTGTGTTAAGACATCCCACTCCCATCTTTGGATTAATGCATCGCACAAATCCAGCCCATGATTTAGGGCACCCCATAACAAACCAAGGCAATGTTGAACTAAGGCTGCTGGCCTCCATTAAAATCCAACCCTTGTCCAAGCAACAGCTCTTCTTGAATTTGTGGGTCTGGTAATGTAACGCTATGTGAGAAAGACCTGGGGGGACACGAGGCCAGGAGACGCAGCCAAGGCAACAGTCAGATAAGGGTCAGCAGAACTCACAGCTGTATCGTGGGAAGGGCGAGAAGCTCAGAAGGGACCCTCCCTAGTTTCTTAGGCTGCATAGGAGACGGTGGGAGAATTGTTTAGTACTTTCAGACTGGCAAGATTCTGTCAACGTAGCCTTACAATAAAGCAGAATTATCTCATTTGGTTGTGTTTCCTGAATAGTCTATCTAGGGAGGCTGACTGGTAGCACTTTTTCAGAGCAATAATTTTATTAAAAGGCATCAAATGTTCATAAGCTCTGTAGCTTTCCTTCTTCGTTACTGTTGTGGCCCGCCAGTGGAGCTGGTAGCAGATTCGGACAGTGAGGAGGCTGTGGAGGAACATGGGCCAGTCCTGGAGTCTGGGGAGGGCTCTGATGAGGGCTCTGCGTCGGAGGCAGAGAGGGGATCAGGGCCGTATCCCAGTTATCAGCTGCCTTCGGAGTCAGACATCAGTGAGGCAGGCGAACAGCTGGAGCCTGTTCCCAGGGTGCGCATGCACAGAGTTGCCAGACGAAGGGAACAGCTAAAGAACAAGGGTTGGCTTGGGAGTAAGGCCACAGGTGGACAATGAATGGCCCCTCCCAGAGGGAATAAAAGAGGAGCGACAGGGGAGTGGAGTTTGCAGGAGGCAATTAGTTTGCTTAATTGGTTCGTGACTCCTTGCCAAGTTTTGAAGATATCGGCCTGGCAGCTCTCCAAGCCAGATAAGGTCTGTGACTGTAAATTCCCCCTTTGAAAGACTTTGCTGGATGGGAATGAGAGAAATTCACAGTAACTTAATAAAAAGGGATTTTTTTGTCGGGACAAGGGGTCTGCTTCATGCTTTTTGGGGAAGCCTAGGTCAGAACAGTTATCTTTTCTCTTTCTTCTTTCCTTCCTTCCAGAGCTTGCCTACGACTTGGACAGCGAGGGCACCCCTTCAAACAGGCAGCTTGTGAATCAGCAGAGCAAAGAGACAACGGGTCACAGCCTCGGGGCCAAGGACCCAGCGCTGAATCTTCAACTAGTGGCCGGTCTCCTAATAGGGTGGCTTTTTCTGATGGCCAAATGACTTGAACTGACCGGGCTGAATCCATTATCGGTTTGCATTGTGAAAGCGCCCTATAAATCTTTCTTGCTCATCAGAAGCACTCGAAAAGAACAACTTTAGAAACGGGACTTAATTTTTATTTTTATTTTTTAAAGAAAAAAAACTATTTCCCCATTGGAGGTTTGGCCCAAAAGACCCAGTATTTATATTTTGAAGAATTCTCATTCAGTTATTATGACGGGGTTAAAAATACTCGGCTTGTATCACCTGTGAATTTTGTAAACGTTTTTCTCCACTGCTGTTTAGGATGACCAAAGCCCACAGCATCCTCAGTGGATCGGAGCGAGCAAAGTTATTGGACGAAACACCATCGGACAACTTTTTAAAATACACTTTGTTTTGAGATCAAAAGCCCAACCTGAAGCGGGACAAAAGGAACAGTTCCAAAACAGAATAAAACGGTTCTGCGGTTTGCAAATTTTGCTCTGGAATCTGCGTTAGCCATTGTATTTAATATTGGTGGCAAACTTGAGTTCAAGGTGCCCATTTGAATGGACTTAACACTGGATTCTTGTTATGAATGAGCTGTGCATTTTTTTAAATTTTTTAAAGCTAGCCAATTTTAGACAGGCCCTCCATCGCTTCTTAAACAGGACTAATGCGATGCCACAGGTGTGGCTGATGTGAACACGGCAGAGACTGTGCTGTTCCAGGGCGATTATCCAGTTTCAGAAGATGCTCAGATATTTTCCAGAAAGTCTGCAGGATCAAGCATGCTTTTCTAATTTTATTTCTTTCTTTTTGTTTTAAAAAAAACCCCACGATTCTGTATCACTTTGTCTGTTCATAGATTATGTTCTGAGACTGTCTGTTGAGCATGGAAAAACGGGAATCTCTCAGAGGGCCCCCCCCCCAGTTTCTCCTTTGGCTGCTCTGGAGATATTTTTCCTTCCTTCTTGTTTAGACTCTTTAATTTGCATCGGAAATATGAAGAGCTGGGAACAGGGAGGATTGTTTTTTCTTCTTCTTTTAAAAATAAATCGGTTCTACCATCAGTCGGAGGCTGTTGATCACATGCATTTGTGTATGTGTGTGTGTTTGCACATGTACCTCTGCCTGTGAGAGGAAGAAATAGCTTTTTTTGAAATGCATGGCATAAGTGCAGCGCTATCACCAGTGCCATTGTAACTTCAAAACGGTCATTAAACAAACTGTTGTACGTCGAGGACTATCCGTGTCACCGTTGGTGATCGGACATGCTTCATATCAGCCTTCTTGCTGGTAGCTGCCAACAACTTTTCTTGCTTGACCTTGAATTCTGGGAGTTGAAGTCCACATCTTCTTCTTCTTCTTCTTCTTCTTCTTCTTCTTCTTCTTCTTCTTCTTCTTCTTCTTCTTCTTCTTCTTCTTCTTCTTCTTCTTCTTCTTCTTCTTCTTCTTCTTCTTCTTCTTCTTCTTCTTCTTCTTCTTCTTCTTCTTCTTCTTCTTCTTCTTCTTCTCCTCCTCCTCCTCCTCCTCCTCCTCCTCCTTCTCCTTCTTCTTCTCCTCCTCCTCTTCCTCCTCCTCCTCCTCCTCCTTCTCCTTCTCCTTCTCCTTCTCCTCCTTCTTCTCCTTCTCCTTCTCCTCCTCTTCCTCCTCCTCCTCCTCCTCCTCCTCCTCCTCCTCCTCCTCCTGTCACATCCATCATTGGACATGGGCAAGCATGTTGACGATCCTATTTTTAATCAACAGCCACACGAAAAAATGTTGCTGAGTTTTCTCCAACCCAGTCCCTTAGATTTTGAAGCCATGATCTTCTTCTTCTGCCTGAACTTTGTTTGCCTTCAACTTTTCCCTGGAGGATTGAGTGAAGGATGCCGTATTTTTCCAGGTGTTGCATTACATGTCTGAAATATTCCAACTTTTGGTTTTTTATGGTTTTGATGATTTCCCTTGGCTTTCCCAGGCAGCTTCTCACCTCCTCCTTTCTGATTTTGTCAACCCAGCTTATACATAACAGCCAGAGGTGAAATCCAGCAGGTTCTGGAGAACCGGTAGCAAAAATTTTGAGTAGTTCGGAGAACCGGCAAATACCACCTCTGGCTGGCCTTAGAGTGGGGTGGGAATGGGAATTTTGCAATATCCTTCCCCCAGGAGTGGGGAGGGAATGGGGATTTTGCAATATCCTTCCCCCAGGAGTGGGGAGGGAATGGGGATTTTGCAATATCCTTCCCCCAGGAGTGGGAAGGGAATAGGGATTTTGCAATATCCTTCCCCCAAGAGTGGGGAGGGAATGGGGATTTCGCAGTATCCTTCCCCTGGAGTGGGGTGGGAATGGAGATTTTGCAGTATCCTTCCCCTGTCACGCCCACCAAGCCACACCACGCCCACCAAGCCAGGCCCACAGAACTGATAGTAAAAAAATTGGATTTCACCACTGGTAAGAGCCACCTGTAAATTCCACATTTCAAATGCTTCTGGTCTCTTCAAGTGGCTTTCTGTCAGAGACCAACTCTCCACTCCGTAGAGCAGGATAGAAAAGATGGAACATCTGACAAGCATCTGATTTTTCAATCTTAGGCTTATGTCGTGACTGCAGAAGACCTTTTCACTGAAGACTGAAGAAGCTCCCCCTAATAAGCCATACAGAGGTTCTGTCGCCTACACTTCCCTTTCCTCGTAGTCTCTTCTGCAGCCAGTTGGTTCTGGAGACCGGTAGTATCAGGGGTCACTTCTCCCCCACCGTTTTCTGGTTTTCCACGTTGGGCTGACATCACCGCCTCCCTAAAAGCCACAGGACCCAAAATGCAAATGATGAAGAGCAGCCCATCTGGATGGGATCCAACGTAGCAGCAAATGTGTTACTTTTTTAGTCTGTCATCTGCTGGCCTTGACGCCCGTCTACGTTTGTTCCTGGGGTGTCCTTGGGGAGGGGGGGGCTTTGTGCCGACCCCCTGGGCTGCTGCAACAACTGGAGCTTGGTGGCAACTCAAGGTAAGAATGGAATGGAATAAGCATGAGAATGAGCGGCAGAAGACAATACAAGGCCAAGAATTAGAATTAGAATTGAATAGGCCCTTAAGCAGCGGAGTAAGAAAGAATTTCCAATCGGCTTCTCTGCTTTCCTCCTGCACCTTATAGAAAGCTGGTTGTAAATTAATACAGCTCAGTTAAACTCAGGATGTGATTTGGAGGCCACCTTTTTTTCAAACCCTACATCTGTTTCTAAAATTTAGGCTCAACTTAAGTCAGAATGGAAACTGACCAAGGAGAGATTCAACCTGGAAATAAGGAGAAATTTTCTGACAGTGAGAACAATCAACCCACGGAACGGAAGTTGCCTTTGGAAGTTGTGGGAGCTTCATCACTGGAGGCTTTCAAGAAGAGACTGGACTGCCATCTGTCAGAAATGGTGGAAGGTCTCCTGCTTGGGTAGGCGGGGGAGCTGGATTAGATGACCTACAAGGTCCCTTCCAACTCTTAATCTAATCTAATCTCAAACCGGTCAGTCCTAGAGGAGATCAACCCTGACTGCTCTTTAGAAGGCCAGATCCTGAAGAGGAAACTCAAATCCTTTGGCCACCTAATGAGAAGGAAGGACTCCCTGGAGAAGAGCCTAATGCTGGGAACGATGGAGGGCAAAAGAAGAAGGGGACGGCAGAGAACGAGGTGGCTGGATGGAGTCACTGAAGCAGTCGGCGTGACCTTAAATGGACTCCAGAGGACAGGAAGGCCTGGAGGAACATTGTCCATGGGGTCGTGATAGGTCGGACACGATTTCGCAACTAACAACAACAACAAATCTAGATAATCTAGAACGTACAGTCATTGGTTGGGTTTTGACTTGGCCATCACTGTGGCTCGTAAATCGAATCAGCCTAGGGTGAAGATGGGGCTCAATCAACAAGCTGCAATTCAGAAAACTGTGGCTTGGCGCAGTGGGTGAATCCAGCCTAAGGAAAGAGCACAGTTACACCCAGTTGTAACTTCCAAGCAGCCTGAGACAGACGGTCCCGCTCATCGTCCTGAATCAATCTGCCAATGTCTCGTCCTAGTGGCTTCCACTGACTTTTGCACACAGGCAGACAAGCACACGGAGATGCGTGTGTGCTCACACTTACTTATCCGGGTAATTACTAATCCTCTTTGCAAGCAGCAAAGCCATTGATCACTCGAGACAGAAAAAAGAAATGGGAGTCATTATTCCTTATTATAAACCGGTCCTAAACCAGCCGTTCGCGGCCAAAATCCTGAGCATGCAAACAAAGGCCTGCATTTTGTCAGCGTCCAAGTATATTATTAAAAGGAGAAAAAAAGAAAGAAAAGAAAATCTGTAGGTTGCCAAGTAGGAAAAAAATCAACTCTCCATGAACAGAGACCAGAGAATTTGTGTAATTGGGGCCATTAAAAGGACAGTGATGTGCCTTAACTTTCCTTTGAGGTGCATCTATGGGCAAGGAAGCTTGGCTGACTCCGGGCCGGGTGCCTTGCTAGGAGGGGTGGGGGGTGGGGGGCTAAGTGCTGTCAAGCCCATGACCTCCCCCCTCCCCAAAGAAGAAAACCTTCATCTGGACTGCATTTTGGAGCACATGCCGAGCGTTCTTGGATTAATTTGAGCTCTCTGCCAAATGCATTCCTTGGGGAAGAGCAGATGTGGAAAAGTCAGAAGAGGCAGATGAAGGAGTGCAGACATGCAGGGGAGGGGCGGGGGGGCTCTGTACCACGCGGAGGAAACGCTACTGAGGTCGTTCTGGAATTCCCACACACTTGGGTGGCTTTTCCCAGTGTTGATGGAAAAGCCGGTTTGGAAGAGGAAAACTGGTGAGGTCCTTCAGTGACGGAGTTGGTCTCTCTCTCTCTCTCTCCCTCCCTCCCTCTCTCTCTTTCCCTCTCTCCCTCCCTCTTTCTCTCCTTCTTTCTCCCTCTCTCTTTCTCTCACGCCCTCTCTCCCTCTCTCCCTTCCTCCCTCCCTCTTTCTCAAACTCCGTCTCTCCCTCTCCCTCTTTCTCTCTCTTTCTCTCCCTTTCTCTCTCCCTTTCTCTATCCCTCCCTCACTCTCTCCCTCCCTCTTTCTCTCCCTCCCTCCCTCTCTCTCCCTCCCTCCCTCTCTCTCCCTCTCTCTCTCTCTCAAACTCCCTCTCTCTCTCCCTCTTTCTCTCTCCTTTTCTCTCTCCCTCCCTCTCACTCTCCCTCCCTTTCTCTCTCCCTCCCTCTCACTCTCTCCCTCCCTCTTTCTCTCCCTCCCTCCCTCCCTCTCTCTCTCTCTCTCCTGACTTTAGTGGGTATTGGTGACCTTTGGTGGGCATAGATCAATAAGCCTGCCTGGCTCTGAGCTGCCCAACAAGCTCCGTTTCCAAAAGGCAACCGAACTTCCTTGGTTTTTCTCCTTGAAAACGTTTCGCTTTTCATCCAAGAATTCAATTCTTCAGACCTCAAGAAGCTTCTTGGATGAGACGCGAAACGTTTTCAAGGAGGAAAAAAAGAACAAGGAAGTCCAGTTTTCTTTTGGACAAAACACCTCTGGGACAACCTTGACCTGCAGGCTTGAGAATCTCCACAGACATTCAACGAGCCGTGGTCGGATGTTGTGTGTCAATCCAGACAATTCGGGGACCAAGGTTTCTTTCCCCTTGATCTTCTCTGTGTCAAGAGGTCCACCACCTGAGGTCAAGATGGAAACACGTACTGGGCACATCCTCAGGAGAGGACAGTTGCTGAGGAAAGCAAGATGGCGGATGATGCCGTGAGATGATTCCCGTTTCTAAAGGGGCCCACCCCTGCTGAATGCGGCCCCTTCCTCGCTTGTCGTTCAGCCCCAAACAGCTGCCACTTCGGGGTGGGGACCTCCAGAGAGGGGTGTCAGCCTAGAACTGGCTGGAAGTTGGCAATTGCAACCTCCTGTCAGAGGTTCCAGTGGTGAATTTTACCTGCAGACCCGATTTTCACCATTTTGAAAAAGAGATTGGGCATCCATTTGTCCAGAATGGTAGAGAGTCTCCTGCCTGTTCAGGGGGTTGGACTAGAAGACCTCCAAAGTCCCTTCCAACTCTACTATTCTGTTCTGTTCAGGTTAGCAAGCTGCAGCTGTTGTTCTGGCTTCCACAATGTTTTTCCTTAAATGCAGGTCTGTTGCTGAGTGTCGAAATGTGGCCGTGTGACCAGTGGTGGGTTCAAATAATTTAATAACCGGTTCTCTGCCCTAATGACCAGTTGGGTAGGCGTGGCTCAGTCATGTGATCGTGTGGGCATGGCCAACTCAACGTCGATGGGCTCTTCGTCTTAGCTGTTACAATGTAATAAGGGTTAACCGGAGAGGCAGTTTCTGTAAGCAGGGCAATAAAGATTAGGCTAGAAATAACACCAGAATGTTTCCTTCCTGCCTTCCTTACAGGATTAGCCCTGTAAAGTGGAAAAAAACAAAAGGAGATTTCTTCCAACAACCGGTTCTCCAAACTGCTTAGAAAGTTAACAACCGTTTCTCCCGAATAGGTGCGAACTGGCTGAATCCCACCACTGCATGTGACCCACGGTGGTGAGGTGGCAGTCGTAACTTCGAATCTGGTCATGAGTCCCCGTTGCAGGATTTGTCTTAATGTCGAACAGTTGCTAAACGACTGCTCGTAAATCTGAGAACTCCCTAGCAAAAGAAACCAGATTCTTTGCGGTTTCCCCTTTGCTGATGAGGTTGAGCAGCTCCTGAGGATGAAACTGGGCATGTATTTGTGCCATGTTTTCAGGTTCTTGCCCATTCCCTGCCCCCTCCCCATTTTATGTGCCTTTTTTTTTCCCTTTCTCTCCTCTCAACCTCCTTCCTTTGATCTGGAGCCGGGTGAGGTGGATGAAAATTGATCTTGCCCGCCACTCAGAGAAGGAGATCAAAGCAGCACGCCTGTGTGCCCTGGCGTCCGCAGGATTTTAAAAGGGCATTTTCTCTGGCGGGGCGAGGAGGAGGAGGGCAGAGGCCTGCCAGCTCCCTGCGCTTGTCTCGCTGAGTGATGAGTGCTTGGAAACGCTTCAGAGAATGTCGTTGCCCCAGCCGCGTTCCTAAGATTATCCCCCCTCCACGAGCAGCTGTGGGTGGACCGGGGAAGGGCCCCGCCCTGCAAGCCTTCCTTTGCTGAGAGCACCCCCACCTTTGCAGGAGATTGCCCGCCCTGCCAAGGGCATCAAAGGAGGTTGCCTTCAGAAACGTGGGCAGGAGGACACATGGGAGATGGCAGTCACGCCAAGAAGCTGGGATGGGATTCCATCCACAGCAGGGGTGAAATCTACTTACCCTCCCTACCGGTTCGGAAGCGTGCGTGTGCTTTACACGCACACACAGACCTGTGCATGCACAGAAGGTAAAAAACACATTACTTCCTGGTTAAGATGAGGAAGTAACAACACCAGGGCGGGTGGGCAGAGCTTCATTCCGCCATCGCTATCGGATCGCCGAACCACACACCACCGATCGCTACTGGATCACACAATCCGGTCCAAACCGGGAGCATTTC
This sequence comes from Pituophis catenifer annectens, assembly GCF_029215685.1. NCBI lineage: Eukaryota > Metazoa > Chordata > Lepidosauria > Squamata > Colubridae > Pituophis > Pituophis catenifer. Next base: position 26,979,571 of record NW_027256891.1, read on the forward strand.
ACCCCTGATCCACGGTCGCTTCTGAGCTACCATTGAGCGCTCGACGTTGGGACCCAGAAATCTGTGATGGAGTATGGCTGCGTCTTCTTGCCCTAGAACAGTGTTTCTCAACCTTGGTAGCTTGAAGATGGGTGGACTTCAACTCCCAGAATCCCCCAGCCAGCAGCGCTGGCTGGGGGATTCTGGGAGTTGAAGTCCACCCATCTTCAAGCTTCCAAGGTTGAGAAACACTGCCCTAGAAGCTACACCAAGGAGGTAAGATGATCCTTATAACAGGAGGAAGGAATGTCTCTTTCTATAGATCTCCAAAGCTGCCCCTAATCTTTGGACCACACTGTCGCTTTCCCTGTGCGATGATGCCTGTCAACGTTCCTGGCAGCTGTCATCTCCTTGGCCATCGGATCTCGAAAGAGGACACGTGGCGCGTTCATGTGCCTCTGGGATGGAAGCCGTTGGGCTATGCTATGTATGCCGAGTTGATTTTGGCCCCTCTTGGAGACTCAGAAGACGAGACGAGAAAAGCTCTTGTGTGACGAGAGGAGAGCAAGATTGGCTTGTCATCTGCTTAGGTTCCAAAGCTGCCAACACCTTTTAGATCTTCTGCTGGGCCTGACCAGGACCAGTGCTTGGAATATTGAGAGCTAATATGGAGTCTGCTTGATTCATGAGAAGGAAACCACTTCCTAGGCCCCAAGAGTTGGGGAAGGATCATCGGTCACTGCGAGGTCAGGAATGCGGTTCTTGTGGGCATTGTGGTGCCAGCTGGGTTTCTCTCCTTCGCTCCCTTTGATGTTTGAATAAACATTGAACATGGGGGCTGCCCTGCGCCGAACGTAGCATCTCCTTGTTTGCAGCAACAATTTTTGGTTCCGGAAAAGTTCCCGCCAGGATGCAGACAAGAAACCAAGTCACTTCGAGGCAACATAGAGTTTAGTGATGGGCTACGTCCATCGGACAACCTTCTTTGAGCTTCTTCAATAGAATTCACAAACTATCTTAAATTATTCCCTCCCTTTCTCGGTGCTGCACGAAGCAGGGCCCACCATAGGCTAAAGCAAGGATCCCTGGAGAGTTGGTGTTTTACGTTGTGGGGCGGTGCACCTATGAACACCCTGAAGGATGGAGAAGATGGCTGGTTCTCTGGAGATCCCTTAGAACAGGGGTCTCCAACTTTGGCAACTTTAAGACTTGGGGACTTCAACTCCCAGAATTCCTCAGCGCTGGCTGAGGAATTCTGGGAGTTGAAGTCCCCAAGTCTTAAAGTTGCCAAGGTTGGAGACCCCTGCCTTAAAAAGTGCCTGACTCTCGTGTCCATAGCTGCAAAAAGGGCAGGTGACTAGGATCGACCCACCATCATGGAACCCAGGAACCTCCTCCTGATGATGCTGCCAGTTCCTTCTGTGGACCAGATTGGCCTTGTTGTTATCCACAAGTCGCCCCATCGAATTTCTTTTCTTTTTTTTTGTTGTCCTCTTGCTGGCTTTCTACTGAGAATCCTGTATCTCTGGTGGGCTTCCTCAGGCTCCAACTGGCCGGCTGCCTCCCCTCTCCTCTTCCTTCCCACCCCTCCTCCTCCCCCTGGTCTGCAGCCCCCCCCTCTCTTTCTCTCTTCCCCTCTTTGGGAGAAGAATGCCCGATCCCCTGCTGGGCTGCCCTTAAAATTTGCATTGTCCCGCCAAAGAAACTCCAAGTTTGCTCTGGCAGGCACAGAGGTGTGGAAGGGCTCTGCTTTCCTTTCGGAGGCCTGGCAGCCAAAACTTCATGAGAACTGGGAGCTCCGGCGGTCCCCACAGGAAGAGTGGGGTGGAAGAGGCTGAGGGAGCTAGACAGACGAGATTATTACGAGAGTTTCACGTGGGCGTGGATCAGGGGTGAAATCCAATTTTTTTTTTACTACCGGTCCTGTGGACGTGGTGTGGCTTGGTGGGCGTGGCAGGGGAAGGATACTGCAAAATCTCCATTTCCACCCCACTTCTGGGGGAAGGATATTGCAAAATCTCCATTCCCGATATCAGACCTCCGGACTTTTCGTCGGGCCCTGAAGACACACTTGTTCCATCTAGCTGGGCTGGCTCGATCCCATCCTCAGTTTTTTAATCGAATTCGGTTTTAATTGGGTTGTTTTAAATTCGGGCCAAAATTATTTAATTGTTTTTTAATTTTATATGCTATGTTTTATTCTGGCTGTACACCGCCCTGAGTCCTGCAGGAGAAGGGCGGTATAGAAATATAATAAAATAAAAATAAATAAATAATAATTCCTGCCCACTTCTGGGGGAAGGATATTGCAAAATCCCCATTCCCTCTTGACTCCTGGGGAAAGGATATTGCAAAATCCCCATTCCCTCCTGACTCCTGGGGGAAGGATATTGTAAAATCTCCATTCCCACGCCACTCCAGGGGAAGGATACTGTAAAATCCCCATTCCCACTCCAGGGGAAGGATACTGTAAAATCTCCATTCCCTCCTGATCAGCTGGGACTCGGGAGGCAGAGAATAGATGGGAGTGGGGCCAGTCAGAATTTTTACTACCGGTTCTCCGAACTACTCAAAATTTCCGCTACCGGTTCTCCAGAACTGGTCAGAACCTGCTGAAGCCCACCTGTGCCTCAGGTGCTCGATGGGCTGACTTCCATAGGGTGAGCGCAGCCATTCCCATTTGGGGAGCTGTTATGGTTCGACATGCTATCAATTGTGGCTTGAGTCAATGTGGCTGCTCTGAGCTATTTTGGCTTAAGACGGGTGGCCAGATGAATGTTCCCAGCAAATAAAATAAACCACGGCCCAAATCCAGTTCCAGACATTGTTGGTTTTCTTGAATTGAGAGCCCACCCTCAACTGATTATCCCCTCCCTCCCTCCCTCTTATCAAGGTTGCCAACTTATGCGAACACAACCGTTCGGACAAAGTCTTGTGTCCCACCTAACAGCGCAATCTGGATGGCTTGTCGTGAAGAACCACGATACGCACCGGCTCGGAATGGCCAAGAACACAATTACCGAGTTCACAACGGGAGTTTAAGAAGGGAACAACAATTCCTTTGTGAAATCTGGTAATAATTACAACACGCACAAATACCTTTGTTTTGAGAAAAAGGTGGGGGTTTTTTTTCCTCCCCTTTCTAAGGTTGGTTTAGGTGGGTTTTTATCCGATGGTGGTTGCATCTAAATTATTACTCTTTGCTGCATTACGGGGGGGGGGTGTTGGGGGTTTGTTTAGCCTTCTCCTAATTGGTTTCAGATGCTGTTTGACACCGGGAAAACGTTTCTTCTAAGTGGCTACCCTGGCAAAATAGGGAGGTGGGAGGGGAACGGAAACCGAAGGTTTAAAGCTGTTTGATTGATCCAGAAATCCACACCACGGTCCAGGAAAGTAGCTCAATCCCGCAAACTCCATTTGGTAGAGAGATTGGCTTAAAAACCCTTCAAATGCATTAATGGCTGAGAATAATTCCTGTTTTTTTGGCCCCAAAACCATCTTTGCAATTCTTCTGACCCTGGGAAAAAGCTTCCAGGATGGGGTTGAGGCCTATTTAGCCCCTAGAGTGACCAACAAAAAGGAAAATCTTATATAGGTAGTCCCTAATTTAGGCCTACCATCGAGCCCAAAATTTCTGTTGCTAAGTGAGATGGTTGTTAAGTGAGTTCCCCCCGTTGTTAAGCAAATCACTGCAGTTCTTAAATTAGTCACACGGTTGTTAAGTGAATTCAGTGACCCTCCCTTTACTTTGCTTGCAAAAGGGGGGGTGTCACATGATCTGGGGACATAGCAACGGTCATAAGTATGAGTCACTCGGCAAGCATCTGAATTTTGACCAGGTGACCACAGGGAACGCTGCAACAGTCATAAGTGTGAGTCGTAAGTCACTTTTTCAGTGCTGTTATAACTCCGAACGGCCACTAAACGAGGCCTACCTGTACATTATCCCAACCTATACACCTGTATTGGGCCTCATTGCTCATATTCTTCGTCATGCGGTCAAACGTGCTGCAGCTCACAAAAATACACCCTGGTCGTGAAACACCGATGTTCTGCAAACATTCGGATGTTTGTTTGCTCGACCCCCAAGAACCACAATTTGGAACATAATGTCCGGAAAGCCACTCTTCCCCCAGCCCCTTTTCCTCCCCCCACCCCCCACCAGTGTAGCAAGAACAGCCAAGAAACTGATGGATGGCCAGCGAAAGAGTTAAAACGCCTAGTGCTGCCAAAAACTTTGCCATCCCATCTCCTTCTCCCAAATGAAATCCAACTCGAGGATTCGGAGGAGGCAGTGAAATGGACGTCCTGTTTTTTTTCCCCCCTTGCAAATCTCTTCTCAGGAGGGCTTTGCAAAAGTGGGGAGGGGGAGAAAGAATGCAAGATGGAGGGCAGGGAGGATGAAGGATGGCTAATAGAAACTAACCTCACTCAGCCTCTCCCTTCAGCTTAGGAAGGAATGTGGCCACAGAAGGGGGACAGTTCCCAAGGATTATTTAACCCACTGGCACATTTCTGGGTGGGTGGGTTACGGAGCTCATGAGGTGGGCCAGGCTAATCATTACTGCCATGTTTGAAAAGATTTGCAAGAAGACTCCAAATCTCTTTTGCAGCCAGAGACTCCCAGGAAACTTGGGGGGGTTGGGGGTGGGGGGAATGAGAAGGTTGGCGGAGAAAAATCACTTTTGGGGAGTGATTAAATGGTTTGGTGGGGGGGGGGTCACATCAGCAAAACCAGAGGGGAGATACTCATCCAGGGTGCTGGGCGGGTCGGTTGGGGGGTCTCTCTGTTCAGAATAAGAACTTGGGGATGGGAGTGGGCTTCCCCAGGGGATGACAAGAAGGAAATGAACCCCCTTCCCTCCCCAGGCAGATCCAATTTTAAGGGGGGGGAATCCACTTCAATTAAAAACTGCATTTCCTGCCAACTGGAAGAAGGGAGAAATGGACCAGGAGCTGGTCTAGCCAGGGAGGCTTTTGCTCCCTGAAGCTCTAATAGCTGCCTGGAAGTTGAAATTCAACAGGTCGAGAGAGGTGCTCACTTGGGGGAAGTTGAGGCCAAGGAGGTGAATAAGAATTGGGGTGGGAGTGGGGGCAGTTGGAAGCTGTGACTTTGGCAGTGGGGTTTTTTTGAGGGGGGGGGGTTTCTTTTACAATTTGCCACGGCCAACTCCTTACAGGACAAGAGTTAAACCAGGGGTGAAATCCAGCAGGTTCTGACAGGTTCTGGAGAACAGGTAGCGGAGATTTTGAGTAGTTCAGAGAACCGGTAGCGGAAACTTTGGGTAGTTTGGAGAACTTGTAGCAGAGATTTTGAGTAGTTCGGAGAACTGGCAAATACCACCACTGGCTGGCACCAGAGTGGGGTGGGAATGGAGATTTTGCAGTATCCTTCTCCTGCCACGCCCCCAGAACCGGTAGTAAAAAAGAAATTTGGATTTCACACCACCGAGTTAAACTAATATCAAAGAAACGGTGGGAACAGAATCCCTCAAGGAAGAACGCAAAACAGGCTGAGAGGGAAAACGGCAAAAAGGAGAAGAATCGTTTACAGTATTTCAACAGAAGTGTTAAAATCGTCCCAAGGACGGACGGACGGACGCGTTAGCCGTTGGCGACTGGTCCCATTCCCTTCGGGCAATCTCCGGGCTCCTTGGCTCGGGACACGCGTCTTGAATCGGGAGCCGCTTCCCATTCCCACGACTCTTCTCTTCGGTTCCTCCCTTTCTCCCCTCCGGCGGCTGCCTCCACTCCGTGGGCGGGCGGGTGGAAGGAAGGCGCCTCCGCAGGTGGGCGCGTTCACACGACACGCGTTCCCCGCTTGGGTCCCAGAGGCGGGGTCCTGCGGGAGGCCTAAGAGGGGGGGGAGGCGGGGGCGCCGGGCCGGCCCTTCCCTCCTTCCTTCCCTGCTGGCTGGTTGGCGCGCCGGGAGGCGGGGAAGGAGGCGTCTCGCCCCCGCCTTCGCCCGGCCCTCCGCCGCTGCCTGCCTCGCCTCCTCCTCGCTCGCCTCCCCGGGCGCCGCTCCAGCCTCGCCGCCCAACTTCTCGCCGGACGCCGCCGCCACCGGGAAAGCGCCGCCAGTCCTCGCCGGGGCGGCCGCGGCGGGGGGAGCCTCGCTTTGCCCAGCCGGCTCCGCTGAGCCCCTCGCCGGCATGCCGGCCCCCGCCCGACGGACGCCCCTCCGGCCGCTCCCGCTGCTCCTGCTCGCCCTGCTGCTGCTGCTGCTGCCGGCGGCGGCGGCCGAGGAGGCGCGCGGGCGAAGTTGCTCCGAAGTGAAGCGGCTCTACGTGGCCCGCGGCTTCAGCCACAGCGAGGCGCCCAGCCACGAGATCAACGGTGGGCTCCGCCGCGGGGAAAGGGGGACGCTCGGCCGGGCTGGGACCCTCCCCTCCCTCCCCTCCCCTCCCCTGGCCTGCAGCTGGGCGGGGGGCTCGGCGGGGAAGCCCCCCCCTTGCAAGAGCCGGTCCAGCGGGGGAGGGCGGGGGGTTTCCCTGGGACTGCGACCCCTCCCCAACCCTAAGGCACGCAGCATCCCGGGCCTTCCCACGTGCCGGGAAGCCGGAGCGCTGCAACGACTGCCTGTTGCACGGGGTGTGGGGAGGAGGGGGCGGCGGGGTGGGTGAGTGGGTGGGGGGAGGAAAGAGCCCCGCTGCGGCTTTGCAAAAAAAAGTGGGTCGGGGGAGGTCGGGGCAGCTCCCGGCTGGGCAGGCGCGGGAGGGTCCCTTCCTCCTTGCCCCTTTTGGGGGAAAAGTGGGGAGGGGGCGGCGCGGCGCACCGATCTGGCCAGCAAACGCCCCCCCCTCCCTTTTTTTTTTTTTGTTTTGCAAGCGGCTCCACTCCGGGCAGCCAAGCGAACCACGCAGGAATTTGCTGATGGAATTTGCAACCATGGATGCCTCTTTCCTAAGCCCCCTCCCCACCCGCGCCCGCCATGTGGCTGCACCCCCCCCCTCCTCGCCTCGCCCCGGGGTGGAGTTTCTGGCCGGCTCGGAGCTCGGGATTGGTGTGGGTGGAAAAGAACCCGGGAGGAATCTCGCTTTCTCTTTCTTTCTTTCTTTCTTTCTTTCTTTCTTTCTTTCTTTCTTTCTCGGGTGTTTTTCTTTTTGTGTGTGTGCTTCTTTTAAGTGAGGAAAGGCGAAGCGCGTGGGAAGCATCGTCTGCCCCCCCCAGGGAAGGGAGGGGGAGGGGAGACGCTCCAGGTTGGCAGTTGCTTGGGGGTCTGGCCGAGATGCCCAGGGGCGCCTCCCCCAAGGATTGCAAGGGAGACAAGGCGATGCATCTGTGTCGTGGGGGAGGGGTTCTGCCCACTTGGGGGGCTGGCAGCCCATTTAGCCTTGGCTTCCAGCAGCCCTGGGCATTTTTTTGGCAAGGGTGGGGGAGGGTGATGGGGGGAGGGATGAAAGTTGAGCCCAGGGGTCTCCATCCCGGGGCAACTTGAAAACTTTTGGAATGCTTTTAACCTTGGCAACTTTGAAGACGGGTGGACGGACTTCAACTCCCAGAATCCCCCAGCCAGCATGGAATTGTGGGAGTCGAAGCCCCCCTGTCTTGCCAAGTTGCCAAAGTTAAAGCACTCTGCCTTAGAGCGGGGGTAGGGGTGGGGGGTATCTCCAAATCTGGCCCCTTTTTAAAGACTTGGGCACTTCAAAACTGCCAGAATTCTTCAGCCACAATGGGGATTCTGGGAGTTGAAGTCCACAAGTCTTCGCAAAGTTTCCCCAGGTTGGACACTCCTGATTTAGCTCCCCCCACCCCCCACCCGCTCTCCCTTCTCTCCGTTTTGGTTGGCTGCCTTGAAAAGCGCACCTGTGGAGCTCGCACACCGGTTGGCATTTCCACCTGGCGCGTTAGGATCAATAGAGGCTTTGAGGCCCATTCAGCCCAGGGTGGGGCCGGCTTGGAAAGTGCCCGGCGTCCCCTCTGGGCGAAGAGAATGGTGCCCATTGAAGGCTGTGTTTGCTTCCCAAGTTTGGCCGGAGAACTTTTTCCCTTTCGGCAAATGAGATTGTTTGTCCTTTGAGAAGTCATCCGTCCAACCTCGGGGCCGGCCAAACGTTGCGGCTGCTCTGTGCCAGCTAAGGAGGTGCCAACGACATCCTTTCCAAACAGACCCTGCCTTTTGGCAGGGATCCCACTCCCCATTTTGGAGGGTGGGGGAAGGGAGGGCTGAGATTGGAAGTCTGGAAGAAACACTTGGACTGCATCGCCACCTGGGCTGCGTTACCCCCAGGGCTCTGGGCACTAAGTGAGACGTGCCCGTCACGATGTTCCCTGCAAAGAGGCCCCCTTGCCCCTGAGGTCATCCTAAGCACCCTGGCCCATCTCCCACCTGCATGGATTTGCTGTCGGGCCTAGTGTGGCCCATGAAAATAGTTTTCTCGCTTAGCGCATGGCAGAAAGGTGTGTTCCGTCACTGATGAGGATTAAAAGAAACCATGGCTTAGCAGAACGTCTGAATGCAGTATCTGGGACTGTTCACCATGTTTGGCCTTGCAAGCTTCAGAAGGGAGGAGGTTCCAGGCCATAGTTTTGGGCTGGAGGGGGTCTCCTTCGCTGCATTATTGATGGTCTTTGATGAAGAGAGAAGGTCCCTCTATTTGGGGGGGGGGGCTGCAGACCCACCCACCTGCAAAATAAACCAGTTTTTGGATTATCCTCCTCCCAGCCTGGAGTTCCCTTCCCAGCGAGTCTCGAGTCGTTATTCTGCTTGTCCTTTGCAAAGACATTTTTATTTTCCCTTTTAGCTGCCTAATAACATCTTAACTTTTTATGCTGCCGTAGCATTTTATCGCTGGCTGTATATATTTCTGCCGCTTTGAAGGCAGAGGTGCTGGAGGGGTATTGGAGCCCCTGGCTTTTCATCTAAAACATTTTTTTTTTTAATTTTGCAATTGTAAGTTGTTTGTTTGGTTTGTTTGTTTGTTTGTTTTTCTTTCTAAAGCATCCCTGGCATCCTGCACAGCTTGGGAAGGTGGCACAGGGCCTTTTTCAAAAGAAAGGAATAAGAATCTGATTTTGCAAACGCTCTGAACTTTCCAAATCCTAAAATTCTGGGTGAATGTTATCTCCTGGGGAGGATGTCTAGGGCTTAGGGTGAGTGAGCCTCATGGAGCTTTGACTGGTCCTTCCAGTTCCACCACTCTCATCTGTCTCGTTTGACTCCATGATCCTCTGTGTGTAGGTTGTGTCTGTGTGTAGTTGTGTCTTCATTCTCCCGGAATAGGGGATTCTTAGAAACTCAGAGTGATGTCTCTTCTCCAGCTTGGCAAGATATTGTTGGGGTGTGCCCACTGGCATCTGGTCTGGGTATTTTGGGTCTTGTAGTCCAGTCTGGCTGCAAGGCCCACCAGGTATTCTGGTCTGGGTATTCTGGGTTTTGTAATCCAGGCAGGCTAGGATCAGCCAAACCTCTGCTGGCAGGGGAGGGGGCCAACCAAACCTGGGTTTGCCTGTCGATAATTTGAGTGGTGGGCTAGTTCTTATCCAAGCTCATAATCGAGAGAGGCACTTTTGTGCTTTTTCCTTTTTTTTGTGACGTGGAGTTTTCCTGGCATGCAAAATCGCCCTCCTCCTCGTATTTAAAACGTTGGAGAGGCTCTCCCGCTTCCCAGAAAACCTCTGTCTCTCCCCCCCCTCCCCGACTTGTTTGTCTCCCCCTCCTCCCCTCGGCCAAGCCTGAGCTTGGCTGCTTTATTTTCTGCCTTGAATGGCTAACCGGCCTGCATTCTCCCAGGGAACAAAAGGATTTTCAGCCGGGCCCTTTGAGAGACCACCAAGGACCTGCACCCGAGCCGTGCCATTTCACACCACTTTCAACAATAACAAAAATGCATGACTGAGTGAGTCAAAAATGTGAAGGGTCCCAGCCATTCATTCGGGGCGTCAAGATGCTGCGGGGGCAGCCGGGACAGACGTCCCTCCCTTCCCCCCCCTCCCCTCCCCTCCCCAAGGAGAAAGGGTTCTGCGCTTTGAGAAAGAAAGAAGAGAGCAGAAAATTCAATACTTTTCCAGGTAGGGATTATCCCTCTCTTCTTTCCGAGACAAAAATCCACAGGGCTGCTGGACTCCGACAAAATTGTGGGGTGGCTCAGCAGTGTTTTGCATTCGGCCTGCAAACAGATAGCAGCAGATGGGACTCCAGAGTCAGTAATGCTGGGCCAGATGGGTTATGATGCGGCTTTTGAGACTTGTGTCCAGCACGGTGTGGATGATTGTGCCTGGGTAAACTTCACCAACTCTGGGGGTTTAAAGGCCGTTTCTGAACCTTAGCAAACTTTTAAGAGGTGTGGACTTTGACTCCCAGAATCCCCCCCCAGCCAGCATCTTTGAAGCCCACATCCTCTCGAAGTTGCGTTGAGGTTGAGGAGCTGTTGGAAGGGGTGGGCAGCTTAAACCCTGTGGCCTTCAAATATGGGCTGTTGAATCTGAGTTGATTGACTTGGGATGTTGGTTTACTTAGGATCCAGGGTAGGTTGTGTTTAGTTTACAAACCTGGAACAAGGGGTGAACCCAGGCAGTTCCTGGGTTCCTCAGAACCTGGAACTCTGGCTGCAAATTGGCTGCTGTGATGATGATCTCAGATGTTGGTGCAGGAGAATTTTCAAGAAGTTCACCCCATCTTCAGCATCTTTTCATGGGTTCTGCAAGTGTTTCCATGTCTTGGCCAGAGTTTCTAGATCCTTGGTTCCTGCTCCTTTCAACTCTTTGATTCCTTCCTTCCTTCCATCCATCCATCCATCCATCCGACATCATTACTTTGAAGTTTCCAGGTAGGGAAGACATCTGTCAACTCAACTTGTGTGGTCCTCCATCAGTTGATGGATGGTCCTCCCTGGTTTTTGATTGTTGGCTTCTCCTCTGGTCCTGTAGAATTGGGATAAATCTTTGCCCCTTTCACCTACAGTGGCAGTGTGTGCCAACCTTCCTTGTTTACCTCCTATTCTCACCGGTGTTTCAGGGGTGCTTGGCAGCTGTGGATGGCAGCCAGTCAAAGATTTCAGAATATTTCCTGGAAGGAAATGAAACCAATGCAGAAGAATGTCGTGGCTGACCAATCGAGGCTTAATCTGAATGCTTCTGATTCCTGATCCTTCTAAATCAGGGTTTGCATTTTTGTGATCACTGGGTAACACTTGGCTACCAGCTGGGGATAATCTTCCCGGAGGAGAAGCCATCTGGACATTTAAAGCTTGCCCAGATTTTGGGTGCATCATCCCTTCTCCTAAAAACAGGGCTCTCTAAACTTGCCAACTTTTAAGACTTGTGGACTTCAGCTCCCAGAATTGATTTCTGCTTGACTCTTTGTCTGGTGTTAATCCCTGCTTCTCCGGGTGTTGACTGCTGTAGAGGGTATCTTCTAATTGCCTTCAAGAGCCAACCCCACACTCCCTGGCACTGATGATGTTACCTAGTTTGGTCTGCAAGCAATCAGCCAAGTTCAGAGAGCACCAAAGATTCCAGAGTTCAACCCTGAGCACCAGACTTTCTCTTCTACTCAGAAGGAAGTAGATAAGAGTGATTTGGATGTAGCATGAATGGGAAAAGGCACCTGGTTACACCAGGAGCTGGATTTGGGTAACCGGTTCTTGTAGCATGGTGGACCCCGGGAGAATCAGGGCCAAATCCAGTCTTCTTGGATTTGAGACTGATCCTGAATTCTTGGCTAGGCCTGGTTGGAGGACCTCTTCTGGGGGTTGTGTCTGGACCTCTCCAGCATTGGTTTGGATCAGCTGCAGCCCAGTAAGGGGGTGGGGGGTGGGGGACATTGGCCTTTACCGGTGGAGCTTGGTGTGCACGTGGGTGGATTCATTGCCTTGGCAGCCGTTTCCCAGAAGGTCCCCTTGGCCGTGCCAGAATAAACATTACTGCATTCCTTGTCATTTATAGTCAAATTATGATCGCTATTGTTTCGGAGGGCCTCAATTATCAGGTGTTTCCTCCCCAGTGCAATCTTGCCTTGCCCTGCAGACATGTCTTGTTCAAGTCGTGAGGTCAGCTGGAGAACCAGGGGAGAGAGGGAAGAGCATAGGGCCGAGTCTGTATCGTCGTCGTTCTTTTGTGTGTGTGTGTATGTGTGTGTATTTTCTGCTTTGCCACCTCTTGAATACAAGGCGGGTCTCCTCTTTGGCTCCTCCCTTCCCAGGTGCAAAATTCCACTTTAATGCATGCCAGGTGCAGATCACCAGGTAGGACTTGATTTTGACCTTATCTGAAAAGTGGTGTGTTTTTTGTTTTTTCTTCTCTTGACATCTTGATAAGAATATGTGCTTGGAAAGCTAAGGGTGACTTTAGAGGAAAGTCTTTGAAGGCAATAAAAAATCCCCTGGTTCAAATCCCTCTGGAAGGGCACTCATTCTAGGCTGGGGTTTTCCAAATTTGGCCCCTTTAAGGCTTGTGGACTTCCAGAATTCCCATGCTGGCTGAAGAATTTTGGCAGTCGAAGTGCCCAAGTCTTTAAAAGTGGCTGGATTTGGAGACAAGGCAGAATGCTTTGAGTTTGGTGACTTTAAGACAGGTGGACTTCAACTCCCACAATTCCACGCTGGCTGGGGGATTCTGGGAGTTGAAGTTCACCCATCTTAAAAGTTGCTGGTTACAGCCAAAAAACCCCAACAACAACCCCCACCCCATTGGGGAAAGTAAGTCGGTTCCCACTACGACCACCCAATTCACTTCGCTCTGTGACTTGCTTAGCAGCCGTATGACTTCCTTTACAACCTGCGCAAAAATGGGGGCAAAATCAGGCATGGTCACGCAGTGACTTGATTTGGGACCCACATTCTGGTCCCAATGGTGGTTGTAGGTCGAGGATTCCTCTTGTCCCTCCTTCGCCTTGAAGATGGCATCCGTCTCGAGAGCAAAGCCCCCCTTGCATTGTTAAAAGGGTTGAAAACTCCCTCGCGATGGGGGGAAAAAAATGCATTTGCACAAAACCCTGAAGTTGATGCATCAGGCTGCTTCTCTTAAGCGGTCACTTTGCAGCTTTTAAAATCATGAGGGCTACGACGGAAGAGAAAGTGGAGGGATTTGAAAATTCAGAGCCAAGCTATTTTTTTTTCCTCCTGCCCGCCAAATTTCTCTGTTGCTGCCCAAATGCAGGAACACACACACACAAAAAAAAATGTGGGTATCTGCTGGGAAACAAATCCCACACACCCACAAGGGTCTTTTGTTCTCTCCAGTGTGTGTGTGTGTGTGTGTGTGTTTTAATATCATGGTACGATGCTTCCTTTGGTGCTTGTTAGTGGCACGATGAAAAAAAAATGTGGTTAATTACAGTGCAGGACGACGACAGAGAGACCGAGTTTTGGGAACGGGGTGGGGTTGGCACGGGTGCCAAGGTTTCCACCTGAGCCTGGTGGCTCCCATCGTTAGGCCTCTTCTTCTCACTGGTGAAGCCAACCTAGCTAAGCGTTTTACTCTTTGAAAAGCAGGTTTCCAAGTCTGGTTGTTTTGGGCTTGGCATTCTGGCATGTTGCAAAAAAAAAAATTAAAAATTAAAAAATGCTGCGCTGGGGAGAAAATTGCACGGAGCTGAATCTTTTTCCTCAACATACCAAGATAATTTTTAGTATTTATCCAGAGGAGCATTCAAATCCATGTCCTCCTTGGATATCAGATAAAGCCCACTCTGTTTTGCCCAGGGGTGGGCAAATTGTTTTTGGTTGAACTGGGTGGTTGTGTTGCATTTGACTTCATCAGCTGTGAAAAGGGAGTGCCTCTCATTTGTGGTTCGCTGCAGCGAATGTGATGAAATTCTCCCTAGTTTTAAATCTGGGCAACTCCGAGCATTGCCAAGAGCGCCCGTCTCTTCGTGGAAGCGCTGAGTTGTGGTTCTTGTGGCACTTCCTGGAATGACCGAACTAAAGGGACTCCTGGGTTTCTTGTAGATCCGGTAAAGGAAAATCCCAGAAGGCGAATTTTTGCTTCCTTACTCGATTTCCCGCGAGGCTGGAGTAGTAGAAGCCAAATAGGTTGCTTCTTGGGAGAATCCATACACTATGCGACTTCAAGAGCTCAGGTCGTCTTCAACGTACGACACAAAGGGGACCAGAATTTCCGTTGCTAAGCAGGGCGATTTGTTAAACGAGTCCCGCCTGATTCTTAAAGTATCTTTGCTACGGTTGTTGAGCAAATCCATATTCTCCTGTTGGCTTTGCATGTCACAAGCTGGCTGGGAAGGCCACCAGGGATGATCACGTGGCTACTCAGATACTACAACTGTCCTAAATGCATGCCAGTTTCCAAGCACTCGAGTTTCGATCACATGACCGAGGTGATCCAGGGTCATAAGTGTGAGGATCAGTCATGAAAACTTTTTCGTTCCACTGTAACTTTGAATGGTCGTTAAGCAAACTTGTAAGTCAAGGATGTCTTGTAACAGACTCTGGGATTGCCGAGGACTCTCTTTGTGTCTTGTTCAATCAGCAGACTTGCGTTGCAGGCAATTAAATATATATATATATATATATATATATATATATATATATATATATGTGTGTGTGTGTGTGTGTGTGTGTGTGTGTGTGTGTGTGTGTGTGTGTAGGTCTTTGGTTATTCGGGTCTTCTCCCACGTAAAATTGGAAGTGTCTTGGCGACGTTTCGACGAAGTCTCATTCGTCATCTTCAGGCTGGTGTTCTCGGCTTCGTGCTTCGTGCCTCCTGGAAGCACGAAGCCGAGAACACCAGCCTGAAGATGACGAATGAGACTTCGTCGAAACGTCGCCAAGACACTTCCAATTTTACGTGGGAGAAGACCCGAATAACCAAAGACCTACATACAGACAATTAAATAATTAAATATATATATATATATATTTCCTGGGTGTACGATGTTGAAAGTGTGTGCAGGCAGATTTCAGACACCTGTTACTTGCCGTGGGCTAAACTTTGATCTTTGCTTTTCTGATAGAGTTAATGAGTTGGGGCCTGCCGAAGTATTTACACAGAGCTGCAGCAATGGTTAACAACAAAAAAACATTTGTCAGACTCCTTTTTCTGCTGCAGAGCAAGGCTTGTTTGATTAAAACAGATGCCTTGGCATTCCCCTCTCCTTTTAGAGCTTATTTTGGTATTTCGTTGGGCAGGAACACAAGCCAAAGCAAATAGTTGTGACCAGAAAAATAACATTCTACCTGTTTTTTTGTTTTCCTTGGGACTCCACTGGGAAGACTCCTTCGCAAGGCCCAGCCAACCCCGTTGAAGAGTTGATACTCCCTAGTCTTAACTGTGGGGAACATTGAGAGTAGAAGGTGGCTTGTAAATTTTCCACATCGGGTTGGGAGGGAGGAAAAAAAAAAGAAGTTTTGAATGAGAAGATGCCAGAAAGGAAGGTAACGTTGCCTTTATCCCATCAGTCGGTGAATTGGTCAGTTTTGATGCTTGTTACCTGTGGGTTAAGAGAGACAAACCCAAGACCATGTTATGAAGACCTGAGGGCCACGTGCTGGTAAATGCAACATCTAAGTCTTCAGAATGCTAAGCTTTGTAGGGGAAGGGATGACCTTCTCCTGGTGGACTGTGGTGGTCTTAACAGTTACCCAATGAAAAAGTAGTTGAAGATCTCCAGAATTATGGAGTTGGAAGAGGCCACCACAAGGAACATCTAGTCCAGTGTTTCTCAACCTTGGCCACCTGAAGATGCGTGGACTTCAACTCCCAGAATCCCCCAGCCAGCAGAGCTGGCTGGGGAATTCTGGGTGTTGAAGTCTACGCATCTTCAGGTGACCAAGGTTGAGAAACAGTGATCTAATCCAACCTTCTTCAAGGTGCTGAACAAACAATTCAACCATCCTTGAGAGGTGGCTATTCTTAAAAACTTCCAGAAGTGGAAAACCCCAACTTCCATTGGTAGATGGTTCCACTCTTGTGCAGATTTGACTTAACGTCCAAGTGGAGTCTAGGTAGCTACAGCTTGTAACCAACCTGCTCCTTGTTTCTCCGGCAGTAGAAACTACCTGGTGAGGATCTTCCCTCTGACACCCTTGTACATACCTGAACACTTAATGTGTGAATCCCTGTTTAAACAAAAGGTAGTTTCTGTTTCTTCATGGATTTCTCCCCGTTTTTATGACCTCAGATCCATGAGGTCTGTTTGGTTTTTTCCCCCCATTACTCTTAAGCTCTCTTTGTTAGCTGGACTTGCTTTTAAGAAGACGTGTGAAGAATTCTATTCCATATATCTTTCTTTTAGGACATTGACTGTTTAGGACCGTGATGGTGAACCTATGGCGCGCATGCCACAAGTGGCACATAGAGCCCTCTCTGTGGGCACGTCAGCTGTTGCCCCAGCCCAGCTCCATCACACATGTACTCATGCCTCCTGCTGGCCAGCTAGTCTTCAGGTCTCTGCCATGCATGTGTGAGGTGCATGCAGGGGACACATGCACAGGGGCAGGTGCATATATGTGTGGTGTGCAGGTTGGTGCAGGACGCTTTCCAGGCCCAAAACGGGGCATGGGGGGCGGGGCGCATGTGCGGGGGATGCACGCACATGCGTGGGGGTGGGGCACATGTGCGGGGATGCTTGCATTGCCTTTTGGGCATGCACATGTGCATTTACACGTGTGCGCATGCCCTTTGGGCACTCGCCACCAAAAAGGTTAACCATCCATGGTTTAGGAGATCTGTAAAAGGTTGTTAGGTTGAAGGCAGTTCTTTGGCAGCTTCAACTATCAACTCAGCCATGCTGGTTTATCTGCACCTTAAGTACCTGGGATGTCAGCCTTTGATCGAGAGGTTAATTAAAAGAGTTCTCTTCAATTGTTCTGGGGGGCTGATAATGAACTGGGCCGGGGTTTTCCTTCAAATATTCTTACCGCAAGTGGCTACAGAAATGTCAGGCCACAGAAGCTACCGTAAAAGAACCAATTCAATCAACTGACTTGTTAATTCAGGTTTGTTTTAACTGCCTGATAACAAATGACGGGGTGGGTGGGGGAAAGGGCAGGGTGGAGAATGTAGGATTGTTAAGAGATCAAAGGAGAAGAGATTAAAAAGTAAGAATCGCGTGTGTTTGGGATCTACCAAGACCCCTGTTCTAATCTCCTGGTGGGCCGCTCAACTGAACCCAATCCACGGGATTGTTGGGTAGATCGGAATGAAGGAAGAACTATGCATGCTTCCTTGGAATATATATATATATAAAAGCATCTTCCAAAGGTGATTTTTTTTAATTTTTAGAATTTGATGAATTACTTGAGGAATTAGTTCATTGGGCAGGTTTGCACAGTGCATTCAGCCATAAAGTACCCAACCAGTTGGGTTTGTCCAGCGAATCATTGGTGATTAAAACCAACCAAAAGTACCAAGTTGTGTGAATGCAGCTAAGTAGGTCAGGGATTGACTTGGTAGAGCAGAGGTCTTCAAACTTGGCAGCTTTAAGACTCGTGGAGGTCTCCTTGAGAGTAAGGTTTGGGGCTAATTGGCCACTTCCTTAGCCTATTTAAGGAAGGAGGACGACTGAGGCAATTTGCAGGGAACAACTTCGTTCACTCTCCTTCGCGTCTTGATCTTAGTTTCCTGCAAATTGCTTCTGGGCTTTCTGCCAACCCTAGTAAGATTACGATTATTTATTCTTTGGATTCTTGTAGGCTGTTAAGAAAGCTAATTAACAGCCTTTGTTTGAAAAAGACTGATTTAATTTAGTAAACTTAAGGTTTGTACAGACTTTGTGCGTGCTGCGTTCTTTGGGGTCCGTAGCTGGGGCAGAACATCACGTGAATCTTGGGATGCTGTAACCATAGTAAGTGCATGCCGAGTGTCCAAATTTGGATCACGCGACCAGGGGGAATTATCCAACAGTTGTGAGTGCAAGGATCGCTGTAACTCCCCAGCGGTCACTAAATGAATGGTTGTTAATCAAAGACTAGCTGTACTTCATTACCCTGAGCCTTGGTTTAAAGCTGGTTTTGTTGAAGGAGGTTGGTTGTGTCTGTGCCACACACCAAGCTATAAACAGGCGCTGCAAACCATCCCAGACGGATCCACATAATTCATTAATCTGGAATTATTTAAAAAAACCACACGGATGCTTATGAACCAGGCCATTCTATGGGCAGCAAGATATCGGTGTGGCTTACGAAAATTAAGTTACACTTTGCTTTCTTGGCGTGCTTGGACAAGTGGTTTATTTGTAGGTCTCTCTTGTTTTAATTCTTTCCTCCTCTTGGCTGCGAACAAAAGGAAGGCCAGAGTCTCCATTTGCTAAGGAATCTCCAGGTGCAATGCCATTTAAATGTTAATTAGGCTGATTTTTATTTTATTTATTTTATGGTCAAACAAATGGGCTAATGCCCCTTGATCGAAGTGCATTGCTTGTTTTCAGGGCCTCAGGAGAAAGCTTGAAGTTTCTCTGGGGGAAGGTGAAGCGTAACCATTTTTTCCTTGTCATAGCTAATAAAGTTTGCTTAGGTCTTAATTTTTCTACCTCACTTCACAAAGTAATTGAAACTTCCCTTTTGCCTTCCCTTCCAATCCCCTTTCCCCCCACCCGCCTCCCCAATGCCGGAAAAAATCCATGATTTGGTCAGTGAATAAATGGAATTTCAGCAAAAAAAGGTAGCGACAAATTCATGTGGCCAATTTCTCTGAGTTAGACAGGTATTAACCAATTGGGTAGATGGTCCCTCAAGAGGCAAAGACCCTAAAACACACATGAAAAAGGTTAAAACGTATTTTTACGGGAAGGAAAGCAAATAAAACATTTTAGGAGAATTGTTATGCTTCTAAAGGTAAAATAATTCTAGGTGATATTTTTGCTAGTTCTGGAGGACGTCTGCCAATCTTCCTTGTTTTTTCAAATGCTAAAATAGCACGTGGATTTTGGGCTATATTAAATGTGCTCTCGTGGTTGGAAGGAGGCCATCAGAAATTAATTCTATATATAATAATGCACATATAATTACATATATATGAATGAAAGGGGAGAGATTCATTGGCTCTTAGACTGATGGCTCATGGATAACTTGCGCTGAGGATTTACGTTGGAGATTTTTACTCTTTGTAAGATGGATCCTAAGCTATTTTTGTCTCTCCTTGAGAGATGGTATGGATGGAAAAGGAGATGCAAGCTTTATAAGGAAAATATTAGAACTATTTTAAATGGTCAGATACGTAAGGGAATTATCTTGGAAGGAATGAGTGCAATCAACTGTCCATTCTTGCTATGCTTGAAGAAGAAGAAGCAGCCTTGAGGAGGAAGGATTAATTTGGTTCCTGCAAAGTTGACCCCATGGTCCAAAACCACAAAAAATGAAACAGAACTGTTTGTGCTTGTGAGTTCTCTCATGCATGGAAGTGGCAATGGAGAAGACACCAGGAATGGGGTGAGATCAGATCAGAACTAGAGCATAACCAGGCTCTCAATAAAATGTTTGCTGGTGTTAATCCAGTTGACATAAACAGCCAAGACAGAGGGGAGCAGGAAAAAGATGCATAAATATACACCCATCCATCCTGAATTATTTCAGGCAACCTGGAATGAAACCGATGCAAAAGAGGGCAGTGAGATGGGCAGAAGATTGGAAATGGTCCTTCAGGAGAGGTATTGAAGCAGGCGTTTCTCAACTTCGGCAACTTTAAACGCATGGACTTCAACTCCCAGGTTCCTGGGAGGTCAAAACACATCTTAAAAGTTGTCAAGATTGAGAAATGACTGCATTGAAAAAACTTGAGATGGTTGACTTGATAGCACTGGGCATCATGCAGAAGAACCTTTTGTTATTGGTCATTCCTGAATCCAGGATGGCAAAGAGTCACCAGAAGTTCTGGAAAAGCAGCTCCTCAATCTACGTTGAGAACTTCCTAGCAGTAAGAGAAGTTCAGCAGCCAACCGGTGACTGGCTACATCTCTTGGTTGATGGTGATTGAGCAATGCTTCGTAGGAGATAATTCAGGCAGATTTTCCTCCCTAACCGCCTTCAGCCTGTGATCTTTGTTGGAGAATGACCTTTGCTGTAGAACCTGACCTGGAGGATGGCTGGCTATCATTAGACACAGCAAAGCAATAAAACGGTGGAAATCTCCCGTGCTTTTATTAAGACTGCACTTAATAACAGTAAATGCACACGCTAAGCTTTTTCACTCTGTGTGGGCTAAGAACTTGTTTTCTTCTCGCTGGAAAGAGGCAGAGGCAGAAGACTTAAAAATGCACATGGGGACGCTTTCTCCAGACCACCAGAGGTGAGCCTCACCCAGGACACGAGGTTTTATCTCTTCTTGAGTAATATCTAGACTTGGCTAGAACTTTGAGCTAAAAGATTGAGCAAGATAGCAAAGCAGCGAACTCCCAAATATTCCGAGCGGGGATATATCCTTAAGCAGTAGACGTCGACGGGGTTGTGTCACAACGTAGGTGCAACATCAGACAACCAGTAAATGATGCAAACAACAGCAAGATAGGAGGAAAATCTTGTGTGTTTGCAACAGGAGAGAAACTGATAAACAGATAGGAGAAGGAGACAGAGAGGTGAGAATGTATGTCAGCAGCTGGGTGAGAAATTGGAACAGCGGATTTCTCATAATCTGGATTCACAGGCCAGAGGGATGCGGTGGGAGATGATGGTATCTCCAAGTGAATGGTTGGTGACCATTCCGTGGGTTTATGAATGAGACCAGTCCAAAATCAAAGGAGATCCTGATACTAAAGGTGGAGTTAAGATGGACAGATGTCAACTAGGGTTGCTTTCATTTGGATTCCTTTACTTTTCAGGAGGTCCTCCTTGATAGTGGATGATTCCAAGAAACCTTCTGGTTTGTGAAGAATCAACGCCACTAAGCTGGTATTTTTGAGTGCATTTTATAGTTGAGGAATGTGGAGACCCAAAACCAGCAGTGAAATCCAAATTTTTTTACTACTGGTTCTGTGGGTATGGCTTGGTGCGCATGGTGTGGCTTGGTGGGCGTGGCAAGGGAAGGATACTGCAATATCTCCATTCCCACCCCACTCCAGGGAAAGGATACTGCAAAATCCCCGTTCCCTCCCCACTCCTGGGGGAAGGATATTGCAAAATCTCCATTCCCACCCCACTCGAGCCAGCCAGAAATGGTATTTGCCAGTTCTCCAAATTGCTCAAAATTTCTGCTACTGGTTCTCCGAACTGCTCAAAATTTCCGCTACCGGTTCTCCAGAACCTGCTGGATTTCACCCCTGCCCAAAACTATGAGTTGAGCTCAACCACAGACCCAAGTTTCATTGCGTTCAGTATCTGATTTGATTGAAGAAGCAGCATGAGAAGAGGCAGCTTATTAAGAAGGGGTCTTCTGTATACAGTGGGCTTTCTGCAGAATAAATAAGCATGCCAGTTGCCTTATTAAAATGGGCTTCTGGGCACTTCCGCTTGGGTAGGAGGGGACACCTTGGCTTCATGGGTTTGTTGCGTTCTTAATTTGTGATGCTTCTTTGTTGTCGTTCAGCTTGAAACATTTGAACTTTCCTCATTTCAGTAATGATCTGCTCATACCGGTTGGGGTTGACTGAGGAGGGGAGGGGTGGGGGGGCGATTCCCCAATTGGGAGGCACAGTCAGGAACCAGAGGTTAGAAGGCTACAGGCAAAGGAAGGTCACGACCTCCTTTCTCCAGCCAAGAAGATGGCCGTAATGAGAGGTGATTTTTCTCTCTTGAAAAAGGGCAGTTGTTTGCATGAAGGAATGTGGATTCAAAGGGAAACATGCCGAGCTCACGAGGATTAAGCCTAATTATTTGCCCCGCTTCTCCGAGAAGGAACAGGATGTAAGTTTCTGATAGGAAATGGTGCTGGAGCAAAGGGGGTGGGGGGAGAAAACCAGAATGGGTCCCCTCCCTCCGAATTAGGCATGGAATGTGGAATTCAAGAAGGCCATTGAAGGTCCCACTCACTTCTAATCATCCTTATTAGAAAGCTCCTAATCTCTCTGGCTTGGGAACTTGCAAGTGATATTGGCAGTTGGCTTAGATTAATTAATGACCAAAAAACCCCCCCACCCCCATAATGGACGTTTGTGGAACCGGGGGGTGGGTGGGTGGGCTTTGTTTAACACAGGGCACCATTTTTAAGAGAATTGCTTTTGCAAGCGCCATTCCGCTCACCGCTCTTAGGAGAAATTCCTTTCGGAGGCTCCCACAAACACTTGAGTGACGGACCTAAGCAAGGCGGGGTGGGGACTGGGAAAGGTGATTTTAGGCCTATTGCAAGGGAGGGTTTTGGAAATGCAGAGGTGTGGGAGGGCGGGGGAGGTTGATTTTGATTAAATCCTGAATGTTGGGAAGGGGGAGATGCAACGTGTATGAATGGAGCAGCCATAAATCCTTTGAGAAGGAAATTAGGTGGATGGCAGGGGTGAAAAGCTACCGGTTCGTACCGGTTCAGATTTGGTGAACTGGTAGCGGCGACAGTGCGAAGCTTTGCCCGGACGTCGTTACTTCCTGGTTTTAACCCTCTGCGCATGTGCAGAGGGTCCAAAATCGCATGTGACACGTGCAGGTGGAGCACGCACTTCCAAAACGGTAGGGAAGATAAGTAGATTTCACCCCTGGTGGATGGGAACTGTGTCTTTTAAGGGTCCCAGTCTCTAGTGCCGTATTTCTCAACCGTAACCACTTGAAGATGGGTGGGCCAACTTCCAGCTACATTTAGGTAGGTAGAGAAAAGCATATGGGGACAGCAAAGGAATCCTTCCCTGCTGTTACCTTGATTGCAGCCAGCAATGAAAATTTATTCCCCTGGATTACTTCTGCATGGAGTCACGCACCTGAGATGCCATAAATTTTTGCCTCGATTCACGTGTGTATTTCCAACCTGCAGTTGGCCTTTGAGCGATCTACAGAATACAGGACAACGCAGAACAAAGTTGGAAGGGACCTTGGAGGTCTTCTAGTCCCAACACCTGGCTCAGCCAGGAGATCCCATACCTTTCTGGACTGTCCAGGCTCTTCTTAGAAGCCTCCAGTGATGGAGCATCCACAACTTCTGGAGGCCAGCTGTTCCACTGGTTAATTGTTCTCATTGTCATGAAATTTCTCTTCAGTTCTAGGTTGGTTCTGTCCTTCATTGGTTTCCATCCTTTGCTTTTCATTCAGATGCTTCGGACAGCAAGCTGATTCTGCAAGCATCGTGTGAACCTGGCCCATTGAGCTAATTGGGTGTATTACCCGAAAACGGATTAATTCAGAGATCAGATTGAGGCCCTTCTGCAAACAAGTCTTGCATAGGATTTAGGAAAGTGGCAAATTTTACAATTAAGTTTCGAAAGAGGCTTCTTTATCCAGTCGACTTATCTAGATTTTAGCTAAGCCTGTAGCTTTAAGATTAGTTTTTCATGATTTATAGAAGATTAGAGTTTCTTGCTGGCCTTTCATCAGATAGGTTTCACGTTTTATCTTGATTTATTAATTAGTTCTATTCTTCTCCTCTCTTTTTCGGTTTCATTGTTGAAACCTAATGATTATTCTGCTTTGCGCCCTATTATGACCTATGATTACAGCCATAAATCTCAATGGACTTTTGTTTCACGCAAGGAGAAAAGTTTGCAAGTTATTTATAGGCAGTTGTGTTTGGGAGGCAGGACTTCTGGGGTTGTAAAAGTAGGATTTGGAAAGAGAAACGGAAGTGGGACTATGTAAAGAGGCAGACTTCTTTCTCTCATTTCTTTCTTTTGTTTCCAGAACAGAATTAAGTTTTCTTAATGTAACTTTTGGCTCTTAAGTGCGCACGGCATAAATCTCTCTGCTGTTTTTTCCCGTGCCTTGCATTCTTTCCGTTGTAAATCCACAAGCCTCAATTTGTCAGTAAGTAAAATGGAGCGGGGGTTGGGGAGGAGTGATTTTAAAGAATAAAATCCCATCCATCTCGGGTGGTGCAAAGTATTTTTAAGTTTGTACCGCAGGAATAACTTAAAAATGTCTGGTTTTTGCAAGGAGCAACTGAGCAAGCCCACACGGCAGAAAGTATGTTAAGTTCCTCCTAGGAGCTGTTTGGGACGTTAAATCATTTTTGCCAGAATGGGACCCAACATTTTGTGGCATCGTGAAATTTATTAATGATCATAATCTTTTCTTTGGGTAGGAGTGAAACGATGCCCTTCGGTTGCTTATTGTGGGGTGGAAATGGAAGGAGGGTTTGCTGTGCATCCCACCTCCAGCTGTGGGTTGAAAGGCAAATCCCCCCCCAAAATAAATAAAATTGCGGTTGCACAATGAATAATGGAGAACGTCCTCTTTCTGCGTCATTGGTGATGGCTGGGGGAATTGGGTTGGGTGGTCCCTCTTAGCTGGATCCGACCACAGATCATTTTTGCTCCTGGTGACCAAGGAGAGCCTTGTTTGTGTGTGCCCGTTTTTGTAAGCAACAAAAAAAAAAAAATCCTTTTGTGTTGTCTTTCCTGATTCGTTGTGTATTTCAGATGCTTTCTTGGTCTTTCTCTGTTCAGCAGAATTCTCCAGCAAGCATGTTAATTAGCAGTGATAAGAGGAACCTTAATCTCTCTTGATAAGGAGACCAGGGCAAGTTGAGTGTGAAATTGGATTAGCCTCGGATTCTTTTGATGGCTGATTTTCAGGGGAAGTCGTAAACCATTAAGAGGGGACAATGCACGCTGGTGTGTCCAGGAGCGAGGATGGCATGTAAGCTAAAAAAGCTGACCAAGTACTTCCGAAGAGGAAGGATGACGGAAGAGCCAAGGCGGCAGGGTGGAGAGTCTTGAGCTCAGCTGGATTTGGCCAACGGTGGTCATTGTGACCTTGTTGACCACTTCTGATCTTACAGTTGATGGACATTGGGTGGTGGAAGCTTCCCTGAAATCAGGGAAGGTAAACAAAGAAGGTGAATGATCCTACCTACAGATAATTTTTGAAAATGAAGACATTTTCTATCAGGGTCTGTGTGCGAGAAGGGTGGACACTCCTTTGGATCAAGGTTGTTAGCAAGACATCTTTGCCTGTGGTTTATTTTCTGAGCTAACACCACATACTGAGCTGTAAACCAAGTATCAGGGATTGTGATTTAGGCTGTGGGTGACTTGTTGGGTTGTACAGATAAGGCTGCGAGTGGCAAGCATCAGAAAATCTGAAAAGATGTGGCCGAATAGGCAGAGAAGACTCAAAGGGCATTTCTGGGCTGGCCAGCTGCTTCTAAACTGATGACATATTTAACTCCGCCGTCCAGCTCAGCCTATTCTCCTACATTTCTGTTCGATTTGATTTGAGTCTGGAGGTTGTGTTGCTGAACGGGGCTGCTTCTCAACAACAGCCCTGCTCAAACAAGGGGTACCCAAAAGGTGATGCGTGCTACAGGCTGGTTCTTTGTCCTTGGCCCATAAAATTTCAAACGGAGAAAACAGGAAAGCTGCGGCCAAGGCAGGCGTGACGCTCGTCCGTGACTCAGCCTGCAATTTTGGGTCTGAGACATGGATTTAAGGACGGATTTACTCGACTGAAAAAGATGACTCTGATCGGAAAACATGTTGAAATGGTTAGGGGCAGGGTTCAAACAAAGATCACAAGAAGCGTGAATCTTTATGCCAACGGGGCTGGGCTGAGTTGCTGTCTTGCAAGGGCCACACTGCCATACATTGAAGTTGTGTGAAAGCTGTGTAGAGCCCTGGTAATCTCGGTGTGATGGCTGCCAACCAAGCCACGAATCCTAGCTTAGTGCCATGCAAAAACGCAGTCACCGTTTCACTTGAGTTCTTGCACTGTTGTGGCAGTGAGTTTGCACATCTGTTAACCTCTCTCTGAGGTCATGAGCACGAGGATGAAACAAAGGTCTTCTCTGGGGCCTTCCCCCCCCCCCCCACACACATCTTGGAGGCTCCCTTGTGGTTTTTAGAAGATTGCTAGAGACAGATTTGTTTTATTGGGCCCTTAACTCAGCCTCTGTCTGGTGGGCTGGTTGATTTATGATGACTCCCGGTTTTGTTCTGAATTATTCCTAATCCTTGCTTTTAGGAGGCTTACCTTGGGTAACCCACCCTGAGTGGAGTTGCAAGAGGTTGGGCAGGTTGAATAAGATGCCCTTACGAAATACCTACCGGGAACTTGCTTTGTGGAGATTGGCGCGGCGAAGCTTCCAGGGGGTTGGCGTGGCCATGGGTGCTCAAGTGCTCCCTTTGATGTTTGTGTGTGTGTTGTTGTTTTTTTTTTTAGGTGATCACTTGAAAGTTTGCCCTCAAGGCTACACCTGCTGTTCCCAGGCCATGGAGGAGAAGTACTGGCAGCAGAGCAGGCAAGATTTCAGCCATGCCGTTGTCGAGCTGAGCAACAATTTGCAAGGCACCTTCGGTTCGCGATACAAGAAGTTTGATGGTGAGTCCCTGCTCCTGGGCGGCTTCTGAATCAAGAGTCACGTGTTGGAGGCTCTTTCAGACAGGGCTAGTTTGGGTCCCTCCTTCCTCTTCCCCCTCCCCTCCCCTCCCCTCCTCTTTTGGTCTCCTCTTCTCCCATCCTGTCTACTCTCTTCTCCCCTCCCCTCCCCTCCCCTCCCCTTTTGTCTCCTTTCCTCCTCCCCTCCTCTCTTCTCCTCTCCTCTTTTGTCTCCTCTCCTCTTCTCCCCTCCCGTCTCCTCTCTTCTCCCCTGCCCTTCTCTCTTCTTCCCTTCCCTCCTCTTTTGTCTCCTTTCCTCCTCCCCTCCCCTCCTCTCTTCTCCTCTCCCCTTCCCTCCTCTTTTGTCTCTTCTTCCCTCCCCTCCTCTCTTCTCCTGTCTCCTCCCCTTTCCTCCCCTCCTCTTTTGTCTCCTCTCCTCCTCTTCTCCCCTGCCCTTCTCTCTTCTTCCCTTCCCTCCTCTTTTGTCTCCTTTCCTCCTCCCCTCCCCTCCTCTCTTCTCCCCTCCTCTCCTCTCCCCTCCCCTCCTCTTTTGTCTCCTCTCCTCTTCTCCCCTCCTGTCTCCTCTCTTCTCCCCTGCCCTTCTCTCTTCTTCCCTTCCCTCCTCCTTTGTCTCCTCTCCTCCCCTCCTCTTTTGTCTTGTCTCCTCTCCTCTCCCATGGCTTCTCTTGCTGGGTGACACCTGAGGTCTGTAACCAAGGTTAGAATAACCCTTGCTTGGTGCAAACACAGCCAGCAGATGCATTGATGGAGTCTCTTTGAGTGGCCCACATGGGGAACGCGACCACGTTTCCACTTGTGGTTCCTAAATGCCCACATAAAACCTGGAACCTAAATTTCAACCTGTGGCTCCCATAAAACCCTGTTGACTCGTCCCAAGTCTCAGTCTGATGGTTCTGGAGTATTGGTGGTTCATGGGTTACTGTGGGGATTGGAAACCGAGATTCAGGTGGGATTATTCTCCCCATTATTATTTTGTTGTTGTTGTTGGGAAATGCTGATTTCCAGCTCTTTCATTCATGGCATAACCTCCGCCTCAGCAGCCTTTCGGACAAAGGAAAATAGTCTCTTTATTTCTTGCATGGCTTTGCAAGGAGATCTTAAAACAACACGGGACCTCAAAGGTCATTTCGGAACCTATTTTGCTTAGGTGGTTTTCGCCAGAGTTAAAAGTTGCACCTTTCTGCTTTTGTGGCTTCTCCGCCATTAGCTGTTACCCTTCAAAGTGCAGTTGTGACGGACGGCAGCACAGGCAGCCTGGGAAGGGACGGGCTGAAATCTGACCCCAAGAGGCGAGCAAAGAGGGGGGCGAAGGGGGGGCAGGAACAAAAGAGGGATGGGCATTTTCTTCCGGGGGTTCTCAACTGGTCGCCATGGAGCAAAATCTATCCAGGCGGGTCGCCAGGAGTTAAAAAGGAAGACTTGAAGGTGCATTCTCCACCCCCACCCCCATCATCATCACTAGCTGGATTTGGGTAGTGGGATAGGACTGTCGATGGCCTTAAAAGCCAGGTTCCGCCCCCCTCCCCCCAGGAAGGAAAAGATAGGACCGAGGGAGCCCCCACTCAATCCGACCTTTCTCTGAGCAGAGAGATGGGGTGGGGGGCAGCCAGACGAGGGCTGGAGGTTCCCCTTCCCAGCAGGAAGCAAAAGGGTGGCTTTCAGGGAATACAGAATAACAAGAGTCGGAAGGGACCTTGGAGGTCTTCTAGTCCAACCCCGTGCTTGAGCAAGAGACTGTATGCCATTCTGGACAAATGGCTATCCCCAGTGGTGGGCTTCAAATTCTTTTATTACTGATTCTGTGGGTGTGGCTTGGTGGGCGTGGCAAGGCTTGGTGGGCGTGGCAGGGGAAGGCTACTTTAAAATCTCCATTCCCACCCCACTCCAGGGGAAGGATACTGCAAAATCCCCATTTCCTCCCTATCAGCTGGGACTCGGGAGGCAGAGAATAGATGGAGGTGGGGCCAGTCAGAATTTTTACTACCGGTTCTCCGAACTACTCAAAATTTCCGCTACCAGTTCGCCAGAACTGGTCCGAACCTGCTGAAACCCACCTCTGGTCTTAAAAACCTTCCAAGGATGGAGCAACCCACAACTTCTATCGATTGTTCTCACCGCTCGGAAGTTTCTCCTTAATTCCAGGTTGCTTCTCCCCTCGGTTAGTTTCCATCCGTTGTTTCTCAAAACCTGCCTTCAGGTTGTTTCGGAGAACAGGTTGCCGCCTTTCCATATTGGTAAAGCTGCTTCTCCTGCCGCCCCTTGTCCCTTTCCCGTAAACCATTCACCGGTAGGTTTTGGCCTTCAGATTCCCCAATCGTTTTGTAGAGTCTCAACATCTTTTTTTTTCTTTTTTCCCCCCGTATGGGTGGGAGTCAGTTCTGGCCATGTAAAAACCCTGGGGGGGGGGGGAAGGGAGGTACGAACTGTTTACTGGCGCTCGGGCAGCCGTCCAACTAGGAATAACCGTTCAGGGCTGCCCTTGCTGGCCTGTCTCCCAGCTGCAGAAAAGCCCAGCAAATTGACATTTTGGGGAGGATTTTTTTTTTTTTTGGCAAGGCAGACAGATGGCTTGCAAGTCTTCGTGTCCACCGCCCCAAGCACATTTTCTTGCCCCTCCCTCTCTAAAGCTTCTTTAATTACAAATGCAAACTCAGCTGGGCTTCCCTCCCCTCCTTCCCTTCCTTCTTTCTTTCTTTCTCTTTCTCTCTCTCTCTCTCTCTCTCTTTCTGTTTTTCTCTCTTTCCTGTGCCGATAAGTGCTAACAGATGGTCCGCCAAACCAAATGGCTCTCTGGAATTCTTGGAAGGCTCTTTGCTCAGATCTTCTGATCCTGGGGGAGACACAAGAGAGGTGTCAGGAGACGTCCGGGGAGTCAAATTGCAGAAGACGAGTCTGTCCAGGGCAGAGACACTTTCGTTCGGCTATCTAGCAAATGTTTAGGGCAAGGAGATCCAACCTTGGCAACTTTTTAAAGGTTTGTGGACTTCGACTCCCAGAATTCCCCAGCTAGATTGGTTGCTGGCTGGGGAATTCTGGGAGTCGAAGTCCACAGGTCTTAAAAAAGGTTGGACGCTCCCAGTTTAGAGAAAGAGTTGACCAGGATGAATTGAGCATTGTGCTAGATTAAAAACCAGAGGGACTTAAGTTCCCGTTTCCACACCCTGGAAGGTTTTGAGACCCTCCCTGTCTCCCGGCCCCATCGTCCTCTCCAGAAATGGTTTCCGTTGAATCGCTGGGCAGACCAAAACATCCTCCCCACCCCCCAATTTTTGAAGTCTGGAGAGGTGGAAGATTTAACAGGAAGAGCCCGTCTGTTTTGATGTCCCCATCCAGAGGCTGCTCACACCTTCTCCCCGATTCTGGCACATAGATGGCGTACGCCTGGCAGTTCCTGCCACAGGTCCACCAACATTTCGGGGACCGAACTTGTGAGTGGGCCCTGTCTTGTTTCCCAGCCCTTCGCCTGCCTGGCAGCTTGCTATGACCCCTTTCTGCCCCACGAAAGGGCTAGACCTGTCTTTGCAGGAAATGACCTGGGTTAGTATGAGAGGGCCTAGAAATCCGTTGAGGGGGATCTGGGGTAATCAGCAGGGTCCCTCTTGATCTGAATTAGGGCCGTTGCAAAGAGGGAAATCAAAGTCCTTCATCCACCAAAAGAGGTTTTATCATTATTTAGAATTTCTTTTCCCTGTCCATGGCTCAGACGGAAATTAATAAGGATTGCACAGCCAAGCTCATTAGTATTCATGGGTTCATGCGTTGTAATCCTCGGTAGACTTGGAGAAAGTGAGCAGGATGACAGATCTGGAAGGGAGATTGGAGGTCTTTTAGTTCAATCCTGCTCAGGCAGGAAACTTTACACAATTCCGGACAAATGGCTGTCCAGTCTCTTTTTCTTAGAAGCCTCCAGTGATGGAGCATCCATAACTTCTGGAGGCAAGTTGTTCCACTGGTTAATTGTCCTAACTGTCAAAAAATGTCTCCTTAGTTCTAGGTTGCTTCTCTCCTTGATTAATTTCCATCCATTACTTCTTGTCCTGCCCTCAGTGCTTTGGAAAATAGGGTGATGATGTTGATGATAATAATAATATAATGATAACAACAATAACAACAACAACAACAATACTTGAACACCATTGGCATTGACAAATTTGCCATCAGTCAATTGCAGAAGGCAGCTTTCCTTGGAACTGCTTCCATCCTGCGACGAGATCTGTAACACCGTCAAAACATCCGGATCTGCCTATCCCAGGTCCTTGGCAAGGACTCGATAGGTAGACAAATATGCCCAACCCAGTCTGAACACCTGGCTGACTGTGCGATGATCAATAATAATAACAACAATAATAATAGAAATGCAGCAAAAGGGGCAGCATCCCCCCCACACACACACACACAATTCCCCGTGGCCTTGTCCAGTGTCCATCACCACAAATTCATTCTAAGCCAAATGGAGCAACAGCTCTCTGGCTATTCATAGTTCAGGGTCTTCCTAAGAAACCCCCCCCCCCTTTCAGCTTCTGCAGTGGGGTTTGACCGGCTTCACCCTCCCCATTGAGAATTTCTAGGCTCCAGATTTGCAAACCCTGCCCCCTCCCCCCCCCCACTGTAAACCACACACTTTTTTTTTTTTTACAATGCTGTAAAAACAAGGACGTAATCTCTCAAACGTCCAGCTTGTGTTTGAGAACAAGCCCTGCTCCCAAGACAAACAAAAGGCGTCAATTCATTTTGTCCTTCAAACTGTCAAGATAGCAACTCGCCCACCCACCATTCTTTCTCTCTCACTCACACCCCTCGTCAAGGTTGGAGGGTTTTATTCCTGGGCCACCTTGAGGCTCGTTAATCAGTATGGATCTTGCCTTCTTCCAAGGGGGAGAATTAATACTTTAACCCCAGAACAACCTTCAGAGCAAATTCTCACCTGGGCTAAATAGCGACTTACCTCCAGCCACTTGCCTGGTTGGTGAACCTCTCTCGGATTAGGCTGTTGGGCTGGCAGAACAACTGGAACAGCTGTCCTCTTGGAACGATGGCTTATTCAACCCCAAATCTCAGTTCTGCTGCAGAAATTGGGGGGGAGGGAGGCAGTAGTGAAATGTAAAATTTGTTACTACCGGTTCTGTGGGTGTGGCTTGGTGGGGGGGGGGTAATGTGACTGAGTGGGCGTAGCCAACTTTTTTTAAAAAAACTTTTAAAAACATTTTTTTCTACAACCTCTTTGACCGAAGAGTTTGTAAAAAAAAAAAAAATGCTTTTAAAAGCCTCTGATGATCAGGCAACTCAGCTGGGATCGTCAGAGCCTTTTAAAAGCATTTTTTTTCGACAACCTCTTCAGCCGAAGAGATTGTAGAAAAAATGCTTTTGAAAGCCTCTGACGATCCCAGCTGAGCTGTGCGATCATCAGAGGCTTTTTTTTTTTACTTTTAAAAGCATTTTTTTGGCCGAAGAGGTGGTAGAAAAAATGCTTTTAAAAGTAAAAAAAAAAAAAAAAAGCCTCTGATGATCGCGTGGCTCAGCTGGGCATGGGGAGGGGAGAGTTCAGGGATTTTTGCTACCGGTTCTCCGAACCACCCACTGCCATCGCTACCGGATCCGGCGATCTGGTCCGAACCGGGAGCATTTCACCCCGGGGGGGGGGGCTAGATTGGGATTGCAGGGTGCTCAGCCGTGCTCTTGACATACCCAGGGCCTTCCCAACCAACTGGCAGTTTATTAGCAATAAAGAGAATTTACAACAATTAACCAGTGGTTAATTCTGTCTTGCCTCCAGAAATTGCTCCATCACTGGAGGTTTTCAAGAAGAGACTGGGCTGTTATTTGTCCAGAATATCATAAGGCAATTGGTGTGCAAACGTTTTAAGATTTCTGGACTTCTAAGTGGACCGCGAAATCCTGGGAGTTGAAGTCCACAAGCCTTAAAAGTTGGAGACTCCTGCTTGAATAGGGGGTTGGTCTCAAAGACCTCCAAAGGTCCCTTCCAACTCTTCGTTTATTCTGACCAGTCCCCAAAAAAACCTGGCCATGCACCAAAACCTCCGTGCCTGGCCTTTTGAGTTCAGGATGGTTATTTTCAGAGCCCACGTGATCCCGAGGTTTTATTCTCCAGGTAAGCGTCCAAAGAGGAAACCGATCTGGCCTTTCGATTTAAAGGTCAGGAAGGCAGAGGATTTGGTGGGGGGGGGGGAAGACGGGGAGGGGGGGGAGAGAGAGAGAGAGAGGAAGCGAGCCTTCAAAATGATTAAGTGAATTAGAAATTAATACCTCCCACCCTGTTTAACCTAGCAGAAAGGAGGAGAGAAATGCAGACAGGAAGTGCCAGTCATGGGAAAGGGGAGACACCTTGGTGCTAATCCTGGCCAAGGGGTGGGAGGGGGGGTCACCATGCAGACAGGAGCTTTTGTCTTGAGGGTTCTGCTTAGCTTCTGTTCCTCAAGCTCTTCTTTTGCTGGCCAAGTCCGTCTCGAGAGCCCACAGCTACATTTGAAAAACTCTGTAGAGATTCTCAGCCATCCAGGTCATGGTTGTCCCAAAGATGATTTTTCAGGAGGCATCTGGACTTCCTTGGTTTTTTTTTTTCTTTTGAAGACATTTCGCTTCTCAACCAAGAAGCTTCTTCAGCTCTGACTGGATGGTGGAGAATGGAGCTGAAGAAGCTTCTTGGATGAGAAGCGAAACGTCTTCAAAAGAAAAACAAACAAGGAAGTTCAGATGCCTCTTGAAAAATCACCTTTGGGACAACCATGACCTGGAGGACTGAGAATCTCTGCAGACTTTTAGCTATACAATTTGGGATGAACAGCCTTGGAATCAGAGATGGGTTTCAGCAGGTTGTGGAGAACCGGTAGCGGAAATTTTGAGTAGTTCGGAGAACCGGTAGTAAAAATTCTGACTGGCCCTGCCCCACATCTATTCTCTGTCTCCCGAGTCCCAGCTGATCGGGAGGGAATGGGGATTTTGCAGTAACCTTTCCCTGGAGTGGGGAGGGAATGGAGATTTTACAGTATCCTTCCCCTGGAGTGGGGTGGGAATGGAGATTTTACAGTATCCTTTCCTTGCCACGCCCACCAAGCCCCGCCCACAGAGCCAGTAGTAAAAATTTTGAAACCCTCCAGTGCTTTGAATGGTGTGGGAGTAGGAATGGATTTCCAGAGGGGGGGAAAAATGGCAGACTACAGGAAACTAGGAGCACAACTCGGGTGATCCTGAGGACACAGGTAAACCTCCAAGTGGCCTCAACAACCCTCTAAAAGGATGCAAATGACCAGCTGTCTGCAAGGAGTATCAATCCTTCCCCTCCTCACCATTCAGTCAGAGTTGAAGAAGCTTCTTGGAGGAGTAGCGAAACGTCTTCAAAAGAAAAAAACAAAGTTGTTTCAGTTGTCTCCTGAAAAAGCACCTTTGGGCGACATTCAGAAGCAGCTTTCTTCTGGGTGTATTTGAAAAGCCCCCCCCCCCCTCCCCAAAATGTCCTGAGTTCAGACCTTGTTTGTGCTGGAGCCCTTTGAAGATTTTTTTTAAAAAAATATTGAATTCCAACCTACTGCAGTCTGTCTTTAAACAAGGTTTAAATTCAAAGGGGGCCAAAGTTATTTTCCCCCGGCTGCCTGTCTCTCTCAGCTCCAGTTTCTAACCACTTCTTTGGAGTCGAACACACTGCCCCTTTGAGGGCGAAGGACAGAGGCTTGTGTGATTCAAACATATTTGCCCGACCCAGGCCTGGAGAAGACACCCAGAGCCCTGGAGGAAGCCTCCGCCAACGTTTTCACCTTGCCAGGAAGGGCTGGGCTTGGTACGCGTAGTCCAAATCCCGGCCTTATGGATCCTCTCACCCGGTGAATTCGTCCTCCGCCTGATTCCTCCGCTCTCGCCAGTTTTGAGGGATATTAAATCATACAACCGTTCCACGCAGGATGGGTGGTTGGTGGTAATCTTGCAAAGAACCTCTTTGGTAAGGTGACCAATCGGCCTTCTTTGGGAAGGACAGTCCTTCTTTTGTAAGTTCCGTCCTCTCTCGAAAAGTGTCCTCCTACACGTCCTCCTTTTCGATATTGGAAGGCTGATCTGTAAATCTCCGTATTCGATCGATGCCGATCTGATCCGTTGCATGTGAGGTGACGTATTTGTATTTGACATGACGATTCGTCAAGGCTCGGTACAGTCCGTCGAGACGTGATGATGAGAGCGTGCGCTCCGCACAGGAGAATTGTTTTGAGGGAGTGTGCCGCACGCAAGTGGCTTTGTTTACTTCTTACCGAAACACAACACGGCACACATGGACGCATTAGACTCATTGTTGCAATGAATAAAATGTTTATTTACAATGTTTTTTTTCTTCAATTTATTTGTGTCGTCATTGTAAAAAAGTTGGTCACCTTATCTTTGGGAGAAGGCCAACTGTTTCATGTTACAAACATCTGTCCCCTATTAGATATTTCTTAGGTCAGGGGTCAGCAACCTACAGCTCCGGAGCTGCATGTGGCTCTTTGGGCCCTCTGCTGTGGCTCCTTGTCAGGTGATCCCAATACTGGCTGGCCCCGCCCCTCGCCCTCCCCTCCCAGTCACTCCTCACCTGGCTGAGAAGGTAAGGGCAACAGCGGGGGATGGAGAAGCGGCCGGGGCAGAGACAGAGAGCGGGGGAGAGAGAGAGAGATACAGAGAGAGGGGGAGAGAGAAGGAGAGAGGGAGGGAGGGGGGAGAGAGATATGTCAAAAGGATTTTGTGGTTCCCAGTGTTTTTTAACAACTGGTTCTCTGCCCTAATGACCAGCTGGGTAGGCGTGGCTTGGGGGGGTCATGTGACCGGTGGAAGTGAGTGACATCAAGTTGGCCACGCCCACCCAGGTTTTGTGGCTCCCGGTGTTTTCTTTTCTGTGGGAAACGGGTCCAAATGGCTCTTTGAGTATATAAGGTTGTAGACCCCTGTCTTAGGTGATTACATGGTGGTATTAAATATTCCTCGTTGGGCTTTCTTGACATCTCTCTGAGGAGCCCTTCCTGAACACAATCCTGGCGGTACTTTCTGGCCGCAGAGGGCCTCCTCCCACCCATTCAACTCTCTTCTCTGAAGTCGCATTTCCCAGGCGTGGGGTGGAATATTCCCACAACCCACACTTGTATGGCTCCGAACCTGTCTTGCCTGTGGCTGGTTGGTTTTCTTTTTTCTTGGGTCCTCCAAAGACCATTGCATGTCCACTTGGCCAACGCTGTGATAGCAGAGCCCATAGTTCCCATCCTTGCTGAACTCCTGAAAGATGATGGAGGTTCTGAAGTTGTACTCTTCTTTGTGAAGACTTGACAGTCGCGTTCTACAGTAGGCGTAGATTCAACCTTCTTTTCTTGGGTTTGGATGATATGTTGAGCCTTGAACAGATCACATGATCTGGGTTCAGGTAATCGAGTTTAAGTCAACTTAACCAACATTGATTTGGTGATGAACATATCATCTATGTATCCAGATAAGGTTGTCTTCACTGTTTTGATGCTTATTTGGGGGTAAATTGACTTGGACCTCTAGATTTGACATAATAGGAATATAGGTTAAAAAGCATCAGTAAGAAATGGACTTATTGAGTTGGCTGCTTCTGTACTTGTGTCAGAAAACGATTCAGAATATTCTCCCTTCTTGATTAACTCTTAAATCTTTTGCTTATTATCCTATTTCTAGTCGAAGAATAGAGAAGCTTCA
Organism: Pituophis catenifer annectens; assembly: GCF_029215685.1. Classification (NCBI taxonomy): domain Eukaryota; kingdom Metazoa; phylum Chordata; class Lepidosauria; order Squamata; family Colubridae; genus Pituophis; species Pituophis catenifer. The sequence goes on from NW_027256891.1 coordinate 27,015,534, forward strand.
GCATATTGTAGGTAATATTCCTGTCACAGCATCTGCAGGAGGGTCAAAAGATCAAGGTGGGGATTACCATCCTGTGTCCAAAGCCCCTGTCCCCTTTTTTTTAAAAAAAAACATGTGCCGTATGTAAAAAACAGCTACAGTCTTTTCAACCATACAATCATGGTTACCATTTTGACTTTCCATCCTAACCTGTGGACACCGCTGATTCCTTCCAAACATTGGTGGAATGTTCTCCAGAACGTTGCCTTAGATCAGTGTTTCTCAACCTTGGTAGCTTGAAGATGGGTGGACTTCAACTCCCAGAATCCCCCAGCCAGCGCTGCTGGCTGGGGGATTCTGGGAGTTGAAGTCCACCCATCTTCAGGCTTCCAAGGTTGAGAAACACTGCCTTAGATGGTGACCCGTTCCTCGCAGTCAGTTTCTTCTTTCTCTTCCTCCAGAATTTTTCAGAGAGCTCCTGGACAACGCCGAGAAATCCTTGAACGACATGTTTGTACGGACTTATGGCCTCCTGTACACGCAGAACGCGGAGATGTTTAAGGACCTCTTTGTGGACCTGAAGCGATATTACGCGGGTGGCCGGGTCAACCTGGAAGAGATGCTGAATGACTTTTGGGCCCGTCTCCTCGAGCGCATGTTCCGTCTGGTCAACCCCCAGTATCACTTTTCGGACGAGTACCTGGAGTGCGTCAGCAAATACACCGAGCAGCTGAAACCCTTTGGAGACGTCCCACGAAAGCTGAAGCTGCAAGTGACACGGGCTTTCGTGGCAGCTCGCACCTTTGCCCAAGGCCTCGCTGTGGCCAAGGACGTGGTGGCCAAAGTCTCTGCGGTGAGTGGGGGCTCTTGCTTCAGGGGTGGGCAACTTGCAGAACCAATTTGAGGTGTGTGGGGGGGTCACTTTTTCATAGGGGGTATCCCAGACAACTGATCGCATTAATCGCTCAAATTTGAAAATAAATCGTAGGGAGAACCCAAGAAATCAAGATTGCAGCTGCAGTGTGTGTCCAAACACACATGCACAAAAAAACAAAAAAATAAAACCTCCAAAATGCACAGGTACAGTATATGTGGTACCTTGCTCAAAGTAGTAACTGTGAGAGGGATCTTGGAGTCCTAGTGGACAACCCGGATCCCGTAGGATCCCGGATCTGCGCACTTTCCGCCGTGCTCTTAAGACTCTCCTATTCCAGCAAGCCGGCCTGGCCTAATTTTCTCCCCTGTTTTAAAATACTTTTAAATCGAAATTTTAATCTGTTTTAAATTATTGGGATTTTTAATTGTCTCGGATTAAATTATTTAATCTGGTTTTAATTATGTTCTTAACTTTTGTATCTATGTATTTTATTTTGTGCCTGTTCACCACCCTGAGTCCTTCGGGAGTAGGGCGGTATATAAATCTAATAAAACATAAACATAAAAACATAAAACAACCATTTAGATATGAGCCAGCCGTGTGCAGCAGCTGCCAAAAAAGCCAACACAGTTCTAGGCTGCCTTAACAGAGGGATAGAATCAAGATCACGTGAAGAGTTACTACCACTTTATAAGGCCTTGGTATGGCCACGCTTGGAATACGGCATCCAGTTTTGGTCGCCACGATGTAAAAAAGATGTGGAGACTCTAGAAAGAGTGCAGAGAAGAGCAACAAAGAGGATTAGGGGACTGGAGGCTAAAACATATGAAGAACAGTTGCAGGAACTGGGTATCTCTAGTCTTATGAAAAGAAGGACTAGGGGAGACATGATAGAAGTGTTCCAATATCTCAGGGGCTGCCCCAAAGAAGAGGGAGTCAAGCTACTCTCCAAAGCACCTGAGGGTAGAACAAGAAGCAATGGGTGGAAACTAATCAAGGAGAGAAGCAACTTAGAACTAAGGAGGAATTTCCTGACAGTGAGAACAATTAACCAGTGGAACAACTTGCCTCCAGAAGTTGTGAATGCTCCAACACTGGAAGTTTTTAAGAAGATGTTGGATAACCATTTGTCTGAAGTGGTGTAGGGTTTCCTGCCTGGGCAGGGGGTTGGACTAGAAGACCTCCAAGGTCCCTTCCAACTCTTTTATTCTATTCAAACGGGGGAAGGACTTCAGTTGTGCAGCTGCTGTTGTCATCTTGTAGGAAAGATTAAACAATGTCAGAAAGTGTGAGAGTGGAGAAGGATCCATCTATTGGGGTCATCGACCCTCCCATGGCTGGCCCCACCGTAAGTCCACCTTCACGGAGAACCTCATGCGACAGTTGAGATCTGTAGACGAAGATTCTAAACAAGGCAGTGCGTTTATTTGGCTTTAATAGAGCAAAATTCCACTTTTTTCAAATGGTGCAAGCAAGAACCACTGAGGCTTTCCTTCTGTTAAATTTGAAAAAAAAAACGAGAAAGAGAGGAAGGAAGGAAGGAAGGAAGGAAGGAAGGAAGGAAGGAAGGAAGGAAGGAAGGAAGGAAGGTGATGATAATGAAGAAAGAGCTCTAGATGTATTCGTGAGCCAGGTCCTTGCAAATCTTTTGTCCTTAAGGGCACTCTTTAAATTCAGCCTAATTGACTGCAAGGAGCAGATTAACGCAGACACCCAACATTTCAGTCCCAGCTGCAAATTTGAGAGGCTGTTTTGTGGTCCATTCCCACCCACCGCCTTGCTCTCAGTCCATGGGAATTTATGCATATTTTTTGTGTGTGTGCTTTTTTGGAGTTCTTTGGGCTATGAGAACTTTTCCTTCAACGTATTCTCTCATTTCCCCTTGGAAATAGCAAAAGTCGGCGTGGGGAATTGTAATATTATTGAACCCCTGACAGGCATTAAAATCAACCAGGTTTAAATTGCTGGGCGACACGGAGATTTCCTGCCCAAACCTTGGGGGGCATTCTTATTATATATATTTAGAAGAAAGGAGCGGGGGGGAAAGAAGGGGGGGAGAGAAATATGTATGCCAGACCCCGCAGTGACTCATGCAAGAGAGAAACCTGATATTTTGCAACTCATAGACTAGAGAAATTTCTCGGTAATGAAGACCATATGGCTAAATGTCATTCAAATTACGCTGGAGCCAAAAAAAGGAAAGAGGAGGGGTTTTTTTTTTTGGCATGAATAGATTCTGGCAGCAGCGTGGGTCCACGCCCCAATTAAGTGATTAATCGGGGGTGTTTTGAAAGGGGTCTAATAAGGCAGGTGCATTCGATGGCATGGTCGCAGTGGCAGGCTTCCGAATGGCGTGAGGTCCCAATCACTGCCTGAGATCAGAAGACAACGGAGCGATGGAAAGATTCCCCCGAAATGTCAGCCAATCCAATTTACTTTATTCATGAAGTTGCCCAATCTGGTGGGCTGGTCGTGTCAGCAGGTTATCCTTCGCTTTCTGATTGGATGGGATCACCTAGGAAAGAGATCTCCAACCTTGGTGACTTTTTAAGACTTAAGTAGGACTTCCAACTCCCAGAATTCTGGCCGGGGAGTTCTGGGAATTGAAATCCACAGGTCTTAAAAGTCCACAAGTTGGGAAACCCTGCTCTAAATTAAGGGGGGAAAAAAAGCCTTTGGAATTGGATGACCGGCTGGGGAATTCTGGGAGCTGAAGTTCACAAGTTTTAAAGTCATCAAAGTTTGGATGATCAGCCTGACTTGGTGATTAAATAAGAGAGGAAAAAGACTGTAGGAAGGAAAATGGTGTGGATTTTTGGCCAAATCTTGTAATCTCTGCCTCGGTACAAAGTGAAGCTCGGCTAGGAAGCCTGTCATAATTTTGCAGAAAAAGTGCTTTAAATGGTGAGATTCACCATTGATGCTGATCTCTTCCAAGTTTGCTTTTGGTCCAGTGTGTGCCCTCTTGTGTTGTGTGATGTTTGTGCAAACTGCCCAAGTTATCGGGCAGCGTAAAGACCCCATTTGGTCATCCTCCTCACCATCTTGGAGAAATTTAACAGACTGCAGTTCACAGATTTCTTAGCCTTCTGCCTATAATTTTTGAAAATTAAAAACGGGAACTCTCAGTGCTAAACTGCCCACGCACCACACAAACACGTGGCGAAGTGGATTAAAATAACTTGCGAATAATAAACCTGTATTGTTGGCATCTATTTCTGTCTTTCTCTTGCATGACTGAAATAATTGTAAGAATCCTTAACGTGGACTGGGGTCCCATTCCCCATGCAGTCCTTCCGCAGAAGAAGGTGTGATATGTTGACAACTCATGCGGAGATAGGTTGATGGTTGGGTGTTCAAATACCAAAGTGCTGTCTCCAGATTTTGAAGTCAGAATGGGGTGAAGGGGGGAAAGCATCTCAATTTTTCTTCTTCTTCTTCTTCTTCTTCTTCTTCTTCTTCTTCTTCTTCTTCTTCTTCTTCTTCTTCTTCTTCTTCTTCTTCTTCTTCTTCTTCCTTCTCCTCCCCCTCCTCCTCCTCCTCCTCCTCCTCCTCCTCCTGCTTCTCCTTCCTCCTCCTCCTCCTCCTCCTCCTCCTCCTCCTCCTCCTCCTCCTCCTCCTCCTTCTGCCATATCCGTCATCGGCATTGGCAATCAGTTGGCTTCCCAAGGGAGTAGAATCACAGGGAAGCTCTCATTCCATCAGCCAGGAAGGATCATCTGTTCTCTTGGTGTCCCCTTCTTCTGTTTTTTTTAAGGTGGTCATTGGAGGTGGGCAGAAAAGTAGACCAAGATAGCTTGGATACAGCACAGATACCTTCACCGTACCAGCTCCAGGAGTCACTGATAGCTGTGGAAGGTGTCCCACCTGTCTTAGCTTCCAGTTGTGGTCTTGTTCTCCTGGTGTCTTCTCCTTCTCCATCTGTTTTTTTTTTAAGGTGGTCATTGGAGGTGGGCAGGATTGGGACAAACTGCACCAGGGTGGCTTGGATACAGCATGGACACCTTCACCGCATCTGCCAGCAGCTCCAGGAGTCACTGACAGCCCTGGGAGGCCTCCATACCTACCTTTACTCTTAGTTATGGCCTTGTAGGTAGAGATTATGGTGTCCTCCTGGCCTCAGACACATTTATAAGTGACGGTCAGCTCCCATAACATGGTGTCTCTTTCTTCCTCTCTCCGTTGCCCCTCTCCCTTCTCCTCAAAGGTCAACCCCACGCCCCAAGGGGTTCGCGCCCTGACCAAGATGATGTACTGCCCGTTCTGCCGTGGCTTCGTGGCCATCAAGCCCTGTTACAACTACTGTTTCAACGTCATGCGCGGATGCCTGGCCAACCAGGGGGAGCTGGAGAATGAGTGGAACAACTTCATAGGTGAGCAGGGCTGGGTCGGCCTCTCTCTCTCTCTCTCTCTCTTTTTTTTTTAAATGATGGAACAAAAGGGCTCTTTTACGAGAGCACAAAGGTGGCCATTCAGGCTTGGAGACTGGTTGGCGTTTGCTTTTGCCCACTGCTAAAAAAAACTCGGTTTCCCATGAAGGGAAGGGTTGGTGGAGAAGATCCAGAGAAAAAAGAATAGAAGGTGTGTGGGGGGGATGGGGGAAGGGGCGGGTTCTTTCCCCCCCCCCAAAAAGGCACTTTGTCCCCCACCGAGAAGACACTGCAGAGGGGGAGTTAGGAAGTCCTGTGGAGTGAAGGACCTTTTGGTTCAAATGTAAATATCCTTTGAGGGCAATGATCAGTAAGGGGTCTGGAATGGTGAGAGTAGTAATTTCAGAAGGAGAAGAGCATGTGTGAGACCCTTCCTTCCTACCTTCCTTCCTTCTTCCCTCCCTCCCTTCCCCTTTGTTGACCCTTCCTTCCTCCCTCCCTCCTTCTTTCCCTCCCTCCCTCCTTCCCTTCTCTTCCCTCCCCTTCCCCTTTGTTGACCCTTCCTCCCTCCCTCCCTCCCTCCTTCTTTCCCTCCCTCCCTCCTTCCCTTCTCTTCCCTTCCCTTCCCCTTTGTTGTTCCCTTCCCCTTTGAAGACCTTTCCTTCCTTCCTTCCTTCCACTTTTCATTCCTGCCCCTTCATTTCTGGACCACTTGGGTCCTGGCTTTGCACCAGGATGATGCATGTTGATGTGGAGATGGCTGGCCAGCTTTCTGAATGACTCCGCCATTGATCTCTTGGTGCTTCACTGGCAGGAACGGAAGGACCTTCCTTCTTGTGGTCTCCTAATTTCATAAGAGCCTTGGTTTCCCTTTTGGGAGCTCTCCCACCTCAACCTTCTTTGAGGAGAACAATTCTTGGGGATGGCGCTCATCCTGGCCTGTAGCCAGGAGTCCTTGTCCTCCTTTTCTCCTCCGAGGAACCTCAACATCTGAATCGGCCAAAGTTTCTGGAGCGCCTCTTGGCCGAGAGCCTTTTTCCCGCATGCCGATTCTCGACTTCTGCTTCTGCAAACAGGAAGACCTGAAATCCACTTTGAGTAAACACTGCAGGGAAGGCAGATGGTCTTATTTATTTTAGATAATTTGTTCTGATTGCAACATTTCGGAGAAGGGTGCAATTTGAAGAGGCTGGAATCTCCCCTGGGGAGACTTTGGGAGGGTGGGGGAGAGACAGAATTAGAGGAGGAAGAGGCTGATCAGAAGTGCCGGGGTGGGAAAGCCGACAGAACGGGGGCCAGACTTTTCAGCCTGGTTTCTGAGACATTGCGCTGTCTGCCTAACAAGCCCCCTTCCTGTAGATCAGGATTCACGGATTTTGAGACCCGACCCGTGTGAGCACTAATCAACCGTGTCTGCTTGTCTCTGGTTTTCGCTGCCTAGATTCAATGCTGCAGTTGGCCGAGAGGTTGGAAGGTCCCTTCAACATCGAGTCTGTCATGGACCCCATCGATGTGAAGATTTCAGATGCCATCATGAATATGCAAGAAAACAGCTTACAGGTGTCTCAAAAGGTACGTTGAGGGTGCTCTATTTAGGAAGGGAGCAAGGAGAAAGAAGGGGAACGGTTGAGTCTTCGGAGAGGGGCAGCATACAAATTGAATAAATAAATAAATAAATAATAAATAGGAGGAGTAGTTCAGGAAAACATTTCCAGTGCTGGAAGAATCTCAGGTGGCTTCATGCTTTGTTGCGTCTGTTGGATGTTTTGTGAGAAAGTTCTCATCCTCACAAAAGTTTCTAACTACTTGGCACTCCAGAACAGAGGAAAATCTCTTGGTCTAAACCTCTTGGTCAACTAATTGGGCCATGAAATGTAAATATTGAATATAAAAACTTGGCTAGTCACCATAGATGATCAAGAATTCCTCACAGGCAAGGAAGTGAGATATCTCCAGCGGGATCTACCAGGGCGTTCAGGGATTAGGTCCATCACCTCTGAAGGTCATTGAGGTTACCGAAGAGTGACCTCCAGCCTGCTGCTACAGTTGCTTCATGAAAGTCTGGGTGGGGAGAGCCAGTTTGTAGAGAAAGTTCACGAAAGGTGTGAGGCTCTTATGTGTCTTCTCATTGGCCTAGGTTTTTCAAGGATGTGGACAACCCAAGATGCTGGCACAAACCCGAGCATCTCGCTCAGCATCCGACAGCAGCTTCAGTGCCCGCTTTAGGCCTTATAACCCAGAGGAACGTCCCACAACAGCTGCAGGAACGAGTTTGGATCGGCTGGTGAGTACAGAGCCCTGGAAAATGACTGTTACGGCTTGGAAGGGCCGCAATAGCACAGTTGAACCCACCGGTCAAGATTTTGGGGAGAACAACATGTCACAGCTCTGCTTTGACCTCCCAAAGAAGGAATAGGTCCAGAGGTGGGCTGCTGGGGGTTCACAGGGGTTCAGGAGAACCTCTAGCTAAGATTCTGTGCAGTTCGGAGAACCCCCAAATCCCACTCCTGGCTGGCCCCGCCCACCTTGCCCCTCCCAGGAGTCCCCACGCGGCCCGTTTTAGATGCAGGTAAGGGCAGGGCGCATGGGGAGGCTTGGTGAGGGTGAAAAACAGGCCTACCAGAAGTTTGGGAACTCCAGAGGGCCTCCGGAACCTGGGGAGGCCGTTTTCGTCTTCCCAGAGGCTCGAGGAAAGCCTCCGGAGCCCGGGGAGGGCAAACCACCATCACCCCCGCCGTGGTGCAAGAGGCCGACTAGGCCACGCCCACCATGTCCACGCCCACCCAGCAACCGGGCAGAGTACCCCTTGCTAAAAAATTTTGAAGCCCATCCCTGTCCCCCTCCCTCAATTATGAAGATTATTAAAATAGATTGGTCTTGGGTTTGCTCTGTTTTAGATGGGTAGTCTCCAGTTCCAAGAATCCTGAACAGTAACCAGGTCAGCTGGGCAATTTCAAGAGTTGATGCAGGGGTGAAATGCTCCCGGTTTAGACCGGATCACCCGATCCGGTAGCGGTCATGGCAGGTGGTTTGGAAAACCGGTAGCGATCGTGGCGCGAGGCTCCGCCCACCCGCCCGGTTGTCGTTACTTCCTGGTTTTAACCAGGAAGTAATGTGTTTTCTACCCTCTGCGCACGCGCAGAAGGTTTTGCTTTTTTTGCTTTTAAAAGTTAAAAAAAAGGCTCTGACGATCACAGCTGTGCCTCACCATCATCAGAGCCTTTTTTAACCTTTTAAAAGCATTTTCTAGCTGAATAGGTTGTAAAAAAATGTATTTAAAAGTTAAAAAAAAATATTGCGCATCGCAGATGATCACACACCCCCGCGCGCGCGCTGTTCTCCTTACTCCATGCCTCCTTTTGGCGTGCACTGCGCATGCATGCACCTTGCATTTGGTGCGTGGTGCGCAGCAAGTGAATCGGTAGTAAACCGGTTCAGATTTCACCCCTGAGTTGATGTCCGTTTTCCTGAAAGATACCCCAGGAGGGGAAGGTCAATTGGTCAATTAGATGCCACCCATCTCGTGAACACAAAACTCAATAGTGGAAAAAACACACCATGAAATCGCAAGAAAAAAGTAGTTTTTGAGAATAAACCAGCCAGTGTTAAAATGACTACTAAACTTAAGGGTTTAACCTCTCTTGGCCTCCGAGAGTGGATTGAAGGCCTTTGTCAGAGGTCAGTCGGGTTGAGACCGATCTAACCTCAGATGATAAGGCACTCCACAGAGAGCAGGCACTGCCACTCAAAAGGCCGGTGGGGAGTTCTGGGAGTTGAAGTCCACACATCATAAAAAGGCTAACAGAGACTCTGCCCTGGAGAACCTCAACTAGCCAACCAACAGAGTCCGGCCGATAAGATAAGGCAACTTCTGATAACGAAAGGAGAGAGGTGGAATCTCATCAGGAACCCGTTTGAGCTGGATTTTCTCTCGTTCAACCAAAGGTGACGGACGTGAAGGAGAAGTTGAAGCAAGCGAAGAAATTCTGGTCTTCCCTTCCCACCAACCTCTGCAGCAACGAGAAGATGGCCGCCGGCAACGTTCACGAAGAAGAATGCTGGAACGGAAAGAACAAGAGCAGGTGAAAGATGCTCAGCCTTTCAAGGTGGCTCGTATGGCACGTTGCGTAAAGCCAGAAAGGTTGGAAAGCATGGTTGGTGGAGTAAGCCACCGTGGCAGAATTCGCCTACAGGGCTTGGGGTTTTAGAGTGCTTTTAGCACGTTCCTGCAGTTTGTCATCCATGTTTCCTGGTTAAATGTTCCTTGTGAACCAGGTGGCTTTGGGCCGTGCTTAAAAGTCATGGCTTAGTTCATTCATCGATCATGCATCCTGGTCAACCATGGCTTATTCCATTGAGAAATCTCAGCTGCCGGATTCGCACACATGCTAAAAATGTTGTTTGTAGACCAGAAAATCTGGAGACACAGGAGACGGAAGCCTAACAAATCACCCCGATACTCTGTATCATCATGTGATGGGACCCATTTTATGACCATTTTTACTGCAGTTGTTAAGTGAACCATGCAGTCGTTAAGCAAATCCACCTTCGCGCTTTGCTTTCGCTTGTCGGAAGCCAGGTGGGAAGATCACAAATTGGGATCATGTGATTGTAGGGCTGTACTACCGTCACCATTGTGAGTCGGCCGCCAGATCCCGATCACATCACCATGGAGATGGTGTGACTGGCTGTACTCGGAGGAGGGGCGATTGTAACTTTTTTTCAGGGCCATCGTAAATTCAAACCGACATTAAACAAAATGGTTTAGTGGTTTCTTTGCATGTGGCCCCATTTTGTTATATCCTCTGCAAAATTAGGCGGGCTCCATCTGCCCGTTGATATTCCACCACTAATCGTAATATATTTGTTGTGGCCTGTTGGGCCGGCCCCTCCAGCAGCCGAATCAGAGGAGGAAGAGGAGGAGGTGTGGGAGTCAGGGTCAGCATCAAGGCAACCTGGGAGCTCCGAGGGGGAAGAGGGAATGGAGCTGTTAGAGAGAGAGAGAGAGAGAGAGAGAGAGAGAGAGAAGGGAGAGAGGAGAGGAGAGGAGAGAGAGAGAAAGAAGAGAGAAGAGAAAGAGAGAAGAGGGGAGAGGAGAGGGGAGAGAGAGGAGGGAGGGAGAGAGGGGAGAGAGGGAGAGGGAGGGCGGAAAGGAGGGAGAGAGGGAGAGAGAGAAAAGGAAAGAGAGAGAGAGGGGAGGGAGGGAGGGAGGGAGAGACACAGAGCCTGGGCCATCCGTCAGCCCTCAGATGGAGAGTCAACAGCCCCCAGGTCTGGAGGTGGCTGATGAGGAAGAGGAGGAACAGCTGGGTCCAGTGCCTGACGTGCAGATACACAGAAGGCAGAGGAGAGGAGAGCAGTGGAAATCTATGGGCCGGTCCTTGGGACGGAAGAGCCACTGCTACTAGCAAAGCCCCATTCTAGCTCTGGGGATAAAAGGCAGGAGGTGGAGATGAATAGATGTGGCAGACAATTATTCATCTCTGGGCTGGCCGGATTTGTTAGCCTGGGGTGAGAGAGAAACTTTTTGCCGGGGCTGCCGGAGCTCCTCATAAAGGAATCATTGCTTCAACTACAGAGGGTTTGCTGTGTTTGGGAGCTGGGTCAGGACAATATTACTTCTGTTATAATTTTTTTTAAAATGGTGGTTCTTAATGACTTTGTCACGCTGCTCCATGACCATAATGAAAACGGATTGATAAAGGAAAGGCCGCAACATAAATTGAGGATTACTTGCACCGAGTAATCAATCTTGCACCTGACCTGAAGCGCCAACTTTTCTCCCCAGGTACCTCTTCGCCGTGATGCCGAATGGCTTCGCCAACCAGGCAAACAACCCCGAGGTGGAAGTCGACACTTCAAAGCCGGACATCGTGATCCGTCAGCAAATCATGTCCCTCCGTGTGATGACCAGCAAGCTGAAGAACGCTTACAACGGCAACGACGTGGACTTCATAGATATAAGTAAGCGGATCTTGGTGTCCTGGGCGCCGAGCGAAGGCTCAGTGGTGTTGGGTGCCCCGGGAGGATGTTTTCCTGCAGAATTGGCCTCTGAGCATAGGTCATTAAGCGAGGACCATTTGCAGCCATCCAAACTGCCATAAAAATGCAACTGTGCATCGTCTTCAGATTAGTTCTGTGTTTTTCAGCCTTGGCCCCTTGAAGAGGGGTGGACTTCAACTCCCAGAAATCCCCAGGTGTGATGGCTGGGGAATTCTGGGAGTTGAAGTCCACCCCTTTTCAAAGGGCTGGGGAATTCTGGAAGTTGAAGTCCACCCCTTTTCAAGATTGAGAAACACTGGATTAGTTTGTAACCTGTGTCTGAATTCACAAGGAGAGGCACATCAGCAACCGGAAGAGAAATCTCAGACAGTTGGTTGAATCTTAACAAGTGGATTATTTATTTTCTGTTCCTTTTTCCCCACCAGATGACGAAAGCAGCGGAGAAGGCAGCGGAAGCGGGTGCGAATTGCACCAGTGTTCCCCTGAACTGGTGCTGAACGCCACCGAAGTCACACAGAACGTCAACAAAATAGATCAAAAAGTGATTGATTTGGCCGGCAATTTCGGCCCATCGGAAGCCGTTCTTCTCTTAAGCCTCTTTTTCTTCCTCTTGGGTCAAAGACAATGGAGATAACTAGGCCTGTGCTCCTCCTTTTATTATTATTATTATTTTTTTAAAACCGTCAGAGAGGGAGGGAAAAAAATGGACTTTTTTTTTTTAAAAAAAGAAAGAAAATATGCCGAGGGGCCGGATTTCACGTTTATACCACCAAGAGACATTTTGGGGAAGGTTTCAGAAGGTTCCTTTGTAAGTTAAACGGAAAAAAAAACCCATGTACAGTTTTTTTTTAAAAAAAAAAACTCTTGTTGCCACTGGTTTTAAATCTTTTTTTTTTTTCCCCTGCCCTCTTTTCACTTTTTGGAAAGGCGGTGGGGAGTGGGTTGAAATCACAAAACCATTTGGGCCACTTAATTTGATCTGTTGACTGAGAAGCCACAATAAATGTGGGACATCGAGTGTGTATATACAGGCCTGTCATTAGCTCTGTTGTGTGTGGTTGCTTTTTTTTTTAAAAAAAATCAGGCTCTTATCACCCTTTCTTCACCATCTCTCTTTCTGTGTTCCTTTAATTTAATTTAATTTTTCTTTCTTTTTTTTTTTTAAAGACAAAAATCAACTGGTTCTAGTTTGATGTGTCTGGAGGATGATTCCTTTCCTGAAATTTGGAAATTTTATCTTTACAGAAGTGGACAGATTTTTTTTTTTTTTTAAAAAAGTTATCATATTTCATAGGCAACGAGAGAAGTTGCTTAAAAAGCAACACAAAAATCACACTCTTTTGCCCAGACCTCACCTGAGGCAGGTGCTTCTTTAGAAAGGAAGAGGGATGGATTTTTGAGAAGAGCGTGTGAAGAGTTGGTTTAATGTACTTTTATTTCCTTTTACGGAGAGTCTAGGTCTCCCTCTTCCCAGAGGATAGGGGCAATCTGCTTTTGGGGAGGGGGCTTGCAGGTGTGGCCACATGGGGGACAAAGTCAAGATGTCACTCCCATCTTGGGAGGGGGGGGTTGGGTTGGCTCAGAAAGAGAAGAGCCTGGGAGCACCTTTGGGTCAGTTCTGAAGGACTAGTTGACTCAGTCAGACTCGCTTTCCTTAGTGATGGGTTCTTCCTGGGAAATAAATTTTAGTAGAATTCCTTCCAAGGTCCTTGTTAGTGGAATGGTGGACCGCCAGGTCCAGGCACACTGTTACGTTCAATTTGGAAATGATCTTTGGGGATCCAGGAGAGGTTGAAAAGAATGCATTGAGAGAAAGCAAAGCTATCTCCCAAATTTTTGGTCCACCTGGAACTTCCCATAGCTGGAACGGCCCAAAAAATGGCATAAAATATTGTGTGAAGGCTATAGGGAAGACCCAAAACCAGTCTAGATCTTTGTCCTACTTTTGAACAGTGTCACCATCCTACATGTAAGTTTCCCAAAATTGTTGTTGGGAAAATGTTTTCGTTCTTGCAATTTTTGCATTCTTTTTATCTTTCCTCCATAGCACAAAGTTCCTAAGTCATCATCTTGCGAGGGTATTTTAGGTAAATCTGGAAGGCCTTCGATTGAGTTTTAACGAGTTTTAACCGATCCCATGGGCATAATCTTTCCAGAAGTAGCCCACTGATTTATTAAAACACCCTCTTGCTAAATGAGGCAAAATTTAGGCTGACTCTTTGCTGTTTTTTTTTCTCTCCCCAAACGTACATAAAGACATAAAACCTGCAGAAGGAATGGACATATATATATGCATGGTATGTGTCTCTCTGTGTGTTTATTTTAAACAGCTGAAATTCTTCTCCGTCCTCCTTTTTTCTCCAAAAAAAAAAAAATAATGTCCTAATTGCTTCAGAAACTACCTCATTCCTCAGGAATTTCCTTTTTAGCTCACCCCCCCAAAGGCCATGAATCTGCAACGGAGTGAGTTACACCCTACAGATTGCTGTCTTAGATTGCTGAGCCCAGCTGTTCGGTATTCAGATCTGCTCCCTAACAAAGGGATAATTTTCAAAACACCGTTTTTCATCTTTTCTTTCCTTTTCCAAAGATTTCTGTAGCCCTCTTTACGAACCGCGCCTGGCCACGTTTTCTTTCTGCTACCCTTCCAAGAACTTCTAGAGTTGTCCTGTTCGGGATTAACGCTAACCAACCCAAAATGCGGGAATCTCCTGCGCCTGAATTTTGTTTTTTGTTCATTTTTAGAGAATACAAGTAGCTCAAGACCACCATTGAGCCCAGGATTTCTGTTGCTAAGTGAGACGGGGTTTGTGTTATATTTATATTTGACAGTATGCTCCGTCCCATATTTGTGTAGACCAGGTTGCCCTGATTAAAAAAAAACACTGTATTTTTCAGAGTATAAGACGCACCTTAGTTTTTGGGGAGCAAAATAAGAAAAAAGCTGATTGGCAGGTGGATCAGCCTCCCCGAATACCCCCAATCAGATGTTCCCAGAAGTGAATTTTAGCAACAGGTTCCTTGGTTGTGAGCTCTATACCTGGCTTTTTTTTTGCCCTTTTTTCTGCCTCTGAAACTTCTGAAACAGCTTCAGAAAAAAAGCCCCTGAAGCTCTGTTTGGAGGCTTTTTTTCTGAAGTTTCATTTTTCTTCTCTTTAAAGTTTGTTGGCGGTGTCAAGCATGAAGAAAAGATGGACTCCGTCCGTAGTTATGCTTGGTTTCCAAACTCGGCTTCCTCCTCCTCCTCTTCTTCCTCCTAGCCAGCTTCTTGGGAACCACTGCTAGATTTCTACTCCAGTGTTTCCCAACCTTGGCAACGTTTAAAGAGATCTCGATTTTCGACTTCCAGAATTCCCCAGCCAGCATGGAGAAGTTGAAGTCCAGGCTGCCAAGGTTGGGAAAATTTGGTGTGGACGGGATAGAAATTGGCTTGCGGGAGCCAACCAGACCTACCAAGAGATGCTGTGAGATGAAGAACCTCAAGACTTGGTCTTCAGAAACTGGGGTACACTGGTTTTCCACGCCGGTGCTCCAAACTTCTTCAGCGTTGGGACAGGATCTCTAAATTGCTTTGGGCTGAGCCACATCTCTGGCATCCGTCGCAGGAAACATCTGTCGGGTGGTTCCTGGTGACGCATCTTCACATGTGTTGCTGTTTTCCCCTCTGTCTTATGTAATGTTAGGAAAGGAAGGAAAGGGGGCACTTAAGGAGAGGTGGCATTGCCCCTGGCAGGATGGGCACAGAGTCAAGTGTTTTTCAAATGGCAAAGCCCTTTTCTCTGATTCCAAGCCGAAGGAATGGTTTTGAAGCTCAACCTTCTTTTTAATTTTATCTCCTTGGACCGGATGTCCAAGAGAAGCAAGAGATTCTGTAACCTGAACCATTGTGCGGCCATAAATAGCTTTTTATAGGGAGCAGAAGAGAGAAGAGCCTATCAAATAGATCTTCCTCTTGGAAAAGGGGGATTGATTGAATCCTATGTGGGTTTATCCTTCTGCAACCTAAAACGGTGGGTTTTCTTTGCATTGTGATGGGGACCTCCCCACCCCCGTGGTCACAGGCATCATTTTAGCACAATTTCTTCTTTTTTTTTTAAAAAAGGAGCTAGGTTGTGGGAAATGACCCTTTCCAAGGCAGGTTACAACCTTGTTGGTGGCGCAACAGACTAAAGCACTGTTAAATAACACCAGCTGCCTGCAATTACTGCGAGTTCAAATCTCACCAGGCTCAAGGTTGACTCAGCCTTCCATCCTTTCGAGGTAGGTAAAATGAGGACCCGGTTTGTGGGGGCAATAAGCTGACTTTGTATAAAAAAGAAGACCGCTTAGGGGGGCGCGAAAGCCCCTACTAAGCAGGTATATACAAAAGTATGAAGGCTATTGCTTAACGCATTGTAAGCCGCCCTGAGTCTCCGGAGAAGGGCGGCATATAAATCGAACCAATAAATAAATAAATAAATAAATAAATAAATAAATAAATAAACAGAATAACAGAGTTGGAAGGGACCTTGGAGGTCTTCTAGTCCAACCCCCTGCCCAGGCAGTCAACCCTACACCCCTTCAGCCACTTCTTGGCTGAGAACACGTGATCCGGGCCAGTGCGCCTCGTTTGCAGATAGGATAGCAAGATTTCCTCTGTCCTTTGTGGTTCCTTTGTGACATTTTGCAATGATTTTAAGGATGGAGAGGGAGTTCGGGCAGGACGAGAAGCAACGGATGGAAACTCATCAAGGAGAGAAGCAACCTAGAACTAAGGAGAAATTTCCTGACAGTGAGGACAATTAACCAGTGGAACAACTTGTCTCCAGAAGTTGTGAAGGCTCCAACACTGGAGGTTTTTAAGAAGAGATTGGACAACCGTTTTGTGTGGAATGGCGTAGGGCTTCCTGCCTGAGCAAGTGTTGGACTAGAAGACCTCCAAGGTCCCTTCTAACTCTTATTCTGTCCTGTTCTTTACAACTTCTTTATTGTCTCAGTTTAGGCCGAGCAAACTTTTGAATCTGGCCCTCCGAAGTTCTGTGTTCTGCATCAACTGCATTTTAAGCAAATGTGCAGATGGCAGATCGTTCTTTTATTTCGCTGATGGTAGAATGGTGTAACTTTACTAGATTTTTGTCAGTCCTTGAGGTGATACTTTCTGAAACTCTTGACCATTCAGCCAGTGCCTTGGCGTGACATTTAGTAAACACTCCCAATGTACTTTAAAAAAAAAAGTTATTTTCGAGAATGAGGGTTAAGATTTAAGTTTCTGCCACCAAAACAAAGCAAAACTGCATGCCTGAAGTTCTGTTTTCTTCCACAAAAACCCCCTGATGTGCCCAATGCTGAAGATGGGAGTAGGCCAGCCTAGGTTTCAACCACAGGTTTCTCGGAATAAGTCAGACGCTGAACCCCAGTGAATGTTGGGCAGTGCAAGCAAGATAATCCTCTTGCTTTGGCTGACTCTGCAGTTCCCAAAATACCTCAGTTCCCATCTCCATCCGTCTGGGTTGTGGTTGCTGCTTCACAGAGGGCCCTTGGAAGAATTGTGTGACAGAAATAACGAGTGTACACGTCGGCTTCCTCTCCAGGAAAACCCAACGCTTTTGGTTTCTTGCATGGCGACATGGATGAGAGCCCACAAATTTGAGTCCAGCTAAACCGATGTCGTAGCCTTGCCCTCTTCCTGGAGACGAATTTGAGCCGAGATGGGCTGGCTCAGCCCTTTTGACGGTCTTGAGGTTGGAGCGAAGGAACACCTGGCTCTGTGTACGTTGCATTTCCTCAAGGTTTTCTCTCCTAGTCAGCTTCAACCTTCGGCTCCGAAGTCTGGAAATGGACTCATCGCATTATGGAATTTTCATAACTTCATAATTTGATTCTCAATCCTCCAGGTCATCTTTGTTCCAAAGGTGCTTTTCCAAAGGGCAACTGGACTTAACTTGGTTTTTTTCTTTGGAGAACGTTTTGCTTCTCATCCAAGAAGCTTCTTGGTTGAGAAGCGAAATGTTTTCCCAAGAAAAAAAAACCGAAGTTTTAATTTAGGAAATTTGGGTGGGTTATTCCTCCTCCTTGTGCCCTACTCTGGAGTAGCATAGCTGACAAAAGGGCCTGCTGGTGGCACCTTAAGGAGAACCAATCTATTAATGCAGATTAAAGTCCCACGAAATGATATTGTTTTCCTTCTGGGCTAACGTTCCACCCTTTGGAAGAGAAGTCACCGCAGTGAGTTGCGTCTTCTGAAGAGGAACAGATGTTCAGTCCATCCTTGCACCATCGAGGAGAAAGTGTCTTGACGGAAGGAGTGTGAATGTTTTCTAACAAAGGTCTCAAGAGGCAAAATATCACAACGCCAATGTTGACTCTGGAATGTGGCAGTTGAAGCCAAGAAGACTTGGAAACTGGTTGTGCGTTCGGCCAGGAGAAATGACTCACTCCGAGAGACGTTTAAATGTGTTTCTGTTTTGGGGCAGATGTCTGGAAATCTGAATCCTTGTGGCTGTGTCAGCCCTTTGAGGTAGGCCAGATCGGGAAATGGCCATTGGAAGGATTCCAGGAACGCTAGTTTATTGTTGTAGGGTATGATAACAGAAATCGGAAAGGCTGCTGGAGTGTGTCTTTATGTAGCGGGAAACACTTATTTTGGCCACGTTATGTGGGGGGATTCGCTGGAGAAAGCAATTATGTTGGGAAGAGTTAGCATGATGAGCTGAGGTGGCGCAGTGGTTAGAGTGCAGTACTGCAGGCTACTTCAGGCTGACTGCTAGCTGCAGTTCAGCAGTTCGATCCTAACCGGCTCAAGGTTGACTCAGCCTTTCATCCTTCTGAGGTGGGTAAAATGAGGACCCAGATTGTTGGGGGCAATAGGCTGATTCTGTAAACCGCTTAGAGAGGGCTGTAAAAGCACTGTGACGCAGTATATAAGTCTAAGGCAGTGTTTCTCAACCTTGGTAGCTTGAAGATGGGTGGACTTCAACTCCCAGAACCCCCCAGCCAGCAGTGCTGCCTGGGGGATTCTGGGAGTTGAAGTCCACCCATCTTCAAGCTACCAAGGTTGAGAAACACTGGTCTAAGGGCTATTGCTTTTCTTTTTTTCCTTCCTTCCTTCCATAATTCTGCCCACTGCCAGCAGTTCGATCCTAGTTGGCTCTAGGTTGACTCAACCTTTCATCCTTCCGAGGTCTGTAAAATGAGGACCCAGATTGTTGGCGGCAATAGACTGACTCTGTAAACCGCTTATAGAGGGCTGTAAAAGCACTGTGAAGCGGTATATAAGTCTAAGTGCTATTGCTAGCAGTGAAAAGAAACCAGGCTGACAAAGAACATGATGTCTGGACACCAGCAATGCTGACACCAGGCAGAGCGTAGAACAACTCAAAGTAGGAGTGCCAGATCAGAAGATGCGGAGAGACCTGGACCATCGAATCACCAAGAGTTGGGACATGACTGAATGGATGATAATATCATCAAGGGAAGATGGGATGGCCTTGAGGGACAGGAGAAAAACTGCAATCAAGACAAATAGTTAAATAACAGAAACTTGAGTCTGGGGCAACACTGTAATTTGAGTAAGCGTCAAAGTGGAAGGAAGCCTATTGAGACCTGCTAGATTCTGTTCCTATAGCTTTATCATAAAAGTCTGCATGATTTTGGTTTCCTAGACGGGTCTACCTTGAAGGGCTGACACCCTGTCTCCTCTTAAACCAGACTGAACCAAGGTTGGGGTTATTTTGAGTTTCTTTCTCACAGGTTCTGCTTTCTCAGGACTGAGCTGTCATTCTTTCTTTCTTAACAACTCCTGTGTAACTTACTTAGGGATGTCTCCACATATGTCTGTGGGTTAACTTTCATTCTGTGGCCTTGGAGTGATTTTGAACCCAGGTACTGCAGCTGTGTGCTTCCAGAAGTACCCTTTGGATCCGTTGATAGATAACTGGATGGGCTAGCCCAGCATGCTGTCTGAGGAATTCTGGGAGTTAAAATTGCCAGCTTTGGAGACTTCTGATTTTAAGATGAACTGGATCCAGGCCTTGAGTTCAATCGTTTCAACCATGTTTACTGAATACAGCATGAAGTGGACGTGTTTGCAAAACCACAATCCAGAGTTCACAAATCAAGAGCGTTGGTTCCACCCAATGTGCCAGCCAGGTTTTGTTCTGGCCCACTGCAAGGGATGAGCCCAGGCCAGGCATTAGGTTTTTTTTTTTTTTTTGCCTTCTCAAAAACTTGGAAATCTTTTGCAAATATTTCTACATTGAGTAATTGTGATGGAAAAAAGGCAAGGTTTGGTGATCTTGGCTATAAACAATAAATCTCATGTCAACCATTTTGATGAATTTTGACTTTTGATGCATGACTAGACCATTAGGGATGTCTGAACTTGGTGACTTTTAAGACATGTGGACTTCAACTCCCAGAATTTCCCAATCACCCACAGCATGCAGACTGGGGAGTTCTGGGATTTGAGCACACATCTTGAAGTTACCAAGAAGAGAAACGCTGGTACAGGTAAGAAACTCCTTCCTTATACTCATACATTATAAAAACAGCCACAAGGAAAGCTTAAATTTATTTACATGCCACTTTCCAAATTTAAATCAAACATTGAACCTAAAAAATGCCTTGCAGGAACACTGCGTGGCCACTAGATGGCACTCCCTTGCCAGTTTTTTTAAAAAATTCAAACCAGCCCAACTTGGCTTGAGAATTGACTTGTCTCCCGGGAGCAAATAAAGACCTTTTGAAATGGGACGAATTTTTAAAGGCGTTGAATGCAAACTCCCAGGGTCCCAGGAGGGATTTTTTTCTTTCTGGGAGATCCAAGAATCTCTAAAACTCAAGTCTGGAGTTTTCCCAAGTGATTCTGTCTGGCTTGTCTTTTAATCATCATCTTTGTAGGCCATCCTGCAAAGCTCTTGCCGCAAATGGCCTGCCTGCTTTGGGGACTTGGGAGAGGGCCAGCCAGCTCAATAGCAGGGGGACCCCACATTTTAAGCAGCAGGGCTAAGCCAAAAGTGGAGGGGGCAATTAAAGCAGGGGGCAAACCTGGTTTTTTTTTTCCAAACTGCACCTTTAAGACAGGGGAGTTAAGGCTGGGGAGTTCCGGGAGTTGGAAGTCCACAAGTCTTAAAGTTGTCAAGTTTGGAGACCCCGGTCCAGACCAATCATTCTTTCATCAGCAGCCTCAAGCGAGATTGGATTTGAACTCAGCTCTTGGGTCCAAAGGGGGCAGACCCAGAGGATCAGGCCCAGACCCTGCCTGGGGGGGACTCAAGCAAGAGGAGGAGGTTTGTTTGGTGGAGAAGAGAGAACCGGAAGACAAAGAAAATGTTGATGCTTCATTATGCTAAGCTACACTTTACTTAACAGTGATTTATTGGCTGGTGTCACTTTCTCGATCTCGCCGACTTTTAAAGTTGATCTGTTTTAAGTAACCTGTTCCTTAAACCATTTTTTTTTAAATCTAAGCCAAGAAGTCCATCAGTTTCTGCAGGCAGAAATTCTCTCCCCCCCCCCCCACCCCAACCCCAAAAATCTTCAATTTTAGATCCTCCCCTTATTTTCCTGAGTGCCTTTTGATTTGCAGAAAAGTCCTGGCCCTTTGGATAAAAGCTGTGTGCATTCTTGAGAGGGGGGGAGGATTGATGACGATGGTCCTTCTGGAAAAAAGGCTTGTGTGTGTATCTCCTTTACCCTGTTTTATTATTTTATTTTATTTTATTTTTTATTTTATTTTTATAGTGCCCTACTCCCGAAGGACTCAGGGCGGTGAACAGCCACAAGATAAAAGTACATCATACAAAAGTTAAAAACCATTTAAAAGTATATTAAATAATTTTGGCCCAAAAAACGAATTTAAAACACCCAATTTGTATAAAACTTAAAAGCAAATTAGAAGAGTCAAGCCAGACCAGCCTGCTGGAGTAAAAATGTTTTGAGGGCGTGGCGGAAAGTGCGTAAATCCGGGATCCTCCGTATCTCCGGGGGGGAGCTCATTCCAGATGGCAGGTGCCCCCACAGAGAAGGCCCTCCCCCTGGGGGCCGCCAGTCGACACTGGCCGACGGCACCCTGAGGAGCCCCTCTCTATGGGAGCGTATGGGAGCGTACTGGTCGGTGAGAGGGTGGCGGCAGAAGGTGGTCTCGTAAGTGATGTGTTTAGTGAGTTGGAGCGCATAGACGCATGCACAGTCTCCTGTGCAGGCGGGAGAGGCTTCAAAGTGCCTTGAAAGAGGGTTTTGTGTGTGTGTGTGTGTGTGTAGGGGCAGATATTCACAGCTGCTGCGAAGGGCAGGAGATCTTAGCAAGGGCCGCCCCCCTCCTATACCCAGGAGGAGGAAGAGGGTGGGTGTCTCCCTTTGAAGACCAAACGCTGGCTCCCTTTTATAAGGGGGAGATCATGTGCCATGACTCAATCCAGTCTGGGTGGGGACCTCCAATTTCTTTGCAAAGGGGGCGAGTGGGGGGGAAGAGACTTCCGTGCATCCCAGAGGGCTGGTTGGAGAGTCCTCTTTGGATCCCCAGACCAGCTGAGAGGGAGGTTGGCGCCAGGCTGGTTTTGGGGCCACTCGGTGGTGAAATCTAAATTTCTTTCCTACCGGTTCTGTGGGCGTGGCTTGGTGTGGGGGGGTGTTCATGTGACTGGATGGGCGTGGCTATGTGACCATGTGACCGGGGGATCAAAAGACAGAAACTCACTAACAGTGTCCTGCTGGAGCAGGGTTGGACTAGATGACCTTCAGGTCCCTTCCAGCCCTGGATTATCCTCTGAAGCTGTGTCTAGTGCCAGGGTAGTAGTCCTTCCTTCCTCTCCTTTTTCCCTCCCTCTCTCCTCTTTCTTTCTTTCTTTCTTTCTTTCTTTCTTTCTTTCTTTCTTTCTTTCTTTCTTTCTTTCTTCAGGGAAGCCTGCTAGGAGCAAAAATGGAAAAACATTGTCAAAATGTCAAAAACACTGGTTCTTGATCTCTGCTCTTGGAAATGAAGTAGTCCTTGGTTTACGGCCGTTCCTTTAGCAAGCGTTCAAAGTTATGTCCACGGGGAAAAAGTGACTTACAATTGGTCCTCGCATTAATGACCATTGCAGCGTTCACGTGTTCAAACTTTGGGGGCTTGGCAACTGGTCTGTATTTAGGATGGTTGCAGCTTCCCACTCTGGACAGTATTTGCAACCTTCTGACTTAGGAAAATGAATGGGGGAAGTCTGATTTCCTTAACGACAGCCATGGCAAAAAGGTGATACGTTTGGTGCAGCAGAGAAGCAAGGGAGCAAAAGGAGAAAGGAGGAATCTGTTTATATATATATATATATATACATACACACACACAATGTTTATTAAAAAAATTTAAAAATAGGATTTGCCTGCCATCCCTCTCTGATTAGTTCCTCTCCCTCCCTCAACAGAAAATAAATTAAATTTACAAAAATCCCATCTCCCTCCTTGTCTCCAAGATATACAGCTGATTCCGGTTTGTGGGCTGATGAAAATAAATCGACTTGATTGATGGCTGGCATGGTCTTCGTTCAGGCTGTGAAATTGTAGCCCAGGCTCCTCACTGGTGTAAAATAATAATAATAATATTTTACGACTTCAGTTGGCCAAAGCCATTGGAGACCGATGCTATTTCAGAGGGACTTTTGGCCCCTGGAGCTGCAGAGATTCTGAGCTTAGAGTCCTTAGTTGAAGGTGCGTTAAGGCTCCTTAGGAACAGCTGAGGGAATATATTTTATGCCTCCTCCTAAGGAAGAACATTGGGCCTGAATAAAAATAATCTGAATTTTGCAGCACTGAAGTCAGAAGCCTTGCATTGCGATTAGGGCCACCTATCAGCTCCTATCCTCTTAAATGCCAACCTTAACCAAAATACCAGGGGCTGTTGCTGGTCTCCTTTAAATGCAGTGACCAGCCTTCATCTCGTTGGTGAGTAACTCATTCAATGTTTTTCACTTCTCAAATTACAGGCTGTATTCTTTACTCTTTTTCTGTAGCTGGTTTTGCTTTTGATAATGTTCTACCTTGGTGCAAGAGAATTGAATATGCCTGTTTAGTATCCATGAGCACATGTTTGTATGCATAGGTAAGTATGTTGTTGGTTTAAATGTGTCTTCATATGGGGTTCATATGAAGAATGGCTGAGTAGCCATTCCTTCTTCCAAGATTTTGTGGTTGGCCTTGAACCCAAGAGCTTCATCAGGCGCCATCTTGGAACTCGCACAGACTAAAAACTCTTGAATTATTTTTCTTTTTCCTTCCATTTGAGGGAAGCACGAGGGTGTGCAAAGTGTAGCACTGTGCAGAATCTGCATTTCTTCAGCCCAGTTGAGACAAAATGGCTTCTCCCAGACCTGGGTTGATGAATTTGCATGGAACTGAAGCAGAGGTGGGTTTCAGCAGGTTCTGACCAATTCTGGAGAACCGGTAGTGGAAATTTTGAGTAGTTCGGAGAACCGGTAGTAAAAATTCTGACTGGCCCCGCCCCCATCTATTCTCTGCCTCCAAAGTCCCAGCTGATAGGGAGGAAATGGGAATTTTACAATATCCTTCTCCCAAGAGTGGGGAGGGAATGGGGATTTTGCAATATCCTTCCCCCAAGAGTGGGGAGGGAATGGGGATTTTGCAATATCCTTCCCCCAAGAGTGGGGAGGGAATGGGGATTTTGCAGTTGTTGCAATATTTTCAGGATCAGACTCAATAAAGATAATAGAAGTTATAGGTTTGAATATAATTCTCTTTAATCATAATAGGCATTCTATATTCGCTGAATATTCAAGATAGAAGCAAGGAAAATGGGGAGGATGGCTCCTTTTATATACAAGGGGCGGAGCCAGGAATGGGAGTGGTAAAATATGAATACATTAAAGCTCAAGTAATAAGTTAACCCCTGATGTTCCATATATACATTATTTACACATTAGAGAATAAGGCATTTACATCTGACAAATCCCCCTCTAAATGCCGGTTCGTTATACAACACCAGTTACATTCAGATTCAGGACAATATAATACATATAATTTAGAAGTTAAATATTTGTGTTGTTTAGAAGGTAAGGGTTTTGTTAATATGTCAGCTAATTGTTCAGAAGTATCACAATGTATTGCTTTGATGAATCCGTCTTGAGATAGTTGTCTCACGTGTTTAAATTTTATATCAATATGCCTGGACCTTTGTCCAATTGCATCGGATCTAGAAATTTCAATGGCCGCTTTATTATCTTCATGCATAATAAATGGTAAAGTAGGTTTCTTCCAAACATCTGTGATCAAATCATTGAACCATACAAGGTTATTTGCAGCTTTAGACAAGCAAACATATTCTGCTTCTGTGGTAGAGGTGGCTACCAGTTCTTGTTTACCAGTATACCAGTAAACTGGACAATCGTTCAATAGAAAAACATAACCAGAGGTACTCTTTCTGCATGATGTATCACCAGCCCAATCTGCATCAGCATAACAAGTAATTTTTGGTTCTTTGTCATTATTGGGTTCCAATATTAAACAAAAATCTAATGTACTTTTCAGATATCTTAAAATTCTTTTGACAGCTTCCCAATGATACAAGGTTGGTTTGCTAACATATCTTGACAATAAATTGAGAGGTAATGCAATATCTGGCCTAGTCCAATTAGATATATAAAGGAGTGAACCTATAACTGATCTGTAAAATGTGTTGTCTTTAAACTCAGGGGAAGATTCATCATTGTTTCTAAGAAAATCAGTTTGCATAGGTGTGTCACATGTTTTGGCATTATTTAAGTTACATTTGTTTAGGAGCTCAATGATTTTATCTTTTTGAGTAAGTTTGAATCCCCTTTTTGTTTTGTTAATTTGTACACCAAGGTATTTATTCACTTTACCTAGTGATTTCAATGAGAAGTGTTCGTTTAACTTATTTACAAAGATTTCCCTGCTCTCTTTATGCTTTCCAATATATAAAATATCATCCACATAAATTAATACAAATTCAATATGATCATTACTCTTTTTTACAAAGAAACAGTTATCAGCAGTGGTGGCGTTGAAATCCATGGTCTTTAGTACTTTTACCAAACAATCGTACCATCTTTTGCCAGATTGCTTCAATCCGTACAGACTCTTATTTAGTAACCAAATTTCGTTCTTATTAGTGTATTGACTGTGTGGTGCTCTTACATATATTTCCTTATCTAATTTTGCATGTAAGTATGCAGTCTGTATGTCATATTGAAACACGTCTAGATTGAGTGCAGATGCTACTACAAGAGCTGTTTTGACACTCTCTGTTCTCACTGTGGGTGAATATGTGTCAGTATAGTCTTCTGGATATTTTTGTGCATAACCTTGTGCAACTAGTCTGGCCTTGTATAAGGTATTACCTCCTTCTAAATTCTTAATTTTATAAATCCACCTGGTACCTATAATTGTTTTATCCTTAGGTGCGATCGCAGGTGTGAATACATTTAATCCTTGTAAACTTTTCATTTCTTTTTCCATAGCTAGTTCCCATTTTTCTCTTTCTTCACGGGGAAGTTTCAATACTTCCTCATATGTATTAGGTGTTATTTGTTCTCCATCCATATGCATAATATAATCTTTGTATTTATTTGGTATTTGGTTTCTATTATTTCTAATATTTCTTTCAGGTTTGCTATGGTTGTCATGCAAATATCTGGCTTCCTTTTTTGTTAATGTGTCTGTCTTTATTTTATGCTGACTATTTGTCCAAGTTTTGGTTTTGTTCTTACTTTTGTTAATATTTTGATTTTCTGTTGTTCCTTCCTCGCAAGATATATTATCTTTGCTTTTATTAGGAAAAATTTCATTAAGGTGCAACTTAGACCAATTGGCCTGCTCATGAAACACAGCTGTTCTGGATACTATAAATTTGTTATTATTATCGATGAATCTGTACCCTTTGGTTCCAGTTTCGTATCCCATGAATCTTAATCTCCTGGATACGTTTTCTCCCTTTCTCCTCAATTGTTTAGGTATGTGCACGTCTGCAGTAACTCCAAATATGTGCATGTGTGCTAATTTAGGTTTTCTATTGTACATCACCTCATATGGTGTCTTATTCACAATACTGGACCATGTTCTATTTTGAGTGTAATTTGAATAATGTAAGGCTTCTGACCAAAATTGTTTGCCTAAACCAGCATCCTCTAATGTGCATCTAATCATGGTTTGTAGTGTGGAGTTCTTTCTCTCTGCAATCCCATTTTGAAAGGCAGAAAATGGATTGGACGTGAAATGTAGCATCCCTCTATCCTTTAACCATTGGGAGAATTCTTTAGACATGAATTCACATCCCCTATCTGTCATAATTTGTTTTATTCTGATATTATGTTGTGTTTCTATGCGTTTGTAGAATTCCTTAAATTTCTGAAAAGTTTCATCCTTGTGCTTTAATGTGTAAACAAAACCATAGCGACTGTAATCATCCACTATTGTTAGGAAGTAACGTTTTCTATAGGTAATTGATGGAGTTAATGGACCAACTAAGTCCATATGTACCAAATCAAAAATATTGTTAGTTGATCTGTTAGATTTTTTTGGTCTAGGACTGGTTTTTAGTTTGGTGGATTTACATACTGAGCATTCTAAATAATTTTCACAATTTTTTATTTTTACACCTTCTGCGTGTTCAGTCATTTTTTGTACTACAGGAAAGCTAGCATGTCCTAACTTCCTATGTAAGATATGAGCACACTCATCATGAATTGGTTTACCTATTTTTGGTTTCTTCTCATTGTGTGTATTTTTGTTATCATGAGTTAATTTACATTCATCATTGTCACTGTTACTGACATTTTCATCATCTGCTTCAATACAATCTTCCATATTTGAATCAATGTTATGTAACCATCTTTCTTTGGTTATCAGATAGGGTAGACCCCCTTTTATCATCACAGTGCCTACATTTGTTTTGTTCTTTTCTATAGTTGCTTTCCCCTTTGAGATAACTATATTGATGTCAGATTCTCTGCTTAGTTTTATAGCACTTAGTATGTTGTGAGGTATTTCTGGGATTAATAATACCCCCTCTATTTTCCCTAAACCAGGCAAGGTCACATTTCCTCTGCCTAATACTTGAACCTTTTCTTGATTAGCTACCTTTATCACAAACTTATCTTCTGTAAATGAAGATAATATACTTTTGTTATTAGTGGTGTGATTTGTTGCACCAGAATCAATAAGCCAATTATTGTTCTCATCTTGTTGTGTTTTGGTGCTGTCTTGTTTATTTAGCCCATTTAGTGACCCAGATTTTCTCTCTTTTGAATTTTCTCTACCCCCTCTACTTTCTCTGTAGTTTGGTGGACTTCTATATTTGTGTCTATCTGTGGAAGATTGTCTGTAATTGTATTTGCTCCTATATTCTGGCCTATGTCTCTCCCTTGGGACTTTGGGACAGTCTCTTCTACTGTGTTCCCTGGATCCACAATTGTGGCATCTAAAGGCTTCATTATATTTATCTTGAAAGACTACTTTCCTAAAAGATTTGTGTTCTGTTTGGTTACTGGAACGATTTTTTCTTGAATTGTCTTCTGCTATCAATTTGTTAGATAGACTTTCTATTGATAAATATCCCAAATTAATGGTATCTAAGTGTGACATAAAGCTATCCCATGATGGATCAAGTGAATTGATAATAACACTTTTCATAGTTTGATCTGAAATCACTTCCCCCCTCAATTGCAGCTCAGCTCTTATTTTGTTTAGATTTATCAAATGTTCACTTATAGAAACCCCTGGTTTCACTCTAGAAGAAAAGAAATCCTTAGACATTCTTGTGGTTGTGGCTACGCTATCGCTGTGAAATAGATTAAACATGCATTGAATTATTTCTGATACAGTTAGGTTTGGTTTGATGCTATGATACATTGCAGGAGACACGCTAGAAATTATTATGAAAAATGCTCTATGATGTAAACAGTCTATTTTTAAAGTCCAAGGTCTTCTTGGAGGACTAGTTATAAAGAATAGTAAATTTTCTTTCATAAAAATAACCTGAAGCTGTTGGTACCACTCTTGTAAATTAATGCCATCAACTCTAAGTTTTGGGAAGTCACTGGGTAAGTTCCCCACATTATTTTGTCCATTACTTACAACCTGAGGCAGTCCGTGGTCTCTCAAGTGCAGGAAATTACAGAACGGCATTGGGATGCTTGTAACGAGTCTGCGCGGTTCTCTGGCCAGTTCAAGTCTTTCGGGGCCGTCTACGTATTTTTGCACATGCGCGTTGCTCATTTCTTCTTTGGCGCCGTTGTGGAAGGTTCTCTCCATTTCAGCTCTCTCGATCCGCTCCTCTTCAGATGAGTCGGTCTCTGGCTCGGTTTTTGGGGCTTTGGTGATGGCGGCGGTTCTTCTCTTTCTCTTGTGTGTGCTGGCACTCGATTCTGTCTGCGGTGTAGGGCGGAATCGGCATGGCTCTCTGGGCTCGGGTGTCGTCGTTTTCGAAGTCAGGATGGGAGCGTGCAGGTCTTGAGTTGTCGGTTTGATTTCTTGCTTCTTCGTCGATGTCTTGGAGATTTTCAATCTTGGCCCAAAAGCAGCAAAAAGCGTTTTCATTGCTGACTTTACTTGAGACTTTGTTAAATCGTCTTCACTTTCTGATTTTGGTTCATCTGAAGAGTTTGAGACTTCTTTTTCACTTTCTTCGTCTGATAGTGTTTTTCGCGCCAGAAATTTTGAACTGAGCGTTTTGATTGGCTCTGCTTCACTCTCTTTTGAAGTTCGTTGAAACCAAGATGGCTGCCGTTCAAAATTTCGCGCGGGGTCACATCTTTTCTTTTTTACAACTATTTTCTCAGTAGTCATTTCACTCACAGTTTTTTGATCTTTGGGTTTTTCTTTAATGACGTTTTTCTCTCTCGCTGCTCCGCTGTTCCTCAGCATCTCCTGGAGGTCCGCGATGAGGCTTTCATCATTCTTTTGGCTTTTTAGTATTTTTAATATTTCTGACCTGAGTTCGTTATTTTCTATTTCGATTTCTTCCTGGTCGTTATTTTCACTCATCAGTTCTTCTTCTTCAGTGGTGTATTCTTCGGATTCTCTCGAAATCGCATTAGTGGATTCGTTGATCATCTCTTGATCAGTTTCTATTTCTTTGCTGTAGGCCCTGGTGTTGGGCCTATCTTTCTTGGACATTTTTTAATTACTTATTGAGTCAATTAACCATCCTCTGCTACCAGCTTGTTGCAATATTTTCAGGATCAGACTCAATAAAGATAATAGAAGTTATAGGTTTGAATATAATTCTCTTTAATCATAATAGGCATTCTATATTCGCTGAATATTCAAGATAGAAGCAAGGAAAATGGGGAGGATGGCTCCTTTTATATACAAGGGGCGGAGCCAGGAATGGGAGTGGTAAAATATGAATACATTAAAGCTCAAGTAATAAGTTAACCCCTGATGTTCCATATATACATTATTTACACATTAGAGAATAAGGCATTTACATCTGACAGCAGTATCCTTCCCCTGGACTGGAGTGGAAATGGAGATTTTGCAGTATCCTTCCCCTTGCCACACCCACCAAGCCACACCATGCCCACCAAGCCACGACCACAGAACCAGTAGTAAAAAAAAAATTGAATTTCACCACTGCCTTGATGCCACAACACCACCTTAACATGGAGATTTAGAACTGGAGGGTAGCCTTCAGTTTGATTTTATTGCTTGCTCTTCACAGAAGCCATGGATTTTCTTCCCTGGGCTGTAGATGCATTCATTTGACTTGCATTTTATTCTTCTTCTTTTTTCCCCCCTCTCAATGTTTGCAAAAACGGTTCATGTTTTCATAATGTCATTCCCTCAGAAGCGTCTGGTTCTTGGGCAGGTCAGTGTACGTGTTGCATCTCTGCAGCTGCGTGCATTGAGGGCTTTGTGAGGAGGGGGTGTTTGTCCCTCCGGCTTCTGTGCCGTTGAAATCTGAATGCGATGGGGCCATTCAAGATGTCAAGAGAATTTCTTATCCCTTTCTAGAAAGTTTGATGGGAACTGCAAAGTGAATTATATCGGATTCACCTGTCAAACCAATTTATTTGCTTTTGGACATGCCGGCTAATACTTCACTGTTTCTTTTTCTTTTTCTTTTGGGAGAGAATCTCTAAGAATACTACCGTAGTTCCTTCCTTCCTTCCTTCCTTCCTTCCTTCCTTCCTTCCTTCCTTCCTTCCTTCCTTCCTTCCTTCCTTCCTTCCTTCCATCCATCCCCAGATCTTGGAAGAAGCATTTGTTTATGCCAAAAATGCTTCCCATTTTAAAAAGAGATAGATTTTTAAAAAATTAACATTCAAGGGGTAAACAATAATCAGACTGGATTATTTAAACTTTTGATGCAGCTGCTTAAATTAGTAGGAAGAATTTAGAGAATTATTTTAGAACTGAATATTTATAAATGCTGGCCGCAGCTGTCATTAAAAAAAAAAAAGGCATTGAGAAATGTTTTCCAACTTTTGGGGGGCCAGGGAAGACTTTTTAAAAGCTTCTTGTAGGCTCTCTCACAAAATGGTTTCTGCAAAGAGGTACCTTGACTGGTCCTAAGAGTCAGCCAGGAGAATTATTCTGGTGGAGATAATTTATGTTCCCAAAAGGTGGATTTTCGGAAACTGATGAAGTTGGCAGATTTTGTACTCACCTTTCTATTAAGATTAAAGGCTGGTGTGCATAAATTGAGACTCTGAATAGAATCTGTATGATTTTAATGACATCCCCATGAGTCTTTCTAAAAACAAAATTTATGCTCAATCTCTCTTGGTCGTCACTTCAAGGAAGTCCAATCCAGGAAACCAAAACTAACAATACCAATAATATATTTATTTTAAAGTTACAGTAACATAATCTTCCTAGACCAGGGATCAGCAACCTGCGGCTCTGGAGCCGCATGTGGCTCTTTCACCCCTCTGCTGCGGCTCCCTGTCACTCAAAACATGCGTCACAACAGCCAATGTGCGACACCCGCCGGCACGCAAATTTATTGAGCTTTTCAACCCCTGGTAGGCCAACCATGGATAAATCCAAGAAAAGAAAAGTTTCAGAAGAAAACAGAACATTTAATTGAACAACATATGCTAGCTCAAGATATAGTCAGGCACGGGAAGGATTTTGTGGCTCCCGGTGTTTTCTTTTCTGTGGGAAACGGGTCCAAATGGCTCTTTGAGTGTTTAAGGTTGCAGACCCCTGTCCTAGACTAACCCATTTTTGCCCCCACCCTCTATACTTTTCAGAGAACTGGGGAGGGGTCTTTCTGAAATGCTTCCTCCACCCACTTTCCTACTCTGGACTGGGATTTCTCTTATCTGATGGAGTGTCTTGACTGCAGCTCTTCCTCCTGTCTTCCAAGGTTATTCTCACAGCCCATTACACAACCACACACGTTCTCACACCCAATGAGTGTTGGTTCCAACTCCCAACATATCCGACGGGTGCCCGATGGGGAAACACTAATCCCTGTGATGTTTGCCCAGTCTTTCCCATTAATTTGGACTTCACTAAAGATTTGGTTACTCAAACCTTGATGATCTTTAACTCCAGCCTTTCCGGTTGTTGGTAGCAGTTGCGGTTGGAGAAACGGGTGTTTTATTCGACCGAGCGCTCACCTCTGAGTTTCTTCCAAATAGAGACAAATGAAAGACAAACATTTTATCTCCCTGAGAGGGCAGCTTGATTTGTTCAAACAAGACGCAAGTAATTCTGGGGTGCCGAAGGAATTGGAGCTTTCATTAAAATTCAGATCCGAAGAACCTCTGCCGAAGGATTTAATTCTCTGGGCATGTTTCTAAGTCTGCCTTTCCTGCCTTTGGATTTAAATATGCCCTTGAATTTAAAACTTCTGCTGTATCTGTTTTGTCGCTACTGCTGCTAGTATTCAGCATTGGCATCACGCCTTTAAAAAATCAGTCTTGGAGGTGCCGTTGTAATAAAACTGAGTTTTGAAATGGGAGGTAGATGCCACGTTGTTGAGCTTTGGAGAATAAATAACCTCCACTGTTTGACATATTAAGGCATGTTTTTAAGGTTTGGAAAATTAATTTTTCACGACATGCAGACTGGCAATGTTCATTTAGCTATGGTGCCTGTGTTACCGAAGAGGAAATTGTAATATTATCAGGATAAATGCTTCGTAAGAAGGTTATACCACTCCTCAATCACTGTAAACACAGGTTGCATATTTGAGATCTGGTTAAAAACGGGGTTTAATGAGTTTAATTCTGTGTCTTGCATAGAGAATACAATTTGCCAAACTTCCTTGATGAAATCAACAGTGTGATGGTGCTTTTGTTCTGCAAATATTAGTCCTGAACAGAGTAAGAATTAGGAAAGGTCTGGAAAATTCCAGAGATATTTCAATTTTTAGCAAAACTTCTTTTGCTTCCCATTTGGGTTCTGCGTGGATTAACTTTGCTGCCTATTTTTAGACTCATTTTTGGATAAAATGCTTTGAAGCAAACAACATCTGAACTGAATTTTGGAATTCAATTAGAATTTTATGTCCTTGCTTTGTGTTTTCTAGGATTTTACTAGCAGGAGCATAGTAGTTGGAAGGGATAATGCTAGACAGAGAAAAATGACCCATGCTTCTTAATTGCCAGAAAGCAGAATAACAGAGTCGGAAGGGACCTTGGAGGTCTTGTAGTCTAACCCCTTGCTCAGGCCCTGTACCATTTCAGCCAAATGGTTGTCCTATCTCTTCTTCAGAAAAAGAGCTTGAGGAAGCATTCTAAGATTAGAATTGGTGCAACTAAAATACACTAAACAAGTATATCTCCCTTCTGAGTTGGATCTATCTACATTTTTCTTTGGCACCTGGGCTGAAATCATTTAAGGAAGGCTAAATTAACTGGCTTGATTTTTATTATTTTAACACGAATGGTGGTCCCAACAAAATTATGTCCATCTATACTGGACATCTCTTCTGATAGAAACCTGCAATACAACTTTTTGGGGAGGGAGAACATGCAATAATTTTTCCGCCCTGCAGAATATTTTAAATATTGAAATAATTACTTGGGTTTGAATTACTGGGAGCAAAGCTCTCTCTTTTTTTTTGCTTGAAACCACTAGGAGGCAGACTTGGGATAATAATAATGATCTGGGTTAATAGGATGGGATATTTTCCCAGAAGGTGTTTTCCAATGTTTCTATCGGGCTGCATTTCTTGTTGGCAGAGGGATTTCAAGACTATTCTCGTTTCCATGCCAGTTTTCATGCCAGCCTCCTTTAAGGGCTGTGGGAGGGTTTCATCCAGCCCTAAGGGCATCCTATTTGCCAGTTGGTTTGCAGCTCATCGGATTTTCTTTTCTAGCACAGTTGCTTCCTCCTTAAACGCTGCTTCTCTCTGCAATTAGAGATTGCCTGTGTTGGTTGCTCTTCTCGTACGTTGCTACTGAGTAAATATGACAAGCATACAAAGCAGTCCAAAGACACAAAGAAAGCCCCTTAACCTCACAACACACGGACAGAGAATCAACCATAGTTTGAACTTGGGGAACTGCGAGCATTTTAGGCCAAGCTAGGGAATTCCTGGAAGGCTGGCATTCGGACAAATTGGTTATCAAGCAGGCACATAGAGATAAACAGCATTTACACCCACTTCAAAAGAGACAATAAAAAAGCTAAAAGGGGAATGAAAAGAACCAGAATACTACGTCGCCAGAAATTAACACCCAGATAAGCAGGGATTAACACCAGACAAACAAGAAGAAAACAATACCCTAATCAAGGGACCACCCAGGAGAAAACCACACTCCCACCAACACTGACAGGGGAAGAGACTATATATAAACAGGGAGTAAACCCCATACTCACTAGCAGCACTGATGATGTTCCTTAGGTGGGTAATGAAATTTCTTCAAGCAGCCAACCCAACTCAAGAGAGGATTCTACAGTTCAACCCGGAGCTACAGCTATTCTGTTCTACTGCAAGCACACAGCAGTCTAAAAAGTTTGATTTACGGTTCTATTTTTGTATGAAAACATGCAAACAAAGCAAAAGTGTTTGTCCTTTGATTTTTCAGTTTTTTTTTTAAATTTGATTTATATGCTGCCCTTCTCCGGAGTCTCAGGGTGGCTTACAGTGCGTTAAGCAATAGCCTTCACACTTTTGTATATTTTATACAAAGTCAGCTTATTGCCCCCCACAAACTGGGTCCTCAATTTATCTACCTTAGAAAGGATGGAAGGCTGAGTCGACCTTGAGCCTGGCGAGATTCGATCTTACTTTAATTGCAGACAGCTGGTGTTAAATTACAGTGCTTCTGTCTGTTGAGCTAAACCAGGCTCCAGTTTGGACGTGATAACAAGACGCAACCCCAGAATCCAGCTGATTCTGCTTGGAATCAATCCTGGTGAGGTTCAACATCTTCCACCCTCTTGTAATGAGGAACAGAACACGGTTTAACCTTGAGTAAAACTTGTCACAGACGTGACCCGGGTAACTCTTCTTGCAAAGCTAGATTGCCTATGACCTCTTCCAGGAGAAATGGTAATTGGAGGTGTCATTTGTTCTAAACTTTTATCCTAACCAGCGTACTGCTGGGCAGGGAGCCAAAAGCTTAATCTATTTAGAAGGTTTTAAAATATTTGAAGAAGAGAACACACAATAGTGTACACTACACCAGGGACAAGAGAAAGCATGCATACACTTACAACCATGCTCCCCCTCCTCAGGTGTACAGGTAACCCATGACTTATGACCCACAACTGAGCGCAGAAGTTCTGTTGCTAAATTTTGGTTAATCTGACTTCCCTGTTGATTAGTTAAAGGTAAAAATTCCCCTCGCACATATGTGCTAGTCGTTCCAGACTCTAGGGGGCTGTTTCAAAGCCGAAGAGCCAGCACTGTCCGAAGACGTCTCCGTGGTCATGTGGCTGGCATGACTTAACGCCAAAGGCGCACGGAACGCTGTTTCCTTCCCACCAAAGGTGGTCCCTATTTTTCTACTTGCATTTTTTACCTGCTTTCAAACTGCTAGGTTGGCAGAAGCTGGGACAAGTAACGGGAGCTC
Source organism: Pituophis catenifer annectens (assembly GCF_029215685.1). Classification (NCBI taxonomy): domain Eukaryota; kingdom Metazoa; phylum Chordata; class Lepidosauria; order Squamata; family Colubridae; genus Pituophis; species Pituophis catenifer. The sequence continues at coordinate 27,050,729 of NW_027256891.1, forward strand.
ACCCCATTACGCGGAGGCACTAGGGATTCGAACCTCTAAACTGCCGACTGAGTCAGTTGCCAGCGTCCAAATTTTGATCTTGGGGATGCGACAACGGTCGTAAGAGTGCAAAATTTTCATAAGTCCATTTTCTCCAGTGCCGTCGTAGCTTTGAATGGACACTAAATGAACTGTTATAAGTCAAGGACTGCCTGTATCTATTTTGGAAATTGAACGTACTAAGAGTTGGGTTCTGTAGTCTCAGAGAAAGGCTGATCTTCTCTCTTGCTTTCTCTCGCCTTCTCTGCCCCCACCCTTGTTTTATTCACGCAAGATTTATGGCCATGATTGGGCTTTGCAAGGACTTTCCGCCCCCTTCTTTCTCTTTCCTCCCTTCCCGCATTAAATAACTATTATAAATAGTCTAAATGAGGATGGGCATTGTGTGTTTTTACCCAGAACCTGTGATTTCTCATAATGCTCTTTGAAAAGGTCACCGTGAGCGATTGTATTTTCAGCTTTCAGGCCATTCATTTCCGCCCCAGTAATGGCTTAATGTTGAATTCTTCTTTTTTTTTTTTATTGGACTTCATTTGAAAATATTACTTTCTTGGAGAGTTAAATAATGCAACATGAGATGCGGTGTAGAATGCACAATTATCCACTGTAGGGTAGGTGACACTTTAGAATGATCTGGATCAGGGCAAGGGTCTCCAAACTTTTTAAGACGGGTGGACTTGGCTGGCTGGGGAATTCTGGGAGTTGAACTCCACAAGTCTGGAGACCCCGTGAGCTAGAGACATCTTCTATATCTTCTTCTATATCTTCTTCTTCTTCTTGTGCCATATTCGTCATCGGACGTTGGCAATCATGTTGGCAATCCTGTTTTTATCAACAGCCGCATGAAAATGTGCTCTTAAGTTTTGTACAAACAGTCCTTTAGATTTTGAAGCCATGATGTTCTTCTGCCTGGACCTCATTTGCCTTCATTTGCCTGAGTGTTTTAATGACTCAGGAAGCCTCGGTCAGAACAGTAAAGCACTGTGAAGCAGTATATAAGTCTAAGTGCTATTGCTATGGCTAGCTCTGCCCACTGCCAGGAGTTCAATCCTCACCGGCTCAAGGCTGACTCAGCCTTCCATCCTTCTGAGGTTGGTAAAATGAGGACCCAGATTGTTGGGGGCAAGAGGCTGACTCTGTAAACTGCTTAGAGAGGACTGTAAAGCACTGTAAAGCAGTATATAAGTCTAAGTGCTATTGCTATTTTCCTTCCTTCCTTCCTTCCTTCCTTCCTTCCTTCCTTCCTTCCTTCCTTCCTTCCTTCCTTCCTTCCTTCCTTCCTCTGCCTTGGCCAGCAGTTCAAATCTCACCAGGCTCAAGGTTGACTCAGCCTTCCATCTTTCCAAGGTGGGTAAAATGAGGACCCAGATTGTTGGGGGCAAGAGGCTGGGTCTGTAGAGAGGGCTGGAAAGCACTGTGAAGCGGTGTATAAATCTAAGCGCTATTGCTAGAAGAGAAGAGCAGGAGAACGCAGTGTGATCTCGGATCAGCCTGGGACTTTTCTAAATTGGAATTAAAAACTCAGCCTTGGATTAGGAATCAGGTGCTTGGAGGCTGTTGGCACGATTCAATTGTGGGCTGATCCTTCTGGTCTTCTGCAGCAGCCCCCCCCCCCCTCTGAATGCGACCCTGTTCATTTTAAGGCCATTTTGTTCTGGAATGACAGTGTTGGAAGAGTATTTTGGGGACTGAAGGACAGTCTCTGATCCACTCCATTGATTCCTGCTTTCATTTAAACTGCAATTCATTACTTTCTTCCTGGGCTCATTCGAGAATCCATTGCTCATTACTTTTTCATCACTGTATGATTGGAACAATTTGTATCTGTCGCTTGTACATTGGCCAGATAATGAAATAATCATTTGCGCCATCTACAGTGGCATTTTTACATTTATTTTTCACAGCGCAATTCACTTGGCTGGGTCATTTTATCACTCTGGAGCCAATTGGGATCTTGTTTTAGCATTTAGCGGTCGGGAAGGGTTTGCAGCAGCTGGATTGGGCCATTTTGTCACCATAAAACTCGCTGATTGTCCACTTAAGGAAAGCAGCGAGGGTCTCATGAAAAGAAGGCAGAGGAACCTTGCCAAGCACGGCGGGGAAGCGGTTGTACCTCTGAGATGACAAATCCAGGGGAAGGAGGGAGGGTTGACAGCCTCATCTGGCTCTCTCCAGCTTGGAACTGGCTGGGAATGATGGTGTTGTGGAGTTCTAATTCAACTCACACTGAGGAGGGACTTGACAGAGGAATGTTGGTGGCACCATCTACCAGCTTCTGTGAACTTCTTGCATCTGAGCGGTCCCTGGTTGTTTTCTTGCAGACATTTCACAGCCCAACTAGATAACATCATCAGATGTTGGGTAACGCAGGGGTCAGCAACGTTAAACACTCAAAGAGACACAAAGGTCCTAACCGGAAGCCCCCATTCAATTCTGGAGCCGAACTGGAAGTCCAGTTCCCCCATCATAGTCTCCTCCTAGCGCGGCATCCTTTTTCCTCTACCTGTCCTAACCGAAAGCCCTATCAATGGTGGAGCTGACTGGCAACAGGGAGCTGCAGCAGAGGGATGAAAGAGCCACATGCGGCTCCAGAGCTGCAGGTTGCTGACTCCTGGGGTAATGGAACATTGCAGGGAGATAAATCAAGCTCAGAGAGCATCAAGGAGCCCCACCGTGAGTTCAACCATGAGTTACAAGTATTCCATGAGTTGAGTCTTCCTGGTTCCAGAGTCTCAAGTAGTCTCCATCCAGCATCTCCAGGAAGTTATCACTGTCTCCACTACCAACGTTCTGGATCCCCAAAAGCCTGGGAAGATGGGATGTTGGACCAGAGCTTTACAGCTTTAACTGTGGGGGTTTAATACCCTTCAACCCCTGATCCAGAAAGTCCAAAGGGAACTTTGAGCCCTCCCCCACCAAAATGTTGCTAGGCTGCCCTGGGAAAAGGCTTCTTCTTGATTGTCATTATGAAGTGTTAACTGATCCTTCATCTTGCAAAAGAGACGCGGTGGCTCAGTGGCTGAGCTTGCCGATCAAAAGGTCGGCAGTTCAGCGGTTCGAATCCCTAGCGCCGCATAACGGGGTGAGCTCCCGCTACTTGTCCCAACTTCTGCCAACCTAGCAGTTCGAAAGCACGTAAAAAAGGCAAGTAGAAAAATAGGGACCACCTTTGGTGGGAAGGTAACGGTGTTCCGTGCACCTTTGGTGTTGAATCATGCCGGCCACATGACCACGGAGACGTCTTCGGACATCGCTGGCTCTTCGGCTTTGAAACGGAGATGAGCACCGCCCCCTAGAGTCGGGAACGACTAGCACATATGCGCGAGGGGAACCTTTACCTTTACACCATCTTGCAAAATGATCTGCTGACTCTGGAAGTGGCCAAAGGCCCATTGAGCTGTGTACAACCTTTGCAGTCAAGCCACCATTTCCATCTTGGTCCCTCATCTCATGGGTGAGGGCCGGGGGCTGCTATATTTTCCTGAGGGCCACCTTGGAAGGGGATCTTCTGATTTTGGGACTTGTGCCTAGTTACTACATCCATGGGCTGCACCCTGGGGATTATTCTTCGGCCAGGCTCTGACCCCACTTTTGCCAAAATTCCCCAAATGAGAAAAGTTTGGTTCTAAGAAGCAAATAATGTAACCTGGGTGTCTTATCTTAGTTTCTCTATTTGTCATTGTAAGAAGACATGATGGATGTGGAAGTGGCCTCCAATGACGCTTCTGGCAATAAGGATTTCACACGTTGCTATCTATGCATTTCCAAAACCATCCATAGAAACTCTGCCTTTGTTTTGAAAAATGTCTCTTCTCCCCTTTATCTCGATCTGAGCTTTTTTTTCTATGCACAAACCTCTGCAGGCGTGGAACATACATTGCATCCCCGGTCACGAGGTCTGGATCCAAATCTGGCCAGGGGAGCCTGTGGATTGAGAGCCCCAGAATCCCGCCATCCAAAGCTGGTGATTATGACATCAAGGAAATCGCCTGATTGGCGATTTCATTTGCTTCTGTAAATCTATTTCTCTCCAATTAGTTAAAATGGCACCTTACGTTATGTTCTCCAAATATCACATGTATTATTATGTAAAGGTTGAGTTAGTCATTATGTTTGAAAAGGTCAGGGCTTGAATTTAATGCCGGAGAGAGAGAGACAGCATCTCCTGTCAGCCTGTGGTAATTACTATGCAGTACGTTAACTGGACTTCAGTTCAGAAGGATTACCGTGTCCCGCTTGTTATGAGGACGGTGTCTGGTTGGTTGGTCAAACACTATGTTCTAGGAAGCTGGATGGAGACAACAGACTCTCCTTGGCTGCATTTCAACTCCAGCATTAAATTGACATTATCTGTGGTGTCATAAATATTGGGAGTATTTCTATTAGGAGTGACAGTAACCGTTGCAGGCGAAAAGAAACTTTGGTCTCAAAGCAGGTGGAGGGATACTACACACAGGAGGCATTTTCCTTTAAAAACGCGGGGAACCTAATGTGGGGGGACCCACCCCTGCCTGATCCATGGGAGACCTAGGAACAACAGGGGAATCTAGAAGAAAAATCATCGCAATGGCCCTCGCTCAGTATTGGTGAGAGAGAAAATATACGTGGACAATGTTATCCAATGGCTTTGTCGCTAGGTGGCGCTGTTTGAGAACGTCAAGGGCTGAATGCACACATCATTGTTTTGTAAAGCCTGACCTGGACGTTGGGATTTGCTAACCATGGTTTATCACGGGGTTCTGCAGAATCAGCCAATGGTGGTCTAATGAAGCCACGGTGAAGCTAGCAATACTTCGTTGTGTGTGTGTGCGCGCACACCCTGTGAATCTTCTACGGCAGTGTTTCTCAACCTTGGAAGCTTGAAGATGGGTGGACTTCAACTCTCAGAATCCCCCAGCCAGCGCTGCTGGCTGGGGGATTCTGGGAGTTGAAGCCCACCCATCTTCAAGCTACCAAGGTTGAGAAACACTGTTCTACGGCAACTCGTATCTGAGGTAATTTCCTTATTTGCTGCGACAGTTGAGGCTGGCACCTCCCACTAACACCCAGGCGCTGCTTCTGCTCATTTATTCCATGGGCCCAACATAGACTGTGACTCAATTTAGCTTTTTAATGGAACGTGGCAAAAAAAAAAGAATTAACACGGCTTTTAAAGGAAAACTATTCTGGGCCTCTGCAGCTGAACTGTCAATGTCAGGTGCCATGCTAATTTTAGCCTTCAGCTGGTAATACCACCTATGCACTCGGCCCCTGATGGCGAATACCAATGTATGCTTTGACCAAGTTTTTTTTTTTTTTAAATGGATATCCTGTTTGTTTGTTTTTACAAAATTTACCAATTTACAAAATGTTTCTCAAATGTGGATGCAGGGAAGGGGCCAGGGATGTTACCGAGGAGGGGGTGGATTTGAAATGAAAGGGAATAACTATTTTGGTGGGACTGCATATGTGAGCGTCAGAAAAAATAATTCAACAGATGGCATAGTTGACAGACGGGGACCTGCAGGAGATGGAGTGGCAAACCTGAGGGTGGAGTTTAAAGAGGAATCAGACTAGAATCCTTACATAGCCACAAGCAATATATGTTCAACCTCCCTGGAATTTAGTTGACTCTTATCGACTAAGAGCTGCGGTGGCGCAGTGGTTAGAGGGCAGTACTGCAGACTACTTCTGCTGATCGCCGTCTGCCGGCAGTTTGGCAGTTCGAATCTCACCAGGCTCAAGGTTGACTCAGCCTTCTGTCCTTCCAAGGTCGGTAAAATGACGACCCAGATTGTTGGGGGGCAATAGGCTGACTCTGTAAACCGCTTAGAGAGGGCTGTAAAGCTCTGTGATGCGGTATATAAGTCTAAGTGCTATTGCTAGTATTTAATTCTAAGCAGGTTAGTTAAGAAGATTCCTCTGCATAGGCTGTTTAACAATAAATCAGTTGGATTGGGCCTTCACATAACCTGGTCTTTCCTGCCTCACAGGACCCAAAATATCCAGAATATATGAATGCCCTCAAAGCTATCAATTCGCTCTAGGGCAGTGATGGCTAACCTTTTTGCCATCGCGTGCCAGGAGCGGGTGTGTGTGTGTCATGCGCACGCATGACAGTTCAGATATTACAAACTAGGAGGACAACTTGGGCAAAGAATTTCAGGGGAGAACCAGTGAAGAAAGACAGAAGTTAAGTGTTATGGGTCTGGAAAACTCTCTGAGGATACACCAGCCAGTAAGCGGCAGAGGGAAATCATGGCTGCCCAGCCACCTCTGAGTCTTCTGCCACCTAGTGATAAAACTGTAGTATGACAGTGTCCACGTGACCCCTCTTTTAAATATACCCTTTGAATAAGTGGGTGCAGTTGAAACATTTCACTATTTTCATCATTGCTTTGGCTTGCCTCCAGATCTGAAAGGCTGCCAAATCGCTTGTCTGGAATGAATGACACGCTGAGTCTCAGAGGTAGCTCAGCATATTTCCCAGAAAAGCTGTGTAGATTTCGGGATAATTTACTGTAGAGCTCTTCGTGATGTCTTAAGCAGGAAGTGAGTTAGGAACGTTTTAAATAAATAAATGAAATGTTATATGTGCATTTTCTCGAGAAGAAGAAAATAACCTCAGTATATGGCTAAAGATTCTCTATATTTGGTTTCTACAGATCACCATAAACATTTACCATTTTTTACCCCTCCCACAATAACTCATGCTGGGAAATCTTTCCTCCATCAAGACTGATTTAACAACATAAATTTTCCCCCCATCTCTCTGTTTCCTTGCCCTGGTTCTACATGTAAAAGTTCCCACGCCGAATTGCAATTGCTACAAAAACATTCACAGCCGCCTTTTAGCTTGTCTTTGAGAAGTGACTTTCTTCTTCCAGGCCAGGCTGATGCTGGAATGAGATTTTCTGCAAGGTTAGGATGGCGCCTCCAATTCATTTTGCCCTTAGCAATTTTCCTGGGCTGCTCGCAAAGAGCCCTCAAATGCAGAATGAGGGTCATTCAGGCTTCAGGTTTCCTTTGATGTACTGCCAACTCTCCTGTCTCCCTGTTGGCTTTAGCGGCGCAAAAGGCTGCTGGTAACGGGGCAAAAGTCGCCACGCTTTGCTGCTGTAATCTGGGTTACGTTGTCAGGTAGGAGTTTTATCTGGCAGATCAAGCATTTTTGCCAGTTGTGCATTGAAGGATGTGGCTGGTAACTTTTTAGTCAAGGGAAGACCCAAAGAACTCTGTAGGAGGAGCTCCGCGGGACCAAAATAATGTTGACTACTTAATACGCCTGGACCAGTGGCAGGAAGTCTTCTGGACTACAGAGTAAGGTGAAATAACATTAACAGGGTTGGAAGGGACCTTGGAGGTCATCTAGTCCAACCCCCTGCTCAGGCAGGAGACCTATACTAGGGATTCGAACCGCTGACCTTTCTGATCGACAAGCTCAACGTCTTAGGCACTGAGCCACCTAGGGACCACCTAGGGAGGTGGTCACATTTGAAGTAGTTTATCTTAGGCTGGTGTGTGTGTCCGTCCCTGGATGATCGATCGCGTGCCAAAAACGGGGGGAGCACAGGGGGGGTCGTGTGTGCACAGGCCCACATCCATGATTCTATGCGCCTCACTCCCCATGCATGCACGCGCAACCACCCCCCTTGCGCTCCCCCCACTTTTGGCATGTGATGACAGAGTGGGCCCGGTAGGCCTATTTTTCACTCTCCCCAGGCTCCAGAGCCTTTCTAGGGGCGGGGAAGCCCGTTTTCGCCCTCCCCAGACTCCTAGAAAGGCTCTGGAGCCTGGGGAAAGCCAAAAACAGGCCATCCGGAATTTGGCCAACGTGCCGTTTCTGGTCTCCAGAGGGCCTCCGGTGGGGTGGGGAAGGCTGTTTTCACCCTCCCCAGGTGGGTTTTTAGTTCCAATCAAAACTAAAAACTTTGGAAAGAGCCAGGAGTTCCATCTTCAAAGTGACCTCTGTAGGACCCAATTCTACCAGCTGTAAGACCATAAATTGCAAAAAAAAAAAAAATGTATTTGTGGTGATTCTTGGTAAGATTCCAGAGCACCACCAGAGTTCTGTTGTGTGTCTCAGGCCACCAACTCTGTAGATGCTTTGGTCATGTTGGTATCTAAAGATTGCAATATTCTTTCTCTTCCCTTGCCAGACTTGTTTTCCTTGTCTTTAGATTCTTTTTTGGGGACGATACAGTGGGGTTACGATGATGGATCAAGAAACAGAAACATTTCACAGAAAGCATTAAATTCAGATTGGCCCACTTTATCTTCAGGCATCGCAAAATTCCTTTTTTTGCCACTGGTTCCAGGAAGATGCTGGGCTACACACAACCCCCCCTCCCCACATATAAATGAAAGTGTGTGTGTGTGCATTTTAGCATGTAGGCAACTGTAGAATACACAGAAGAAGAACCCAATAGATTTTTCCTGATGGCCTCGATTTTGCATTCTGTATCATTGCCCATCGTTGTCGCTAATATAGCATGAAATCCAATTGCACAATAGAGCGAACGCCTCAACTTCCCCTTTGCAAAGTTGCAAACGCCTCAACTTCCCCTCTGCAAACCCATAATCCTGCACGAATCATTAGCTGAGTCAGTGAATGGGATGGAAAGCGCTCCGCTCTCCACAGCTCCCCATTCTGACTAATAATTAACCTTTTACATAACTCCGAAACCAACGACAGATATTCTGTATAGCCCACGAAGTTCCTAGGAAAACATAACTGGCTCATCCGTCTTGTTTTGTTCAGCTTGTTTGCGTTTCAGGAATCTTGCATCGCGCCCCACCATCGCTGCGAACAAGGTATCAATTTCAGAAAAAATTGTCTGCTGCTTCTTCAGTCCCAAATAGTTTGGGCGTGGAGAACGCAGGAATCTTCTTGGTATCCATCATTTTGATTCTTCCTGCAAATTTCTTTAAGCAAAATGATTGTTTGTCTTTTTCTTTCCTCTTTCTTTCTTGATTTAGCCAAACCTTGAGAAAAGTAATAAAACGAGACCTACATTCCCTCACATTGTTCTACCCAAAAACACCCTGCAGAACAAAAGGAACATTTCTTGCGTATAAATCTGTGATGGCTTTGCTGTCCTTTTAGAGACCTTTTGTGGCTCCAAAATCTCTCCCAGCATATAAACCTGGTTCTTGTCAGCAGAAGAAAAAAGTTCCAGAGGGTGTAAATAAGATTTTTTTGCAGCAGGTAAATGGAAGGGACCCAGGAGTGGGGAGGGAATGGGGATTTTTCAGTATCCTTCCTCTGCAGTAGGGTGGGAATGGAGATTTTGCAGTATCCTTCCCCTGCCACGCCCACCAAGCCATGCCCACCAAGCCACACCACGCCCACCAAGCCACGCCCACAGAACCGGAAGTAAAAAAATGTGGATTTCACCACTGTCCAAATCCATAAACCCCCCCCCCCAAGAAAACCAGACCCTTGCCCCTTGGGGCAAGAAACCACAATCTGGCCAGGTTTTTCCTTCAGGATGCATGGCCTCCACGTCAGGATGGTTCCCTCCCCATTCTATTTCTCGTCCCAATGCAAAGAAATTAATTTTCTGGACATAATTTCAAGGCCTCTGGGACATTATCAGGAGGAGAGTAAAAATAGAAGATCATTACCAGTCAGGTAATGCGGACAAGTGTGACTAATAACCGGAGTGTCATTGATTTAATAATCTAATATTTCGTCTCTGCGTGCTCAGCGTTTGGGCTCGCTAGCAGGAGATAAAGATTTAAGCCTGCCCGCAGAGGGGATTAAACTCACCACCACGGCTTACAGGTTTCTCCTCATGTCTGCTGGGGTGGGAGAGATGCAACCTGTGGCCGAATTCCTGGATGAAATAAGCAGACTTGAAGGCCACACTTAGAATACTGTACCCAGTTTTGGTTGCCACAATGTGAAAAAGATGTTGAGACCCTAGAAAGAGTGCAGAGAAGAGCAACGAAGAGGATTAGGGGACTGGAGGCTAAAACATATGAAGAACGGTTGCAGGAACTGGATATGTCTAGTCTGATGAAAAGAAGGATTAGGGGAGACATGATAGCAGTCTTCCAATATCTCAGGGGTTGCCACAAAGAAGAGGGAGTCAAGCTATTCTCTGAGGGTAGGACAAGAAGCAATGGATAAAAACTAATCAAGGAGAGAAGCAACTTAGAACTAAGGAGAAATTTCCTGGCAGTGAGAACAATTAATCAGTGGAACTACTTGCCTCCAGAAGTTGTAAATGCTCCAACACTGGAAGTTTTTAAGAAGATGTTGGATAACCATTTGTCTGAAGTGGTGTAGAGTTTCCTGCCTAAGCAGAGGGTTGGACTAGAAGACCTCCAAGGTCCCTTCCAACTCTATTATTATTCTTATTCTGAAACACAACCTGGATTGTTCTGACATCTGGAGGTTTGAGGAGAGAAAGGCCGGAGAGGTGTGATCTGTGACAGTTGCCAGTTTGGCCTCCCTTTGCGTTAACTTCACACCTCGGCAGATTCATCAGAGACCCCAGACCAGCTGCCAAAGTTCAATTTATTTTATGTTTTTTTTTTTTTTGAAAAGAACAAGCAGGCAGAGCAAGCCGCCCTGCAGGACTGGTGCATTCAAACCTGGGCTTTGCTTATTTTGATTAAAAAGAAACTTCCAGAGCCTCCCCCAAATTCAACTGTATTTCCCTGTTTGAAGCCACCTCGTATCTGTGCTTGCGAAATCTCGTCCACTGGGTGCAGGATCTAGCTTTTTTGTGGTGGCACACTTGTTCTGTGTTGTACATCTTGGGAACACTTAAAAAAAACACCACGCTTTCCCCACAATGCATAATTAACTGGAACAAGGGTCTCCAATCTTGGCAACTTTAAAACTTGTGGACTTCAACTCCCAGAATTCCTCAGCCAGCTTTTTGGGAGTTGAAGTCCACAAGTCTTAAAGTTGCCATGGTTGGAGACCCCTGAACTGGAGGATGTGATGTTTGGAAGGTGGCATCAACCCATGGCCGGGACAGAGCAGGGCGAAGGCTGTCAGGGCTGCTCCTCCCTTCTGGAGCCTCAGTTTCCCCCTTGGTGTTGCTGGTTAGAATAGGGGCCTGCTGCCATTATCTCATTTTCTTGTCAGCGCTCTGCTTTCAGAATGATTGCCTTGCAGTCTTATGAAATGAGCCCACGGGAAGGAAACTAATATCATTATAAATCTCCCGGATGGGAGCAGAGGAGAATAAGGAGGAGTAAATAACACCATGGGGATAAGCAGCCTGTTTGCATCACTGCCATAAACTCCGGCGGAAGCCAGAGTGATGGGCAAAGCTGCATTTAGGCAAAGGAGGGGGAGCCAGTAAGTATATTTTAAAAAATGGTAAAGATGAACCGTTTGGTATAAATCACTGCTGGGGAAGGCAAAGGGTGGAAGGGATGGGATGGCAAATGGCGACTGAAGAGCATAAATGGCCGTCGGGAATTTTCTGCCAGTGAAGGAGAAGGGCAGTTTTCAAATCATAGACCTGCATGTACCCTAAACCAATACTGAGGCCACTTTAAGATACATGGACTTCAGTTCCCAGAATTCCTCAGCCAGCCATGTTGAAGTCCACAAGTCTTAAAATGGCCACAGTTGGATATCTCTATCCTAAACCAATACTGAGGCCACTTTAAGGTATGTGGACTTCAGCTCCCAGAATTCCTCAGCCAGCCATGTTGGTAGAGGAATTCTGGGAGTTGAAGACCACAAGTCTTAAAATGGCCACGGTTGGAGACCCCTACCCTAAACCAATACTGAGGCCACTTTAAGATACATGGACTACAGCTCCCAGAATTCCTCAGCTAGTATGTATAGGCTTTAACTCCAGAATGCTGGCTGGGGAATTCTGGGAGTTGTAGTCCACCTGTCTTAAAGTTGACATGGTTGGGAAATACTATCCTAAACTGTTGAGCTAAGAGAAACAATCCAATCATGACGTTTAATATATCTGCTCAGAAAATGTATAGATGTACGCCCAGCATTTCTTTCTAGAATGTGGCGAGATGAGAGGAGCTTAGGATACCTGGTTACCTGCCCAATGGCTCGGTAGGCTTCTCTAGGCCTCAGGAGAAAGCAAGATCTGCTTATGTGGATGTTCTATTACGGCCAACGGCTTTCCAGTCCCCTCCCTTGGACCCCTCCTCATAGGAGGCCAAGAAGAGGAGAAGTAGAAAATGGCGCCGTAACTTCAGGACAAATACAGAACATCCATTGGTCCATAGCGTTGAGTATCTCCATCTGTGTGGAATCGAAATATAGGGAACCGCTTGCATCTTCTTGGAGGAGCTGAATTGCCCTTTGAGGGGAGGAAGACTGGCCTGGAGTGGGCTTCAAAAAATTTAGCAAGGGGGTCTCTGCCTGGTTGCTGGGTGGGCGTGGCCATGGTGGGTGTGGCCTAGTCGGCCTCCTGGACCATGGCAGGGGAGGCGGCGCGATTTTGCCCTCCCCAGGCTCTGGAGGCTTTCCTTGAGACTCCCAGAGGGTGAAAACGGCCTCCCCAGGCTCCGGAGGTCCTCCGAAGGCTCTCTGAACTTCCAGTAGGCCCATTTTTCGCCCTCCCCAAACCTCCGTGTGTGCCCTGCATGCGGTCCAAAATGGACCGTGTGGGGACTCCTGGGAGGGGTGGGGTGGGGCGGGGTGGACGGGGCCAGCCAGGAGTGGGATTTGGGGGTTCTCTGAACTGCACAGAATCTTAGCTAGAGGTTCTCCCGAACCCTTGCAAACCCCCAGCAGCCCACTCCTGGAAGACCCTGCTTTTCCGTAAAACTTGTGTGCCCAGGTGCCATAAAACATCACAGTCAGATGAAGTGGGAGTGGGGTTCTTTTGGGGGGGGCGCAGCTCACCCATGGCATTCCCTCAAGCTGCTGCTGTCTGTGGTACTGAAACACATTTTCCCACTGGGATTACTGGAAAGGGAGGGGAGGGTTTGATCCCAGGCCTGGATTTTAATGTGTTTGTGGAGGTCCTCTCGTCTTTCTGATCTTGCTATGGCTGGTTCGGCCTGGCCTCTGTGTTGTTTTAGGTTCCTCATGTTTTTATGGCTGATTTTATTGCTGATTTTTCAAGGAGGATATTTGCATATATATATATATATATATTTGTGTAAAAAACCCTGCCAAATCCATTGACACTGATTTATTAAAGAAAAAAAAAATAGAAACTTTTTGGAACATCCGCCCCCAGCCTCCGGACTTCCTGCTTCTAGCATCTGCTTTTAAGGCTCCAGCTTTATTATTATTGTCATTATGAGTTGAGTTGTCAATCTTACTTCTTGACTGTCCCTTAATTGCTTTGAATGTGTTTGTCATTTATAGGACTCCTCGCAGCCATGTTCAGTTATAGGCAGTCCATAAATTCTTGGAATAAATAAGTGATGCGTCACAGCCATGCAGAAACAGCAGGTAGCTTTCTTACCTTTTTAAGCTCTCAAAATACGTCTTTCGGCGTTTAACAATGAAGCTATTCAGGAAGGAAGGTACTTCTGAAGCACCTTCAAAATTGGAGAATGCGGCCTTGGCTTTGAGCCAGGAATAAAAAATACGTATAGCAGTCCAAGTACCCTTGGAACGGGTATATATATATATATATATATATATATATATATATATATATATATATATTCTAAATATATATATATATATTCTAAAGTAAATTACAGCTTCAGAAACCCTGTCCTTAATCCAGCTATGAAAGCTTGGTAGAAGTTTTTTTTTTCCCCCTGAGGGCCACCTTACTTTGGAGCTGAGTTGCATTTTCATTAGCATATTTTGTATGCCCTGTGCAGGAACCTGTTTCTCCGATGTGAGGAAGGTTATGTTTGGGGCATCACGTTGCCTCCGTGATCGGTACAAATTGGACAGGTATAGCTACATCTGTTCTGTATCACGTTTTTTAAAAAAAACGCCGTTTTCTGTTTCCTCCAGCAAAGCAGAAACGCTTCTTGTGATTGTCAAATGAGTACAACTCTCCGGCAGACTTCCTGCTGTTTCCTCCCTCCACCCCCAATTGGGGTCTTGCTGTTAAAAATTATAATTCTGAAACCAGCTCTCCTCGCCGGGGTCCACGGGTATAATGGCACCCCCAGCAAAATTGCAGGGTTTTTTGGCGGGGGAGGGGGCAACAGAGCCAATTTAAGAGGGAGGCTGCAAAAGAACCCTTTCCAAGGACAGATTTGCCCCCACCCACCCACTTTCCCAAAGGGCCTGCAGGAACCCTATTATGTCTCCCATCCCCCACCCCAGAGGAAGTCAAAAGCTATCAAAACCTATTGCAAGGGCTGCTTTAAACCGAGTTGTTGAACAGGGGGTGTCTGCGTGATAAGAGAGCCTCTTTTTCGGTGGCTACCCCTGCCCCATTTTCCTGAAATCCCACCCAAGCGTCTCTTTGAAACCCAGGTAGCTGCTCACAGCTAATAGGCTTATGGGAAATAGAGTTGAGGATCCGATCGGTAACAAATGGCCCATGAACAGTAATTATGCCTTTTTATTCCTACTTATCTTACTCCGGTCACATCTTATAGAAATGCTTCTCTCTCGAATAAGATTTGAGGGGGAGAGAAAGAGTGAACCACACTGGGATGAATGCTACTTTCCCCTTTTTCTTATCCCATTTGGAGACCTTCATTTTGTCAGATTATTCATGAACTGGCAGAGACATGGTAATAAGGTCAGCCAATGAATAGGCATAGCAACTAAGTCAGCCAATAGGAGCTGAGACAGACTGGAGCCAGGGCGTGTTTTAGTCTGCAGCTTCTGAGTCTGTGCACAGAATTGAAACTGAAACTAAGCAGCCTGTGCATGCTGTCTGCTCTGCTGAAATGAAACTAATTGTTCTCTCCTGCCTGGTGCTATAACTTCTACCACGTTGGAAGAATCAACTATTGGTATTGTAAAGACTTCATCTGTTATTATGTATATAAAGAAGTTAATGAATCCAGCTGAATCAGTTATCTGTGTATGTTTCTGGATTTGATTTTTGCAATGAATTCTGACACATTTCTTCTCTTGGTCAAGCTATTTTCCAAAGCACCAGAAGGCAGGACAAGAAGCAATGGGTGGAAACTAAACTGGCTTGAGTTAAATTTTAAATTGATTTTAAATTGGGTTGTTTTAATTTACGGCCAAAATATCCAATTATTTTAAACTGTTTTAAATTTTGTATGTCCTGTTTTTTACTTTGGCTGTTCACCGCCCTGAGTCCTATTTGGAGAAGGGCGGTATAGAAATTGAAACAAACAAATAAATAAATAAATAAATAATCAAGGAGAGAAGCAACCTAGAAATAAGGAGAAATTTCCTAACAGTGAGGACAATTAACCAACGGAACAGCTTGCCACCAGCAGTTGTGGGTGCTCCATCACTGGAGCTGTTAAAGAAGAGATTGGATAAACATTTGTCTGAAATAGTGTAGGGCAGGGGTCTCCAACCTTGGCAACTTTAAGACTTGTGGACTTCAACTCCCAGCAAAGCCGGCTGAGGAATTCTGGGAGTTGAAGTCCACAAGTTTTAAAGTTGCCAAGGTTGGAGACTCCCGGTGTAGAGTCTCCTGCTTGAGTAGAGAGGGTTCGGCTAGAAGACCTCCAAGGTCCCTTCCAACCTATTATTCCTTTTCATCTCCCTGGCCTATCAGAGACACCCAATGCCCATCTAATCCGTGATTTTCCTCTCGGGGAGAGCACCGAGCCTGGGTTTGTTGAAAGGACAATTTTGACTCATCTCTTCACATTTTAATAGCGGAAAATAAATTTTGCATAATAATCCCGCTGCACTCTGCTGCCTGTAATCGTTATCGGCCCATCTCTGATAGATGGCACTATTTGTTTCTGATGATTTACATGCCCTGACATCTTTTTTGTAATGAGCTCCCGGGACAAACTCATCCATGATATTCTCGGCTACACTAATCTATCACCGGCCAACCTTACCACCATCGGGGTCATGGATTCAATCAGTAAAATGTTTCAGGGGTGTAATTAATTACATTTTCTCTCGTCGCCCCCTCCCCCCCTCCCACGCTACAACGGGTCCCTCAAAACTGGAGGAAAGCAATATATTTGTAAAAATAATAATAATAATATCACCCACAATATTTCTTCAATATGTAAGGTGTTTTGTTTGAGATCATCAATCAGGAGATTCTGGCACATCTTCTTGTTGTTGTTTTTTTTTTTTTTTTTAAGCAATTGTGAGTTTCCGTGGCTGGGAACAGATCAACAATAACAAATGCTTGTTGGCTTGGCTAGTGTAATTTAATAGTTTAATTAGCTCCAGGAAGAGCAGTGCAGTTTGGGAAGGTTTTGGGGCAGTTTTGTATCTTTGATACAAAACCTATAACGGTTAAAGCAGAGGTCTTCAAACTTGGCAGCTTTAAGACTTGTGGACTTCAACTCCTAGAATTCTCCAGCCAGCTAGCTGGCTGGAGAATTCTGGGAGTTGAAGTCCACAAGTCTTAAAGCTGCCAAGTTTGATAGCTGGCTGGAGAATTCTGGGAGTTGAAGTCCACAAGTCTTAAAGCTGCCAAGTTTGATAGCTGGCTGGAGAATTCTGGGAGTTGAAGTCCACAAGTCTTAAAGCTGCCAAGTTTGATAGCTGGCTGGAGAATTCTGGGAGTTGAAGTCCACAAGTCTTACAGCTGCCAAGTTTGAAGGCCTCTGGGTTCAAGGGATCGATTTCCCTCGGGACTAACAGATAGACTGCTTCAACGGAGCTGCCTAGGTCATTAAAGTCCTAGTGATGAGTTGAGTCCTAAGAAGGGGGGCCCAAGCAGTTGAATTTTGACTGTTATTTCAGAGCTGTTGAAATGATCACTAAATGAACTGCTATAAGGCAAGCCCTATCTGTACTGGGAAGAATTCACAAGTAGAGTTTGACGGGATGGGGAATTGAATGATCTACAATGGGGCCACCACGATGAACCAAGAATCAATTCTTGGTTTGAGCATATTAAGGGGACGCCAGGCTGACCCACTGCCCGGGCATCCTTGTGCAGCTGGTTCTTGGGGTGCTCTTACTTTCCCCGAGACCTTTAAGCAGGGGTGGGCTGCTGGGGGTTCGCAGGGGTTCAGGAGAACCTCTAGCTAAAATCTTGTGCAGTTTGGAGAACCCCCAAATCCCACTCCTGGCTGGCCCCACCCCTCCCAGAAGTCCCCACATGGCCCGTTTTGAGTGCAGGTAAGTGTAGGGCACGTGTGGAGGCTCGGGGAGGGCAAAAAACAGGCCTATCAGAAGTTTGGGAAGTTTGAGCCCATTTCCGGCCTCCAGAGGGCCTCCAGAGCCTGGGGAGGCCATTTTCACCCTCCTGGAGGCTCGAGAAAAGCCTCCGGAGCCTGGGGAGGGCAAAAATGCCCCCCCATTGGTGCAGGAGACCAACTAAGCCATGCCCACCATGGCCACGCCCACCAGCAACCGGGCAGAGAACCCCTTACTAAAAATTTTGAAGCCCACCCCAGTCTTTAAGCCCCTTCCACCAAGATTAACAATATCCCTGTACATTTGGGCCAGAACAGCTGAAATGCTTAATTCCACAGCGGTCAATCTTCACAAAGGTCAAGATAAATTACAGCTCAGAGCTGCTTTTTAGGTTTTATCCAAGAAACGGGCATTGAACCCAAGGCTGAGGGGGTTCTCGATCTGATTTGCTGAAGCCTGGAGATTAGCCTCCCCCCCCCACCTTCCTCCTCCTGCTTTCTGAGACTATTAAGAGCCCAGGACTAAGATTTAGGGCTGATTGGCAGCGACATCATCTTTCTATTATTTAGAAGGCGAGACGTCTCTGAAACTGTGGGAGGAAGCCTGTAGTTCTGGCTAGATCAGCAAGCTTTAATGAAATGTGAAAAGGAGAAGGAGAAAGGAAGGCTTGTGATCCCAGATTTGACCACTGAGCAGCTCTGCACGTGTCAATCAAACAGGAAGCCACTCCAGAGCCTCCAGGAGTGATTCAGTGGTATTTAAGGTTGCAATGCAAAACAAACAAACACACTTAAATTGGCTTCGGCTGGAGCGAAGGAAGGGAAGCTGGATTGAATCTGGGAATCTTTGAAAGCCAGCTGGGAACGAACGGTGATCATCACGTAAGCACAGAATTGTTGTAAACCATTGCTGGTTGCTGCCAAGTGCCCCAATTTTGATCCCAGACTTTGGGGATGTGGTGATGGTCATCGGAATGTGGATGAGTCACTTTTTTCCCCCCAGTAAATTTTTCAGGAACTTTTCATGGTCACTAAATGAATGATTGTAAGTGGAAGACAGTCTGTTTCTGAACAGATGTGGTGCTTTTACTGATATGAATCACCAAGATTAAGAGGCGGCCACTTTAATGCTCCATTGGGATTCCTCAGTTCTTGTATTTTTCCAATCGGTCTAAATTTATTTATTTATTTATTTATTTATTTATTTATTTATTTATTTATTTATTTATTTATTTTTGATTTGATTTATATGCCGCCCTTCTCCGGAGACTCAGGGCGGCTTACAATGCATTAAGCAATAGCCTTCATACTTTTGTATATTTATACAAAGTCAGCTTATTGCCCCCACAAACTGGGTCCTCATTTCACCTACCTTAGAAAGGATGGAAGGCTGAGTCAACCTTGAGCCTTGGAGAGATTCGAACCAGCAGAAATTGCAGGCAGCTGTGTTAATAACAGGGTTCATTAACCACTGTACCATCAAGGCTCTTTTAAGAGGCATATCAACTGAACCATTTATTGGTTCAGTTGATATGCCGCCCTTCTCCGGAGACTCCGGGCGGCTTACAATGCGTTAAGCAGTAGCCTTCATGCTTTTGTATATACCTGCTTAGTAGGGCTTTCGGGGGCCCCTAAGTGGTGTTCTTTTTTATAAAAAGTCAGCTTATTGCCCCCACAATCCTGGTCCTCATTTTACCTACCTCGGAAGGATGGACGGCTGAGTCAACCTTGAGCCTGGTGAGATTTGAACTTGCAGTAATTGCAGGCAGCTGGTGCTACTTAACAGCACTTTAGTCTGCTGCGCCACCAAGGCTCCTTTTCTAAGCCCCAACTCCTTCCAATGTTCAGAATAGTAAAAAAGACTATAGGATATAGACCAGTGATGGCTAACCTTTTTGCCATCCCGTGCCAAAAGCGGGGGGAGCCAAAAATCAGCTGGCCGGTGCGCGCATGCGCACTAGAGCTGAGCTAGGGCAATGGCTCACGTGTCCAGAGATATGGCTCCACGTGCCACCTGTGGCACACGTGCCATAGGTTCACCACCACAGATATAGACGGTATAAAAATGGAGAAAAGGGAGGAGTGGGCACCGTGTAAATTGTCGCGCATGGAGGATGCATCTGTATCTGTGTGCTCTGTTGAAGGGGAGGTGGGCTGCATCTGCCAAGAGGATGGAATTTAATCCAGCAAAATTTAGCTGAGTCTTCCATCCTCCTTTCCATTCGATCCGTGACAATGCCCCATTTATTCCGCCGGTGCCACGGCAGAAGATGGCAGATGATCAAAAGTCATTCGATGCCAACTTTTTTAAAAAAAAATGGCTGGTGCTTCGGAGGTCAAGGAAACCCCCCTAATAGCTATGACATTCAAGGCTCACGAAGTTTTGCCCCTAACAGCCCAGCTCTGGCTAGCTTAATTACACTTTGACAGAGCAATTAGGGGAAATTAGATACCTTCTCTCTCTCTCTCTCTCTTTTTTTTTTCCCAGCGTGGTGCCATTTGTCCAGCGTGGAAAAGCTACAAAGGTCATTTTCAAACCAAGAATGTGTGAAGAATGTTGATGAGCCTTGTCTGGAGGAAGTGAAATGGGATCTCTTGGTGTGGAACAGTTCTGAATTCGATCCTTCGTAGGGCTTGGGAGACAGTTGGGACACAAGGATCCTTTGTCTCCCCTCCATGCACAGAGTTCCTTCCGAGGGTCTCTCTGATGTCCAAGGGATGGTTGTCCTCCATTGTTTTGGCCCCACGGACATCAAGGATTCGTGTGAAGACAGTGTTGGAAGAAATATCCTTCTGGGTTCAGTTCCAAGTGGGGAAAAAGACACTGGAAACATGGAGACTGCTTGGAAAGAAAGAAGAAAGAAGCACCTTTGAGACAACCATGACTTGGAGGATTGAGAATCTCCATAGACCTCCAGTGATGAAGTACCTACCATGTCAAGAGGCAAACCATACCACAGTGCAAGTCTTTAAGGAAAGGTTGGGATGTCTTCTCTCTGGGGTGACCTATAATGCTGGACTCAAAGCAGGAAGACTATATGTTTCTTAGGCACGGAAGTTGGCTGAGTGACTTTGGGCCAGTCCCTCTCTCTCAGCCCAACCCATCTCACAAGGTTTGGCAGTGATGGAAATATGAGGAAGGCTCATTAGGTGTGTCTCCTTGAGCTGTAGAAAACCAAGGTGGGGTTGAAATCTAACCAATAAATGATAAGAGTCCTTCACCAAACCCCGGGGGAGATAGATGCACTCTTGGTTTCTGCAAACAAACCTTCAAAGACGGCGAAGGCCTGCAGAACTCCCTTAGATCTGGTGTCACACCGGTTCTTGTAACCTGACCGCCAGGAGCCTTGAGTGTGTTTTTTTCCCCCAAATTACAGCTTGGAAGGTGCAAATTGGTTGTGTTTACCAACTGCTGTTTTTCAAATTGCTTCTCAGTTGGACACCTTCTCCCCATTGTACTCGGCAAATGTCATGTTAGATATTGTTTGTGGGGAAATTACCTTGCTCTTTTAGCAGAAAGGTTAGTTTAAGCTCATCAAGAAAATTAATTGCTAGTTTAGCCCTAATGTGGAAAATGTTGCAGCTCCTCCGAGCTGGGGGCAGCTGCTGTCCCACTGTAATTCTTTCCTTGGATCCTCTCGGTTAATTGTCTATCAGTGCACATACCAGCCCAGGACGTTTCAGCAAGAAGAAAAATGAAAACCTTCTTTCTGTGGATCAGATTGGTGCCTCGGGGGAGGACAGCCCTTGTGGAAAAAGCTGACGGTGTCCGCAGAGAAGAAGAAGACGTGAAGCTGTTGACCAGGCATCTGTGGCTGGGTCAGGGTTGAGCAGAATGCCAACGCTGCAACTTTGCTCCTAGCGGGAAGCCTTGGTTGAGCGTCTGACTCCTCGTAGACGTTCAGGCAGAAGAGCGCTCAAGGCAGGTAGCAAAATATGAAGAGAATCATTTGGAAAGATTGAAAGCTCAGAACGCAGGCCCTGGAGATGCAGCTGAAAGGTTGTTTGGACAGGGGCAGAAATGTTGGACAGCACGTGGGGACCATCTACTGTGTGAGTCTTGGCCATTTGGGAACCTTCATCAGGACTTCTGAGCATCTTCTGGCATCACCCAATCTTGGTGGACCTGTGGTAAACCGTCACCCTGTCCTCCTTAGTTATTCCAGCACAAGGATGGCAGGATGACTCTAGTAGACCACCGGAAGTCCCAAAGGGAGATCTTGCTTCAGAGAGATAAATGAGGTATCTCCAACTGCTGTAATGTTAGCCCTTTGAACTAGTCTAGACAAGAAACTTGGTCCGATTTTCTGAGCCAAATGAACACAAGTGGCAGCTGCTAGAAGTAGAATGTTTTCATTCAACCATGCACGATGGTTGAAGGTAGTCTACAGTGTTAGCGATATTCTACTAGATCAGTGTTTCTCAACCTTGGAAGCTTGAAGATGGGTGGACTTCAACTCAAGGGAGAGACAGAGGTTGCTAAAGGGAAGCGTAGGCAAATCAAAGACTTGTTTTTCTTTATATAAATTCTAACAAAGCATATAAACAAACACTTGCTCTTTATCTTTATTTGTAAGGTCCTATTAACAGAATTTTGGAAGTCTGGAATTATTCCTGCCCTCCTTTCCATTTAGTCCTTGGAAAATGAGGGAGGGTCCTTTCTGGAATGCTTCTCATGCCCTTCCCTCTCTTTCTGTGGATACCTTCTTCTGCATGACAGATGACTGGTCTGCAGCTCTCCTTCCTTTCTCGCAAGGTCATTTTCGCATACCTTTACAAGACATCTCCTTCCCACTCCAATCTCTGCACCACCTTCTCTTTTACCTGGGCAGGTGTGCGTGCTTCCAAACAAAGCACAACAAGCTACCATTAAGGTTATGGAACATAACTGTGATTTTCTAAGGCCTGGGGAATCTGGTGGCTTGCTCTGACATGTCCTGATTTATTAAGAAGACAGGGGTGTGTTGGGAACATGGTGAGGAGTGGCGTACATGAATAACGCTTCAATGACTCACAGTGTAACATTATCGTTTATTTATTTAAATGTATTATAACTGCCAACTCTGCCAACCAAAGTGCATATAGTCAAGGCCATGGTTTTCCCAGTTGCAATGTATGGCTGTGAAAGTTGGACCATAAGGAAGGCTGAGTGTCAAAAAATGGAGGCCTTTGAACTTTGGTGCTGGAGAAGACTCCTGCGAGTCCCTTGGACTGCAAGGCGATCCAACCGGTCAGTCCTAGAGGAGATCAACCCTGACTGCTCTTTAGAAGGCCAGATCCTGAAGAGGAAACTCAAATATTTTGGCCACCTAATGAGAAGGAAGGACTCCCTGGAGCAGAGCCTAATGCTGGGAACGATGGAGGGCAAAAGAAGAAGGGGACGGCAGAGAAGGAGGTGGCTGGATGGAGTCACTGAAGCAGTCGGCATGAGCTTAAATGGACTCCAGAGGATGGTAGAGGACAGGAAGGCCTGGAGGAATGTTGTCCATGGAGTTGTGATGGGTTGGACACGACTTCGCAACTAACAACATTATAACCGTCGCTCCCGTAAACTCTAGGCAGCTTACCAACACAAAACAAAAAAATATCTTTTTAAAAAACTTCTGTTTCCTCTATCTACCCTGCTGAAGGAAGCCAAGTCTTCCTTTAACAACACAGAGGAAAGAAAGTGTCGTATTTCTCTCTCCTGTACAAGCCAAAATCCCAGCTTCCTGAGTTATTGATCATGCAAATTAATTAAACAGATTCTAATATTGATCTGAGCGGCACTCAGTAATTTGCTATTTGAAGTGCTTCTGCTAAAAACAACTCTTTCCCATCGATATCGAAGCCAGTTTGTTCTTCTCTGGAGCCAAAGCATTGTCCAGATTTTTAATGGCCTTGCAGTGCCAGGCTTTTCCCAAACCCTCACCTGCTCCAAGAGTCCAAGATTCCTTGCTTTGTATTCCTGGTTGGCTTGAAGAAAAGGGACTCTGAGTCTGAAAAGTGCATCAAAAAGAGCAGGGAGCTCCTGGGAAGTTAAAAATGGCCAGCCGGGGAATTCTGGGAGTGGAAGCCCGCACGTTTACAAGTTGCCAAGGTTGAGAGATCCTGCTTTATTAATTTCTCCATTGCTCCCTTTTCAAATGACAGCTCCTGTTTTCACCTGCTCCGTCTCACCTTCACAGGAGAATGGTGCAGCCTGGCCAATTATCGCCGAGACCGTTTTATAAACTCCACGTATATTGGAGCAGGAGGAATAACTCACAGGAGAACGGGGCTCACCTTCCTTTGAGCAATGACACTTAAAGACGCTGCAGATCAGGGGAGCTAGCCGGACACTAAACTGGACTTGCACAAAAATCCGGCCCCTTCAGGATCTGGGTTTGTTTTGGACCCCTGCATTTTTAAGATCTGGGTGTGTGTGTGTGTGTGATGAAAACCCACCTTTTCTAAGCCGCTGCCCCCTCTGACACGTACAATTTGTCTGCGCGTCCCTTAGGACCGAAGAATAAATGGGAGATGACTTTATTATCTTATAAATGAGATGTAAAACCAAGGTCTTGACCACTGGTGATCATTAAAAATCTCATGGCGCTCGGTGTTAAATGGGGCACAGCCATTTAGCCCGATCTCCTGGCTGCATTCCAGCTGGCGTAATTCTAATTATGCTGTAATTCCAGATTTCGAAGTCGTCTCTCTACTCTAAAAGAGAAAAGGGCTGAAGTCTCACTTTCGGGGGCTGGAGCGCTTTCCCCAAACGGGCGCCCTTTAGAAATGTAGGTCATCAGCCTTCCAGCTTCTAAATGAGTAAACTGGGGCTGACAGGGTCTCTGTAAGGCAGGGGTGAAATCAAGCAGGTTCTGACAGGTTCTGGAGAACTGATAGCGGAAATTTTGAGCAGTTTGGAGAACTGGTAGAGGAAATTTTGTACAGTTTGGAGAACTGGCAGCGGAAATTTGAGTAGTTCGAAGAACCGGCAAATACCACCTCTGGCTGGCCGCAGAGTGGGGTGGGAATGGAGAGTTTGCAGTATCCTTCCCTTGCTATGCCCACCAAGTCACTCCCCCCAAGCCACGCCCACAGAACCGTTTATGTCCGTCATAACTCTTGGGGTGTGTGTGTGTGTGTGTGTGTTTGTGTGTGATCATTTGCCACCTTCCCAGCCAGCTTCCGATAAGCAGTCAAGGGTGGGGGTGGGGGGGAAGTTGGATTCACTTAATGACCGGGAGCAAAAAAAGGTTGTAAAATGGATCACGGTCACCTGCTGACTCGCTTGAATGACCGCATTGCTTGGCTATGGGAATTTAGGTACAAATTTTGGTCATTAGTCGAGGACTAGCTGTAGAAAGTCCTTCTTTTTCACACTGAATCACATCGAGCCGCTTAAGGGAAAAAAAGCAAGGTTCGGTTGTTCCTTTGAATTGTTGGGAATCCTACCATCTTCCTTAGGTAGGTAGTAGGTAGGTAGGTAGGTAGGTAGGTAGGTAGGTAGGTAGGTAGGTAAGGTAAGATCTTAGCTGGCTGGGGAATTCTGGGAGTTGAAGTCCTCCAGGCTTAAAGTCGCCAAGGTTGGAGACCCCTGCATTAAGGGGCTCCAAGGAACATGGATATTGAATCTGAATATTGATTCACCTGAATATTTATATTTATATGTGCCCAATTCTCTGCTTGCTGAAGAATTCCCATCCGACAGTTGTGATGAAGGCCTCCAGAGATCTTCCAACCTTCCTTAGAGAGAAGAATCCCAGTGCTGCCAATCAGGAAGAAGTTTTCCGTTTTAGCTTTTCTGGGGGGGGGGGATGAAATCCCCCGGTTTTTCTTAACTTGATGTCCTCTGCAAGGTATCTCTCCTCTGGAATTAAACAGGAGGAGGGAAGCGATGATGAATGGGTTGGCGGAGATGTCACTGTGGAAAACACACTTCTCGTGGCCACTTATCTCAATGACATAAGAGGACTCGAAGGCTGGAGAGGAAACGGATGGGAAGAAGGGCTTGAGTGAAAGAGTTGTCACTCAGGGAATTGCTAGCAGCTTCGGACTGGGAGAGGTTCTCTCCAAACATCGCTGAAGATTAATGATCTGAAAGAAGAACGTGGCTCTCCCACGTTAAAAAAAAAAAAAAAAACTTGCTTTTTGCAAACCAGAAGAGCCTCTCTGGGGTTTTTTGTGGAAACTTCATGCTTGCCCCCCAAAAAGTAGCAGCTTGAGAAATAGGAGTGACATATGCCGAGCCCTTGAAAAGAGAGCAGGGATGGGTTGAGTCTGTCATGGCATCTCCATGCCTCTCATTGGAAGAAACTCCAGGCTGGAGGGGGCAGAGGCAAAGAAGGCCCTGCCAGAGGCAGCTGTCCCAGGTCCTGAAGGGGCTGACTTGTCTTCCTGGGAGCCAGTTTTGAGATGGTTCCCCCCCAACATCAACTTGCATGGGATGGCAAACAACCACAATGGAGCAGTGGTGAATTTTTTTTTACTACCGGTTCTGTGGGCGTGGCTTGGTGGGCATGGCAGGGGAAGGATACTGCAAAATCTTCACTCCCACCCCACTCCTGGGGGAAGGATATTGCAAAATCCCCATTCCCTCCCCACTCTGGGGCCAGCCAGAGGTGGTATTTGCCGGTTCTCCGAACTACTCAAAATTTCCGCTACCGGTTCTCCAGAACCTGTCAGAACCTGCTGGATTTCAACCCTGCAATGGAGCCCAAAATTTCTGTTGCTAACACTTCAGTTCTTAAGTGAATTTTGCTCCATTTTTCGACCTTTCTTGGCCCAGTTATTAAGCGAATCACCGCAGCTGTTAACTTAGTCACACGGTTGTTAAGTGAATCTGGCTTCTCCCATTGGCTTTGCTTGTCAGAAGGTCGCAAAAGGGAATCATGTGAGCCCCCGGGACACTGCAACCGTCATAAATAGGAATCAAGCACCTCCATTTTGATCACATGACCAGGGAGATGCTGCAACGGTCATGAGTGTGAAAAACCTTTCATAAGTCATTTTGTTTCAGTGCCGTTGTAACTTTGAACCGTTAATGAACTGTTGTAAACCGAGGACTGCCTCTAAATGCTTGGAAGCCTCAGGCTTTTATGCAGATTGCCTTGAAATGCAGAATTAGCTCTGAGTTTGTTTCCAACTGGGCTGTTTTTTTGTTTTTTGCTTTAGCTGCGCTTCCTTCTCACTCCTCCTCACACATGAAATTTGCCTGATGCGTGGATGAATGTGTCGTTTGGTTCGTGTTTCTCGGGAGCCTCAAGAGTTGGAAAAGTTGGAACCGGAGCTTGGGTCCGCTTTCTCCAAACATTTTTCTCTTTAGGTTGGACCAACGATGTCCTTAAGGACAGACAAGGAACAATAACCGAGTTGGAGACCGAGCGGCTTGCTGGCTTGCTTGCTTGCCTGTCTGTCGGAGGGATCGATTTGGATTGTCCAGCCAGAACAGACAATCTGAGTGGCAAGCTGGGGTCTTGCCAAACCTGGGACCTCGAAGGCTTGTTTCCCAAAATTGCGGCTTAAATTTCTCCACCTGGGCCCTTTCAGCATCCTGCTGGTCCCCTCCTGGGAATCAGATGCATTGTCAGTTTTAGCATCCCAGCCAATTCTGGCCGACGGTTGACTAGGAATCACGCTGGAACATTGACAAAGTAGGTCACCCTCTTTTCCTTCCTCGTCGCTCCGAACGGGGTGCGTGTGTCTCCTTTCATAAATCATCCACTTTCAGCCCATCCGGGGAGATAATAGCCAGGAAATGGCTCCTCCGTCTCGCAGGGGAAAGAATGGCTGCCCGTATGTCGGAGCTCTTCCCTATTCTTCGCCACGAAATCTCCCTCCTCGTTTGCTGTTGTGCAAGTGTGCTCCAGCCCCACTTGACAGGACAAGCAACAAAGAGACGGCTGTCTTCAACAAAGCCGGGATGGGAACGAACACAATTTCAGCTCTGTTCAGCTCTGTGGGTCCCCCATGTCAGAGATTTAAGATTTAACTTTTGTCGAATGCTGTTTTCTGGAAGCTGTCATTCCAGCCAAAGCCTTACAGCTGACTCCTCGACTTACAACCATTTGTCTGAAGTTACAACGCCACTGGGAAAAAAAAAAAAGAAGGGACTTTTGACCGGAGGTTGTCCTTAAACCATTGCAGCATCCCCAGGTTCATGTGATCAAGATTCAGGTACTTGGCAACTGTCATGTATTTACAACGGTTGTGGGAATCTGGGGTCATGTGATCGCCACCTTCCAAGCTGCTGTTTGACAAGCAAAGTCAAGGGGGGAACTCAGATCTGCTTAACAACTGTGCGATTCACTTAGCAACCGTGGCAAAAAGTCATAAAACCAGTGTTGGGATTCAGCCGGTTCAGGCAAACCGGTTGTTAAATTGCTGGGTGGCTCCACCCCTACCCATCCCCACCCCTTCCAGGAGTCCCATCGCACCCCGTTTTGACTCCCAGGTAAGTGCAGGGAGGCCTACTAGGCCCAAAATGGGGCACGGGGGGCGCACTCCCTCCACATTTTTCCATTTTTCCTCCCAGGGGGGTGCAGGCAGCCGAGCGCTGCCTGTCACACCTCCTTGCCACGCCCACCATGGCCACGCCCACCCAGCCGGTCATTAGGGCAGAGAACCGGTTGTTAAATTCTTTGAATCCCACCACTGCATAAAACTGAGTGTGATTCATTTAACAAGTGCCTTGCTTAGCAACATTCTGGTTCTAATCTTGGTCATAAGGCAAGGACTACTTGTATTTCCAGCCACTAGGCCGATGTTCTTCTTGCAGTTGTTGGGAAAGCTTCCTCCCCCTTCTGTTGCTGGAGGAAGCCCTTTAGCTGTTTCCGTTTCCATGCGAGGTGGAAATCTGGAGGAACAAAAACAGGCACTTCCTGGATGTCTCCGTGCAATTCTGCAGATTGGTGACCAGGAACATAAAGATCCCTGGCTGTTGTTGAGAAAGGGATAATTAGAGAGTAGCTCAGCAGCAATCAGACATATTTCAGTACAAAAAAAGGAGAGCTGCTTTTTCCAGTTTTCTCAACAACAACAAAAAAAGCACCAAAATGGAGTTATTTCGCCTTTTTCCAAAGTGGGAATGATAGAGCAGAACACTTATTTAATATTTGTGTGTGTGTGTGTGTGTGTGTGTGTGTGTGTGTGTGTGTGTGTGTATGTAATTAAGGCATGGTTTGAAAACATATGGTACAGATAACTTATGAGTAAATAAAGCTGGATGCATAAATATATACAGTAACACAGCAAAATCACATTAAGAGAAACAAATGACGTGAGCGCCTAGATTTTTCGGGTATGCAGGAACTTCAGGCTAAAAAAATATATTGATGTCTGGAATATATTATGATCATATCAAGACTGCTCTTCTTGTTGTTGTTGTTTTGGTAACACATCTATCATGCAAAAAAGTTTTCAAAATGCACTTGGATCCGCACAAGAAGAAAACCCGTGAGGGACTGAGCAAACTCTTACTCCAGAATGGATGTAAAAAAATTGCTTAGTTCAAGAAGAACCCAGCAGGCAAAGAGAAGACATTTTCTCATTTTTGGTTAGACGCAAATGTTTGTGGAGTTGCTTTGGCGATTCTCTCCGTGGGTCCCACGTAACCTGAGTGGCTTGTTCGAGCCACCTCGTTTGAAATGGCTTCTGGTTTACATTTGCACCCATGCGCAGGGCGGCCTTAAGAGTCCTAAGACACCGTTGGCTGGGACATCTGACTTCCACGCATGTGTCAGTTCTCTGAATAGTACCTGACAGGTTCTAAAGTTTCAGTTGGCAAAGTTGGCAGCTTTGTGATTGTGAATTTGTGCACTAGAAACGGATGTGTTTTATGCAAAGCTGTATCCAAGGACAACACGACGGGTACAATTGCAATGGACACAACGGGGAATCGCTTTTCTTTCTCAAGTGTAGATTATATTCTGTTCCTGAGCATCGCTGCTGGAAAGGGTTTGGCTGCGCTTCCTCCTTTTCCTTCATTATATTTTTATCCCATGTTCTTCCACGAGGCTCAAAGTGATTTTTGCCTCCCTCCCCAGCAGGGCTGGGCTACTGGGGGTTTGCAGGGGTTCGGAAGAACCTCTAGCTAAGATTCTGTGCAGTTCGGAGAACCCCCAAATCCCATTCCTGGCTGGCCCAGCCCAGCTCAGTCCACTCCACCCCTCCCCTCCCAGGAGTCTCCACGCAGCCAATTTTGGATGCAGATAAGTGCATGGCGCACACGGAGGCTCAGGGAAGATGAAACACGGGCCTACCAGTTCAGGAAGGCCAGAAACTGGCCCGTTTCCGGCCTCCAGAGGGCCTTTGGAGCATGGGGAGGCTGTTTTTGCCCTCCCGGAGACTCAAGGAAAGCATCCGGAGCCCGGGGAGGGCAAAAACGTCCCCAACAATGCAACGCAACAAGACAGATACAGAGGATCATTAGAACTGCAGAAAAAACAATGGCTACCAACCTGCCTTCCATTGAGACCTGTATACTGCATGAGTCAAAAAGAGGGCTGTGAAAGTATCTACAGACCCCTCGCATCCTGGACATAAACTGTTTCAACTCCTACCCTCAAAACGACGCTATAGAGCACTGCACACCAGAACAAGTAGACACAAGGACAGTTTTTTCCCGAATGCCATCACTCCGCTAAACAAATAATTCCCTCAACACTGTCAAACTATTCACTAAGTCTGCACTACTATTAATCTTCTCATCATTCTCACCACCCATCTCCTCCCACTTATGACTGTAGGACTATAACTTTGTTGCTTGTATCCCTACAATTTATATTGATACTGATTGTTTCCTGATTGCTTATTTGTACCCTATGACTATCATTAAGTGTTGTACCTTATGATTCTTGATGAATGTATCTTTTATTTTATGTACACTGAGAGTTTACGTACCAAGACAAATTCCTTGTGTGTCCAATCACATTTGGCCAATAAAAAATTCTATTCTGTTCTGTTCTGTTCTGTTCTGTTCTGTTCTGTTCTGTTCTATTCTATTCTATTCTATTCTATTAAGGTTGAGAAACACTATTAGAAGAAACCATTCAGGTCTAACCTCCTTGTCTCCCTTCCTGGATTAAGTCATGCCTGTGGGTCAAAATTGGCTCCTAACGGAGATATCTTGCAGTTATCCAGGATTATCAAGGCCCAGGAACAATCCTCTGTTTGATGTTCCACCCAACCGCAATTGCCTCCTAAGTCTGGGGTAAACCACTGTGTGGGGCTGAGCTCCCATAACTGGGGACTTTGAGAACTCTCCCTCCGAACGTATGCAAAGCCAGCACAACACGTCCCTGGACTGAAAGGCCTTGACGCTGGAGAAAATCAATACTGTTGATTAACTACAGCTAGACTCATTACTGGCCTCTGGACTGAGAATAATGTTTCCCTCCTGTCACTTTAGATGTTGGGATTTGGCAGGGGGAAAAACGGAGGGCCTGCTGTTCTCCGGAAAGGGGGCAGTAACACAAATAGGGGGAAACAGCAGTGCCTCTCTCGGCTATTTTGTAGATGTGGCCACTGGGTTTATAGCAATAGCCCTTAGACTTATATACCACTTCACAGT
Source organism: Pituophis catenifer annectens (assembly GCF_029215685.1). NCBI lineage: Eukaryota > Metazoa > Chordata > Lepidosauria > Squamata > Colubridae > Pituophis > Pituophis catenifer. The sequence goes on from NW_027256891.1 coordinate 27,081,471, forward strand.
GCTTTACAGCCTTCTCTGAGCAGTTTACAGAGTCAGCCTCTTGCAAACCCCAACAATCTCATTTTACCGACCTCGGAAGGACGGAAGGCTGAGTCAACCCTGATCCTGCTGAGATTCGATCTGCCAAACTGCTGGCAGTCGGTGATCAGCAGAAGTAGCCTGCAGTACTGCACTCTAACCACTGTGCCACCGCAGCTATTATCTGGAAATGCGACGCTCTTCTTTAGTCCCCTCGAGTGGGAAAAAATGTGCTGTCCAGTCTTCAGTTGCTGAAGGACAGTCTTGCCCAGATGTAGAGTCAGAAAGACGACCGAGATGTTCAGGATCTGCCACCTAGACGAGGGAACTAAAGTCACGCATGTCCAAATAATGTTCAGAAGCAACTCTGATAGACACCTCCTTAATTCACATAAGTATAAGTGGGAATGGGGATTTTGCAGTATCCTTCCCCTGCCACACCCACAAAGCCATGCTTTATTGCCATTTTTTTCCAGGCTCTCCCTCGCTACCATGTGCTTGAAAGAAACACAGTTTTGGGAAAAAGGAACATAATTGTGCATTTTTTTCCCCCCAACAGCAGATTGTGCTGAATTGTTCGCATGTCCCTTTGCACTTTGAAATCCATGCATTTTCTTGAGAGCCTGCCAGATGGCGGGAACGAAGGCACGGCCAACTTCTCTCTTTGCAGACGAGTTAAATTAATATAATGGTAATCTTTTTCCAATGGATGCCAGGGTCCCATCAGCCACGGCTGCAGTGCCCTGTTCAAGACCTAATAAGATTTGCCCAGCCAAGGGAGAAGGCGGCCCCTTAAGACCAGGATGTCCAGCGGCAGCAGAAACATCATCGGCTCTCTGAAATCCTTCGGTATTTGGCAGAAAGACAGTTGCTGGTGCCAGTTTGCAGCAAAATAATCACGTTGAACAAGTGCTGCTAATTAAAACCCCAAGGATGCTGCCAAGCCTCCCCAGTCGTTGCCGTCCTGCAGCGCTGAAAAGTGGCTGGGTTTGGCAGATTGTCTGAATGGAGTCAATGGCGATTAATAAACCCTGGTTAGCCAAGCTCTGGTTCATGGGGAGAATTCTGTGAAGGCCCGCTTTCGAATTCTGGGCTTCGCAACGACCGCACTGGGCTGTTTCCAACCTGCGTGAACTGATTGACGAAGGGCTCTTGTGTTTCTGTGTTAGAAATTCAATGTGTTGTTTGACTTGCAAACTGGATATCCTAAATAAGCTGAGAATGAGCGCGGCGGGTTTAATTTCTACCCCACCTTCACTTGGTCTGTAAGTTGCTCAATCTTCTGTTCTCTTTTCTTTTCAGTTTTTTTGGGTTTTTTGGTCCAGGATTGAAATGGCAAAGCATCTGAGTTGATCTCAGCTCTTGGTGAGTTTCTGAATGTTGGTTTGTCTTGAGATGATTGTCAGTCTAGGAGGTGCCCCCATCCAAGGATCCAGCCCAGAGGTGGGATTCAAACATTTTAGCAACCGGTTCTCTGCCTAGTTGCTGGGTGGGCGTAGCCATGGTGGGTGTGGCCTACTCAGCCTCCTGCAGCTCTGGAGGCTTTCCCGAGCCTCTGGGAGGGCGAAAACGGCCTCCCCGGGCTCTGGAGGCCCTCCAGAGGCCGAAAACAAGCCCGTTTCCAGACTTCTGGGAGGCCGGTCTTTTGCTCTCCCAGAGCCTCCACGCGGGTGCTGCACTTACCTGGCATCCAAAACGGGCTGCGTGGAGACTCCTGGGAGGGGAGGGGCATGGCGGACGGGGCCAGCCAGTCCTTGCAACTACTGGTTTGGCGAACAAGATGTAAAATTAGCATCCGGTTCGTTCAAATGGGCTGAATCCCACCCCTGATCCAGCCTGCTTACAAGCTTCTGAGCCCCATCCTGATTCAGCCAAATTTGGAAGGACCATCTCTCCTAGGAAGCCAACCCTTTCGGCGCGAGGCCACTTGCGATGTTCTGGCCAAAGGCTTGGCTGAGAATCTTGTGTTTTTGTCGCTGAATGACAGCTTCCCTCGTCCCTCCCCACTAGGCCTGCTGATTTGAAGTACAGGGAGTTCGGCCAATCGGAGATCCCTAATCTGTCTCGCTTCCCAAAAGACCAATCCTCCCTTTTATGGCATTTTCATTATGTTCTCTGCCGCCTGCAGGTATTTTTGCTTGCAAACGTTTGACAGATCACCTTATGGTGTCCTTTTTCTGCTCCCGTGTTGGGAGCTGGGGGAGCTGGCTTGTTTACTTGGGCTTTTTCCCTCCCTCTCCAGTCCAAAGAGCAAATCTTGAGGCCGCAGACATAAGTCGTGTCTCCAAGATGACTAGCTGCTTTGAAAATGCAAATAGAGGCTCCCTTGGAGATAACAGACATGTTAAAGGTTGCTCCAGGCATCCCGAAACGACCTCTTTCTAAGGCAGGATCAGAGGAATCCGGCAAAAACCTTTTCTTCACCTGCCTCTCGGCTCTGCTTGGTTGTTTTTTTTTTAAACAATAATTTGCTTCGTTAGGTGTTCCCAAGATAGCGGGAGACGTTGTAAGCCCCTGCAGCAGACTTCTAATCCGCCACTTCTAAAGGACTATTTTTGATTCCGCTTGAAAAACACCCCAAAACAAGAAGCAAAAAAAAAAAAAATTAAATAAATAAAGATAAATCCGTATTGTTCATAATTCATGAAATCTCTATTTTCGGTATTCAGATGTTAAAAACGGATGCAAATGTTCTTGGGGGGTGTGGAATCCCTGGGGTGGTGGTTTGAGAGCAAAAATGAGCTGCCAAAAGTTTGAGAATGCTGGATTTTACTTCGTTTGGGGGTGAGGTTTGGGTCCTCGATCCGGAAGGTGGGAGTGGGGGGGCTTGTGGGTTTTGGAAAAGTTGCTTAAATGAAGAATCTGGGGCTGGAAGCACAGGGCTTTATTGAATAAACCACAGCTAACCGGATCTGCACATTCTGAACCACAATCTACAAACCACAAATTTGGGTTTCCTCTGTGGCTGAAGTTAAAATCATACGGAACACCCTAGGGCCGATCTGGGCTAGATGAACTGACTGCCAACATTATATGTAGTTTGTTTATTTTTATTTATCAAATCTAGAGACCAACGATCTCCCTCACAGAGCGACTTTTGGCAATGCACAATTTTCAAAACAAAACATAAAAACCATATAAAAATATATTTTAAGCTTATAAAAAAATGTATTTAGAGCCGTGGTGGCGCAGTGGTTAGAGTGCAGTATTGCAGGCTAATTCTGCCCACTGCCAGCGGTCCGATCCTAACCAGCTCGAGGTTGACTCAGCCTTCCGTCCTTCTTGAGGTGGGTAAAATGAGGACCCAGATTGTTGAGGGCAAGAGGCTGACTCTTTAAACAGCTGAGAGTAAAGCACTGTGAAGCGGTATATAAGTCTTAAGTGCTATTGCTATTAAATGTGCATCTGGTTTAACTGGAGCATCTAGGCTTCCCACTCCACCTTGGCAGAGGTGCAAATTCACACAGACACACAGGTTCTCCTCCAGCCTCCTGGTTTTCTTCCTATTAGGAAAATGCCACTTGGACCCAACTCATATTTGATGGAAACTGACCAAGGAGAGATTCAACCTGAAAATAAGGAGGAATTTTCTGACGGTGAGAACCATCAACCAATGGAACAGAAGTTGCCTTCGCATGTTGTGGGAGCTTCATCCCTGGAGGCTTTCAAGAAGAGACTGGGCTGTCATCGGTCAGAAATGGTGTAGGCTCTCCTGCTTGGCCGAGGGGGGGTTGGACTAGATAACCTACAAGGTCCCTTCCAACTCTGTTAATCTGTAAGAATCTGTATGGCCAGGGTGCAAATTTGGAGAAAGAAAGAGACAGAGGGGGTGTGATTTTTGTCCCAAGAGCTGGAGACCAGATGGAGCAGGAGCAGGATGGCAGCCAGGAGAGGCCTGTTCTTTCTGGGCAACCGCCTGGCATCGTCAGAACCAGAGCCAGGCCGATAAAGCGGATATTCCTACGTTGAATTAATCCAGCTTCTTTCCTCCCTAAATTTCTCTCTGGCTCTGCAATCTGTCTGCGTTAGCCAGCCAACCGCAGACGGCTGCACCGCAAGGGAATATTAGTCATCTCCTCTGGTGTTATTGCATGGGTGAGGAGTCCCGTTTCCCCCCCCCGCCCCCCGCCCCCCACTGAATTCTGATGTCTCACTTTCTTCAAGCTCTCCGTTTCTCCCAGGAGGAAAGAGCTGCTTAGACCAGCCAGATGTGGAGGTCCATCACAGCATGGACGGAGCAAGAGTCACCCTGGACAGCTCAGCCTGAAAGGGAAAACCTGAATCCAGAAACTCATGGAACCTTCCTTCCTTTTTCTTCCTTCCTTCCTTCTCTTTCCCTCATGCCTTGCTTCCTTCCCTCTTTCTGTCTTTTTTCTTCCTTCCTTCCCTTCCTTCTCATCTTCCTTCCTTTTCTCTTTCCCTCACCTTTTTCTTCCTTCCTTCTCCCTTTCTCTCACCTTCCTTCTCTTTTCTTTTTCCTTCCTTCCTTCCATCCATCCATTTTTCTCTGTTTCCTTCCCTTTTTTCCTTCTTTCCCTTTGTCCCACTTTCTTTTTCTTCTTTCTCATCTTCCTTCCTTCCCTTTCCTTCACCTCTTCCTTTCTTCCTTTCTCATTTCCTTCCCTCTTTCTGTCTTTTTTCTTCCTTCCCTCTCACACCTTCCTTTTTTCTTCTCTCCTTCCTTCCTTCCTTCTCTTTCCTTCCCTTTTTCCTTTCCCTCTCTCCCATCTTCCTTTTCTTCTCATCTTCCTTCCTTCCTTCCTATAGACGAATCCTCAAATATTTGTAGGGTCTCTGTGATGACACCTTTGAGGACTTAATGTTGGCCCTTGTGCCCACTTGCCTTTTAATTGGGGGAATTCTTTTTATGCTGCTCTAATTCAGCTTTTGCTTTTTAATTAGCGAGCATAACCTCTTCGAGGTCTGTCATGGAGGGAAGCACAATCCTGTGAATAGGGGCACATGCCCGTGGAATTAGTTCCCCTATTGTGTAACCACAGAGTTTTTAAACCAGGGTTATTGTTTAAGCCACTGTTTATTCAAAGCCAAATGCTGACAGTGCTAACCCTAACATCAGCTCAGGAAAGCGGGTGAGAGAGTTGGCGGTGGGCCATCTCTGTCAGAGTCAAAGAGCAGCCCAAGAAAAACAAAATGCAAACAATTAGTAATTTTTAAAAGGTAAAAAAGACAAAGTTGAAACAGAGTTGCAGCTTCTGTGCCGGGTTAAGGCGGAAAGAGCACTCTGATCTGGGGGACACCCTGAGGGCATCAAGATGTCAGCCCCCAGCCCGGAGAAAGAGGGTCTGGAGAGGGGTGGGGGGCTTTGCTTGGGAACCGGCATTAATAGAGTAGAAATCCTGATAGCAATGGGAGCCCCTCCCCCAGCTGCTGGGCCAAAGACAGGCCAGGTGAGCCCCTCTCACCTTTCAGCCCTGCTGGGACAGCCCCCCCCTCCTGCTTCCCAAAGAAACCTCCAGGTGCAGCACCACTCTACCTTTCCTGGCCACACCGTCCGCTTGAAGCCCCTGCCCGGGGCTGAGGCTCCATCGCGGGGGTCCCTGGTTTGGCGACTGGGGCAAGACTCTTCCCCGGGACGACCCTTCCTCCTTCTCCGCTGGGAGGTGCCAAAGAATGCAGCGTGGCCGGAGGAGGGTCAGTGGAGAGGGGGTGCATCTGGCGGGGGGGGGGGAGGAGGGATCAAGTTGAAGGGGGTGCATCTGGCTGGGGGGGCTCACCGAGGAGGGGGTGGTCAACGGGGAGGGGGCACGGCTGGCTGGGGGGGCTTACTTGGAGGGGGCACTTCTGGATAGATGGTCACTGGGGAGGGGGTGCGCCTGGCTGGGGGGATCAGTGGGGAGGGGGCAGGCCTGGCCGGAGGGGTCAGTGAGGGGGAGGTGTGCCTGGTTGGGGGGGGGTTTACTTGGAGGGGGTGCGCCTGGCCAGATGGTCAGTGGGGAGGGGGCGCACCTGGCTGGGGGGGGTCACCGGGGAGGGGGCGCACCTGGCCGGGGGGGTCAGTGGGGAGGGGGCGCGCCTGGCCGGGGGGGCTTACTTGGAGGGGTCTCGCGCGGCCGGCGGGGCGAGCGGGGCGGGGGCTCCGGTGGCGGCTGCGGAGCGGCGGCAGGAGCGCGCCGGGGCGGACAAAGGCTGGGCGGGGAGTGGGCGGCGAGGGCGGGCCGGGGGCGGGCGCTGGAGCCGCAGCGGGCGGGCGGGCGGGCGGAGCGGCGGCGGCGGGGCTGCGGCGGGGCTGGGGGCGCGGCGATGCGCCGGCCTGGCCATGGAGGAGCGCTGGCACCGGGGGCTGGCGGCGCTGCTGCTGGGGCTGCTGCTCTTCGGCGGGCTGGTGCTGCAGTACGTGTGTCCGGGCAGCCGGTGCCGGCTGGGGCCGGGGCTGGAGCGGGCGGCGGCGGGGGACCCTTACCGGGCGGAGGACGGGAGCCCCGCGCGCTTCGTGCCGCGGCTGAACTTCTCGGCGGCGGAGCTGCTGCGCCGCGTGGACTTCCGCATCGCGGGCGACGACCTGATGGTCTTCCTGCACATCCAGAAGACGGGCGGCACCACCTTCGGGCGGCACCTGGTGCGCAACATCCAGCTGGCCCAGCCCTGCCAGTGCCGCGCCGGCCAGAAGAAGTGCACCTGCCTGCGGCCCGGCAAGCGCGAGACCTGGCTCTTCTCGCGCTTCTCCACCGGCTGGAGCTGCGGCCTCCACGCCGACTGGACCGAGCTCACCAACTGCGTGCCGGCCCTGCTGGACAGCAAGCGCGACGCCCGGCTCCGGCCCAGCCGGTAGGGACCGCCGGCGCCCGCCAGGGGAGGGGAGGAGAGGAGAGGAGAGGGGGTCCTGTGCGAGGGAAGGGGAGGGGAGAGGGTCTCGTGCCAGGGGAGGGGAGGGGTGGGGAGGAATGGGGAGGGGAGGGGGTCCCGTGCGAGTGGATGGGAGGGGACGACAAGGCGTCCTGTGCGAGGAGAGGACAGGGCAGGGAAGGGAAGGGGAGGGGAGAGGGTCCCGTGCCAGGGGAGGGGGGGAGTGGGGAGGGAGGGGAGGGGAAGAGAGGAGTGGGGAGGAGAGGGGGTCCTGTGCGAGGGGAGGGCAGGGCAGGCAGGGGAGGGGAGGGGGTTCCGTGCCAGGGGAGGGGAGGGGAAGAGAGGAGAGGGGGTCCCGTACGAGGGAAGTGGAGGGGACAACACAGGGTCCTGTGCGAGGGGAAGACAGAGCAGGGAAGGAGAGGGGAGAGGGTCCCTTGCGTCCCCCCACCCTGCCCCTACATGGGGGTCCCCACAGCCTCCTGCCCAGCGCCCGGCCCGAAAGCAACCCCCGCGGCTGCCTCTGCTAGTGGCTTCCCCTGCTCAACTCTTCTGTCCGGTCTTGGAAACAAGTCAACATTGGTACCCTTTGTTTCCTTGCTGGGGGGGGTGATTGGGGGGGAGAAGCTAAATACTGCATCATCGCCTTCCTGGGCTTCGTGGCCCAAAGCCTCCAAACTCAGAGGGGCTGGGAGGGGGGAAATCTCCTGGGGGGACCCCGCAGTTTCACTGTCGGAGCTGCTGCCAAGCTGGGCGCCGGGTTTTTAAGGGGCCTTTTTTCCCCTTCTCTCTTGGGAAGCCCCCCCCACCCCCCCTTTTCCTCCCTTGGTGGAATCTGGTCTGAGTTTTTCAGTGCTGCTTCGCTGGGAAGTTTGTGGCTGGTTTTCCCATTGGCTTGGCCTCCTTCAGTCCAGAGGGCAGGCTGGGCTCTGAACCACAACAAAATCCAGCCTTTTGTGGCCTTTCTACGGCAGCTGCCGCCTCTGGTTTATCCAGCAAAGCTCTTCTCCCTTTTGGCCTCGGACTCTAGCAGGGAAACTGAGTTGGTGCTGGTTAACAGAGCCCCTCGCAAGGGCTTGACCTAGGAAAGAGCCATTTTCACCCTTTAAGGGTTGTTCTCCTTGAGGGACGCCCGTCTTGGAAAGATGGACTGCGGACGCCTCTCCGTAAATCTTAATTCCGTGCCTGTTTGTTAGGTTGGCACCTGGCTGAAGGTATCCTTGGCGCTGAGCATCTTCGAATCCCCTTTTTAGCCAAATGCGCTTCGAGGTTTTTTCTTCCCACCCCTCCGGATGCCCTTTTAGCTTTCCTGATGTGAGAAATGGATAGGTTGGATTTGCCTCGAAGCACGATTCAGGCTGCAAACAAACAAACTAATAGTAATAGTAATAATAGTAATAAGTTGGACCTGAGAGCTGAGAGGTAGCTAGTCCTTTGGGGGAGATGTGAAATGGAAAAAGAGGGTGACCCAGCTGTAAGAGGAGCAAAAGTGGATATCTGGAATGTAACAAAAAGTGTCTGATTGTATACTGGCCAGGTTGTGTGTGTTAGAAAGAATTTTGTGACGAAAGGCCTATGTTTAAGGGATCAACCCAAGATGGATTGTGTGCTGTGTGTTTATTTATTATTGCATTATTTATGGAAAGTCTTGCAGGATTTATAGGTAGACAGACTAACCAACCACACAGTATTTTCACACGTACACAAACACACACAGAGTTTTCACCTTCCCCTACTTTAAAATGTTGGTTTATCTGCATTTCTGAGCATAATTTTGCTGCAAAAAAAAGCAGTGTTCCATGTGTGATGCCAAAAGGGTAACTAAGAGCAGTTCCTGTTCACTCTCACAACAATCTTGCAGAGTAGGCCACGCTCGATTCTACAAAATACACTAAGCCCCCACTGTGATTTATTTAACTTTGGGTGATGTAGGCTGCCATTCTGGTATATAAACTTTCATTTATGGCTTAGTGTGTGTTGCATGGGCCCAGTCGTCAATAGCTTTTTGTTCAGCAAACGGGGATTAAATCAGGTTACATTTTAGGAAAAAGTACGACCCCAATTTATTCTCCAAAGTACCTGAGGGTAGAAGAAGAAGCAATGGGTGGAAACTAACCAAGGAGAGAAGCAACTTAGAACTAAGGAGAAATTTCCTGAGAGTGAGAACAATTGATCAGTGGAACTACTTGCCTCCAGAAGTTGTGAATGCTCCAACACTGGAGGTTTTTAAGAAGAGATTAGACAACCATTTGTCTGAAGTGGTGTAGGGTTTCCTGCCTGGGCAGGGGGTTGGACTAGAAGACCTCCAAGGTCCCTTCCAACTCTGTTATTCTATTCTATTAGTGTAGCAACATGGCTTGTACATTGCCCATTTTTTCAGAGGTTCTAGGCAGCTTCTGTAGGAACCCATCTCTTTGAGGCTTATTCTGCAAGCCATGGCTTAATGTAAGGTATGACACCCCTCCCCCCTTGTTTATGACATCTGGGCTAAGCAGAAGCCACTTTCCAGCTGTGCCAAACCGTGTACATATGTTTCTGCCTCGGGAGAGACATACGAGACAACAACAACAAAAAAAAGGAGCTTCATTGCCCACCTTTCCTTTCTTGTATTATGATTTAATATAATAATTGCACAGCCACTTCACAGCCACGGTGGCACCTTCCCCGAAAAACTGTCTACTTGACAAGCAATTATTGTCATTGCAGTTTGTGCGTGCTAAAAAAGGAAACCTGGGTGTGAAACAGGCATTTGCGCCCCCCTCTCCTCCTCCTCCTCCTCCTCCTCACACCTGTTGCCTGCACTTTTCTCTGTTTCTTGATGTCGTCGATTTGAACCGCCCGGCAGCTGGAGGAGGGAATTCAACAAATGTCTTTTCTTAGAGTTCAGGCGAAGAAGGGAACTTTTCATCCTCCCGTTTGCTAGCCAGGAGTTTCACCGATGCCAACTGGGCACCCTTTGCTGCTTAGGGAGGAGAGAAAAGAAAAACCAAAAGTAGACATACAGACTGGGTGAAACCAGGCGTGCTGGACTTCAACTCCCAGAATCCTTAGCTGCCAGGTCTTTTAGCAGGGACTCTGGGTGTTGAAGTTCAACTATCTTAAGACACACACACACACACACACACACACACACACACATCATCGGTATGGTTTGTGCTGGCAAAAGCATCTAATCAGCCAAGTTTGCTTTCCAGTTGTCGGTTGAAATGGGCACCCCAGTTTGGAGCAGCTTCATCCGTGGCGAAAACTTCACCCACGTGGCACTTTCTGGAGCAGAGGCCATTTGGGGATTATCTCCCCGCTGCAGACATCTGCTTGCGTATCTGAAGCGTTAACAAGCATCTGGGGGTTATTGGGGGGAGAATGGATTAGAGGGAGAAGGCAACTTCCTTGGGTAATTGGATTGCGGAGGCTTTTTTTTGAGAGAGAGAGAGAACAGAAAATATTTTTGCTTTAACAGATTAAAAGAGTTAGAAGGGACCTTGTGGGTCATCTAGTCCAACCCCCCGCCCAGGCAGGAGACCCTATACCAGTGATGGCTAACTGTTTCCGGACTGGGTGCCTAAAGTGCATGTGCACTAAAATGGGCCTACCGGAAGTTTGGGAAGGCCGGGCCCATTTCCGGCCTCCAGAGGGCCTCTGGAGCCTGGGGAGGCTGTTTTTGCCCTCCCGGAGGCTCGAGAAAAGCCTCCGGAGCCTGGGGAGGGCAAAGAAACATCCCCATACCATGGTGCAGAAGTCAGAGTAGGCCACGCCCACCCAGCAACCCGGCAGAGAACCCCTTGCTAAAATTTTTGAAGCCCATCCCTGGTCATAAGTCACTTTTTCCAGTGCCGTCATAGCTTTGAAGGGTCACTAAACGAACTGTTGTAAGTCGAGAACTACCTGTACTTCCCTATAGTGGCGTGTCTCTGCTATCAGAATTACTTCATTTCTGTCGTTTGGGGTTGGCTGGCATTCAACGTAGATGAGCTGTGAAGATCTCTCATTTCGTTGGCTGGGCGGAATTTTGCTGCCCTCAGCAGAAATCCTCCCCCATCTGCTCCGTCTGCTCATCCCTCTTTTCCACTCGAGTGAAGACAAGAATTGGAAGGGTGGCGAGAGGAGAGATGGCTGGGTTTTGGAAAAAAAGAGCCTGCATCGCAACTGTTCATTCGATGCATTCAAGATTGACTTAGCTAACGCTCAACGCACCAAGGTGTGAAACCATGGGCCGGCATGATAGCTTGTGTGAGCAACAGTTTGTAGCAAAGCTGGGTTAGTTTGGGGTCTTGCAAACAGCTATGAATGGTGACCCTCTTGGAAATCTTGCAGATCCAGATATCTGGATGGAGGGAACCATATTTTCTGTTATTTGAAATTGAGTTGCAGTGCTGCCTCTCTAGAGAAACACTGAAAAGAAACGCAGGATGATAAGGGAAACCCTTTTGAAAGGTGGTGATTTGAGGCAGTGTTTTTCAGACTTGGCCATCTTAAGATGGGGGGGCTTCAACTCCCAGAATTCCCCAGCCAGCCATACAAGTGGATTGGGCTCACTGCTGTGGAAAGCCTGTCCTAAACCTAAAATCTGTAGGAATGCATCCAGGAGCCACATTTAAAAGGAGTGTTTCTTAACTTTAGCAATCTTTTAAGATAGGTAGATTTCAACTCCCAGAATTCCCCAGCCAACATATCTGGCTGGGGAATTCTGGAAGTTGAAGTCCGCCGATCTTAAAATGGCCAAATTTGAAAAACATGGGTTTAGGGCAGGGGTCGGCAACCTTAAACACTCAAAGAGCCACAAAGGTCTTAACCGGAAGCCCCCCGTTCAATTCTGGAGCTGACCGGAAATCCTGTTCCCCCACCATAGAGTCTCCTCCTAGCGCTGCGTCCTTTTTCCTCTGCCGACCAGAAGTCCGGTTCCCCCACCATAGAGTCTCCTCCTAGCATGGCGTCCTTTTTATAATTTATAATGCAATTTATTTATAATGCAATTTATATGCCGCCCTATCTCCAAGGACTCAGGGCGGCTCACAACCCTTTTTCCTCTACCTGTCCTAACCGAAAGCCCTATCGATTGTGGAGCCGACTGGCGACAAGGAGCCACAGCAGAGGGATGAAAGAGCCACATGTGGCTCCAGAGCCGCAGGTTGCTGACTCCTGGTTTAGAGGAAGATGTGTCTCTAGGTGAGCCGAGCTGGCGTGCATTTTTCATCCTGTTGGATTTCATCCCTTCCAGCCACAGAGTGGGAATTTAGCAGCGGGTAATTCCCACTCGTGAGCCCGGCTTTCACTGCCACAACCAAAGCCATCCCTCTCCGTGATATGTGGCATTCTCTTTTGCTTCCTTGGGCCACGATCCGTTTTAAAACAGAGCTGTAAATGATGGCTTGTAATGGTGCTGAAATCCATCGAGCCAGGTACAGGAGATTCATATTTATAGCTTGCAATCCGTCCTGGATTTGGCATCGTGGTTCTATTATTAAATGATCAACTCTCCAGAAAAGAATGGGCAGCTGATTGGATTTGGAGGAAGATAAAACACGGTGAGCAATGGCCATGCAGATTTTCATTCTGGTGCGCGCGCCGAGCCTCGTTGGTTCCTCGTGTGTTTAAATGGGAATTTGCCAAGAATTGTGTCCTTTACGAGGTGCATGTTAGTAAACTCGATTGCTTTTTAAATTTGAGGGCCCGAGTGGCTTTGAGGGGGCTGAGGAACGGTTCCTTTCTTTGCAAACAGCCTGGGTCTCTAATGAATGAGTGGCTTGGAGGAGCTGAAATGTGCATTGCGCTGATTTGCGTCAAGTGGAAGAATCTGGAATAGCAAATTTAGTGCTTGAAGGTGGAATTCCCGAAGGCTTTGCATGGAAATAGCCAAGTTAACATAATCCGTGACTGGAATTACATAGGCAGGTGCACCAGAAGACTGGCTGGTAAGCTTGCAAAAACTTCTCCTGGCAGCTCCTTTACAAGGAGGATTAAAAATGCTCTGGGATAAGTAGAGACTGGACTCTCTCCAGAAGCCTCTGTGTTTGTGTGTGTGTGTGTGTGTGTGTGTGTGTGTGCGTGTCTCGTGCCTGTGTGGTTTTGACGTGAGGAAAAGCAAGCGTTCATTGTTTTAGAAGAGAAATAAACAGCTCAGAAACTCAAGAGTAGTTTGGGTCCCAGGTTTTTAGGACTTGATTGGGGTGTTTGTGGGGTGGGGGTGGAGAGTCCGTTCAGGCTTCTCCCTTTGCTGGACTTTTAAGATGCCGGGATGATTTATTGGCCCTCTTCCCGCCTCTCTCATAAATCTTGCAAAGCCAGATTTGCATGGCATGTGGGTGTTTGATGCTTCCCCTTGTGGAATGGTTAATGAGCCAATTACGGGCCCAGATGCCCAGGAAGATCTGGGGTACAATTCCAATTGCATTACGCTTCTTCCAGGCACCTGGTTTTAAAGAAGCAGAGTAGGCTAGGGGTGATCTCGCAGTATTAGTGTGTCTGAAGCGCTAATCCGGTGTTAATCCCATGGTTTAATCCCATCAAGCGGGACGGTTCCTCTTGATGCAATAAAAGACCACCAAGTATTTTGGCACTTGGGAGACATTCTGGAGAGGGTCGTTGCTGGGTTGGCCCTGTGGATTTGGAAGGGTGGGGGGGGGGTCTCCCTGGCTAACACAGTTTAAGAAGTCTAGATAAAAATCAGTGCTTGGTACCGCACGGAGGAGATGTCGCGAGGGGAACTTGTAGAAGGGCTGCAAAACCTTCCTTTGGATCTATGAGCTTCACCTGGATTGTGGTTCGTTTGTGACAGCAGGTGAGTTGCACCTATTTGTTAAAGCAGGGGTCTCCAACCTTGACCACTTTAAGCCTGGTGGACTTCAATTTCCAGAATTCCCCAGCCAGCAAAGCTGGCTGGGGAATTCTGGGAATTGAAGTCCTCCAGGTTTAAAGTTGCCATGGTTGGAGACCCCTGTGATAAAGCATCTCCTGCACAGCAGGGAATCATCCACTGGCAATCTTAGGCATGGTCCTGAGGCTTGGTGGGCACCATCTGCAAGAAAAACTCGTAAAATGGGGCAAAACTCACTTAACAACAATCTCAGTTGGCAAAAGAAATTTTGGGCTCAATTGCCATAAATTTGAGGACTACCTGTGTAAAGCAGTGACTGTTGATCGGGGAAATAGACTTTAACTCGAGTTCCGTTGAAGCTCATGTTTGGTGCCTTGAATATATGGAGGGGCAGGATGATGTGGGGAGGGTGATCAACAATAGAAGCTTGAGCTGAAGAAAGAGAAGATCTACCAAAGGGATCCAGCGCCAGCTTTCCTACATGAGTAAATCACAACATTATGCGGAGTTCCCCCTCTTTCCTCCTTTCCAAGCTGATGTGTGTTTGAATTAATGGGCCCAGCTGTTCCTTTCTTCTCAGAAGGAGATGGCGGAGGTCTTCTCCTGTCGTCAAAAGCCACCACAGACATGTTTAAGGCGTGTTGATGCCGACCGAGGACTCATTTGAGGAGGCCTGGTGCCTTTGGGGATCAAGAGCTGGGAATCTGGAGTTCAGGAATGTCCAGTATTTACTTAGCTTTGGGCTGGACAAGGAGCTCCACACAGAAAACCTCAAGCTGGCTATGCCAAAAGGGCCGAAGGAATGGAAAGCATGGTCCCACCCCTGGGGAGCGGAGAGGGGGCGTTGGGGCAGGATAAGACGCCAGACTTTCTTAAAAGGTTTTAAGTCTGAATGCCAGCTGGGAGGGACAAGCTGCTTTCTCTGGGAACAGGGATTGTCGGGATGATGGATGACTGCAGCTTGCGCATGTGGTTTGGCCTCTTGGCAGCCATCCAGGAGGAGCATAAGAGAATTGGAAGCCCGAACCCTTTTTGCCTCTTTGACTGGCAGCTGGGCTTCCAAGAACACATTAGTGTCACCGAGACGAAAAGGGGGATGTTTGGGGGCACGGGAACTTTTGCAGAGAGTAGTCGTGAGGGTTAATTCATCCAATCCATCCAGAAAAGAGCGTTGAGTAGCATCTTGGTCAAAGGTCCTCCTGGGTTTGTTTTTAGTTTCAAGAGAAGGCAGGTGCCCCATTTTTTTCTGACATGATGCCCTCCAGAGTAGGAGTCTCCAACCTTGGCAACTTTAAGACTTGTGGACTTCAATTCCCAGAGTTCCTCAATCAGCTTTTTCTGGGAGTTGAAGTCCACAAGTCTTAAAAGTTGCCAAGGTTGGAGACCCCTGCTCCAGAGGCTGGGTCTCCAGATTTTCTGGAAAGACCAGGTTTTTTTTTAATCTACTTTACAGCTCTTCTGATTATAAATTTATCCCTTACTCTATGGTTTAAACATCACTTTTCTTCTCTCTATAATGAATCCTGTCTAATCGTCAAACACCATAAATCATTAGTTCGTCTTTTGCTATTTCTGAAAAAATAAAATCCATAAAAGGGTTTCCAGTCAGCAGTAAAGGTAGATAGATATTGGCTTTCCTCTGATCCAAGAAGTCAATTTGGCCATCTCAGCTAGTTCCATCATCTTCACCATCCATTCCTCCATTGTGGATATAATAATCTTGCTGCAATTATCCCATTACGAAACAACATCCCCACGACTTTTCCCTTCACTGTTTGTCAATCCCCCCCAAAAAACTCCCTCTGGTCTTAATTGGATATTAATCTTTAGAATCCTCTGAATCAGTGTATGCATTTTTTAGCTTGCTTCTTTTTTTCTTTTCTTTTTTTTTACAAATCCATCAGACATGATCAAATGTCCTATTTTTGTCATTTGTGTTTCCAGCATGAATCGGAAGTGGCTTTTTCTAAACAGTTTATCTGGTGGACGACTACCGCAATATATTTTCTAGACTGTTGCTTTTTAGGCTTTGTTGTCTGCAAGCCAACACAATCAATCACTAAAAGTGATGGGATTTGTAGTCCAGCACATTGGGAATGCAGCTAGACTGGACCAACCTCTCCTCAATGAACTAATGCAGGAACCTCTGGTGACTATTTGAATGCTTTGAGCCCTCCAGTTTTCTAACCATGCTTTGAGAGAAGATGGGACTTCATGCTTCTCCAATTTTGGTCAGTAATGTTACATTTTTCAAAGCAGATATAGCAAGTCTTGTTGTGCCTGGACTTTCTCTGCTGTGAAGGATCTGCAAGGGGTCCAGATGGCTCTGGTGGGTCTGATGCTGGCCCTGGAGCAGAGAAGCAGATGGTTTGGGAAGAACTAGCTTGTCCATGTGAGTTGCCTTGGGTCCCATCTGTTGCCCAGAAGAGGACACAGCCTGGAGTCCTACCATCCCAGAAAAAGGGATGGAATAGAAAAGAAAAGAGAGCAGATGTCAGATGGATGTTAGCATATTCTTGCTAAGAGAATGAATAGCTTGATAACAGAAGCAGAGATCTGGAGAAGTGGTGGTGGTCTCTCTTTTCCAGGATGTGTCCCGCTGGGGGTGGATTGATGTCACTCAGGAATGTTTTGAGATAGATCTTGGGTTGTTAGATTTGTTGGTCTTAGTAGCCTTTCCAATAAGTATGAGGTGCTGGGCTTTCTTTTATGTCAAGAATATGCATTGGAGGTCCAGGTACAAGCCATGATGAATTCCACCTTCCTCTCTGCTTTCCTACCATACCCTGTTTGATGGCGGCTAGGTACTGTGTTCGGTGTAAGGCCTCAGCATCTGAGATCCTTGAGCTATCGATTATGGTCCTGGTCCATAATTTCTGACCCCAACCTTTCGTCCAGCATGGTTTCTCCCAGAACTTCTTTTGAAGATGTTGGTTACAGGCTCTAGAACTTAATTGAATGTCTTTGAAAGCACAACAACTTGCTGTAGACCTCTTTCTGGGGAAGCTGCAGAGAAGGGGTTGCCTGGAGGTTCTTGAGGATGGAAAGGAAGCATCGGGATTGATGGTGCATTTCCTGTAATCTTTCCTCTGCGTTTTTTTCTTAATTAAGTTACAGCCTTGGATTGCATCCACTGCTTGCTTAGTTACTCATTTGGGGGTTCATTGTTGGAAAGGGCCTTCTTGTCTTTCTCTTCCAGATGGTAACTCTTCTCGTCTTCATTTAGAAGTCTTCCTTGGCAGCAGAACCTCCTGCTGATTTTTAAAAACAATATTAAGAGCGACACGACGGGAAAGACTTTGGTGCTTTCTGCCTCGGTCTCGTGCCTTCCCTTTCCTTTCTGTTCTCTGCCTGCTCCTTGGGTTTGCATTTGTGTTTTTCCTGCCCTCCGAAAGGAAGGCTCGAAGAAGGCTCAATTGTAGCCCCGAGTTTTGTTGACAAAATAAGGAGGGGGAAATTTGGCACATTTCAGAGACTCCATTCACAGCCTCTTGCAAGGGGAAATCTAGCATCCCATTCATTTAATTTTAGATGTAGGACGCCAAGAGGAGACGCAGGGAAGGCAAAGCAAAATTGACGGAAAGGGAGAGATGGGAAGAAGGACACAGGAAATTTGAGCTAGTTTTCTGAAAAATGAGCTTTGTATTTGTATTTGCAAATTATCTGTTTCTGGTCCCCTCGGGTAGCCTAGACTAGAGCGATGTTTCTCAGTTGTGGAGGACTTTTAAGACGTTGTGGACTTCAATTCCCAGAATTCCCCGGGCTGTGGAATTCTGGGAGTTGAAGTCCACACAGATCTTAATGTTCCCAAGGTTGAGAAATACCAGCCTAGGATAGATCATTTTCATTGCTTAACGCATTGTAAGCCGCCCTGAGTCTCCGGAAAAGGGCAGCATATAAATAGAACCAATAAATAAATAAATAAATAAATAAATTGCTAGCTCTCTTGTTATGAAATATTCTTTGCAGAAAACCTTCCTTTGATGCCCTCTGCTTTGAACGTCCCTAAAAACCTTTTACATCTTTTATCGTTTAGAAATAATTCCATAATTCTGCTTTGGTTGAGCAGGGCTGGGTTTTTCCCTTTCTTTACTATGAGTTGTTAAGCCTGCACAGGGGGGGCACTGCCAGTCTTCCAGTACCAACGTATTAAAGGATGTTCTCTCTCGTTCCCACTTCATCCCAATCTTGGCTGGTCTCCAGGTAGGAAACTTTTAACGGGCAGGAAAAGGTGTATTTTTCCACCAGCCTTCTCTTGCTGGTTTTCCCCCACCCCTCTCATGGCTAAATCTGGAACGGTGTGTGCGTGCACAAACATACACGCAAACATACACACTGGGTAGAGAAGGAACTTAAAGACTTGGCGCTGTGAGGTTCAATACCCACCTGGCAATTTTATGCTGCCGTTTGCTTGTTTTGAAAAGTAATTGGTAATAATTAATCTCCCCCCACCTTTCGGGTTGTTTGTCCATCATTGCAAATTTCCGCCGAGCGGTCGGTGGGCCAGAGGTGGGCAGCCAGTTGCAGGGCAGCCTCTGGTGAAGTTTATTAAATGCCTGCACTTTTGATGGCCTCCGACATCTGTGAGATTGCCTTCTCTGTGGCCGGCTACAGGTTTGACCGCGGTGGCCGTAATGACTTCTTCCAGCCCTGGGATCCACCCGCGGTCTCCCAGTATGGATCGGTCTTCGTCGTAAGCGCACCAGCTTCCAAAATATATTCAGGAATTCTGTGTCTCGGGATTCAGCCCCCCCCGACTTTTCTGTGAAAGGTGGAGCTCCTGGGAGCTTCCCTTGGCAGCCCAGGCTGTCTATGCTGCAGCCTAATTGCTAAATGCTCAGTCATTTCCTGGGAAATATAATTACACGCTAATGTTTCACAGCCATGCGCGCCGCTAAGCTGGAGAAAGGGGGAGGCTGTGATACATATTTTTTTAAAAAAAAATATTGTTTTGGCAGTTTCCTCCTTTGATGGTGTCCCACGGGGACGGCCATTTGTTTATTTATGATGACAACACAAACACTTGTCTCTCAATAACTCTTCCAGGGTAGCTCGGTGTAAGGTGTTACAACGCAGAGCCAGAGAACGGATGCCAAAGCCTGAACGCTCTGAATAAAACAGAGCTTGTCCTCGACTTACGACGGCAATTGAGCCCAACATTTCTGCCGTTGAGTGAGGCATTTGTTAAGTGAGTTTCACCCCATTTGACCACCATTCTTGCCAAGTAAGTCTCTGCAGTTGATAAGTTAGCAACCTGGTCGTTAAGAAGAATCTGGCTTCCCCGTTGACTTTGCTTGTCAGAAGGTCACAAAACGGGGATCACTGGGACACTGCAACCGTCATAAATGCAAGTCAGCTGCCGGGCGTCTCTAAATTTTGATGACGTAAGTGCGAAAAACGGTCATAAGTCACTTCTTTCAGGGCTGCTGTCATTTTGAATAGTCACTAAACGAATTGTTATAAGCCGAGGACTACCTGTAGTAGACCCACAAAAGGGAAAAAGAGTGAACCACAGCTGGGAAAAGAGTGGACTTGTCCCGTGATCAAAGTTCAAGGCAGCCAGCATATATTTACGATGGTGGTTCTGTGTGTGTGTGTTTGTGTGTGTGTGTGTGTGTGTGTGATATGATCACCATTTGGGACCAGCTTCCAACAAGGAAGGCCAATAGGAGAAGCCAGACGGACGGACGATGACTGAGGCAATTTGCAGGGAACAACTTCATTCACTCTCCTTCGCGTCTTGATCTTAGTTCTCTTATCAGTTTCCTGCAAATTGCTTCTGGGCTTTCTGCCAACCCTAGTAAGATTACTGTTATTTATTCTTTGGATTCTTGTAGGCTGTTAAGAAAGTTAATTAACAGCCTTTGTTTGAAAAAGATTGATTTCATTTAGTAAACTAAGGTTTGTACAGACTTGTGTGTGCTGCGTTCTTTGGGGTCCGAAGCTGGGGCAGAACATTCACTCAAAAACTGCAGAAATTTATTTAACAACTTGGGGGTGAAAAAAAACCCCCAACAACCCTCACAAAATCAGGTGTGACTCACTTTAAAAACCCACCTTGTTTAGCCATGGAAATTCTGCTCCCCACTGTGGTTGTATGTGGAGGGCTACCTGTGCTTGTGGCTGAAGCTCATGGGATCTCTTCTCTGGGTCTCTTCTGCATTCAACTTGAGTCTTCCCTTCGATGCTGTTCTGGATCCCCCAGGTGCCAATCTCAGCCACGCTCTGCCATCGATGGAACCATAAATCACATTGCCTCGTTAAAATTTTCATTTAGGTCACCAGGGTGTGTCGGTGTGTGTGTGTGTGTGTGTGTGTGTGTGTGTCATGTTTGTTTATCAACCTGCACACAACCTCCTTTTTGTTCATCTGGGAAAATACCCACCTTGTTGTGCCTATTGGCTGGCAGGCAACTCAAAACAGGAATGCAAAACTTTGCAAAATTTTGACTTGATATTAATTTGGCAAAGACCTCAGCCGAGATGGCTGTGGAGAGTTTGTTTAGTTCTGGTCCTGCTTGCCTCCCCACCCCACTTTTTCCTTTGCACACCCCTCCCCAGCCCACCATTCCAGAATTGATCCAGATGATCGTCCAAGACCTTTTCTAGAAACTGTGTTTCTAGAACGAATTAGATGCTGATGGAGGGAGAATAATGCCTTGTAATCAGCTAGAGAGAAACTTTTGATCTGCCGTTTTTTCTTGCTGTTCCGTTTTGCTAATTTTATTTAATCCTTCAAGAGAGTTGCGTTTCCCTCCCCACCCTCACTAATGACTCTGTACTAGGACACGGGTGTACAGTATATTGTTAAAGCAAAGAATATAATTGCATTTGGAAAATTATTCTCAGAGAAGTTAGCTTGGAGACTATTTGAAACGAATCTACATTTATCTTCCTCCTCTTCTGAGCTCAAGGACAGTTTATGCAATAACATATGAAGAACGGTTGCAGGAACTGGGCATGGCTAGTCTAGTGAAGAGAAGGACCAGGTGAGACACGATAGCAGTCTTCCAATATTTGAGGGGCTGCGACAGAGAGGAGGAAGGGGGTCAAGCTATTTTCCAAGGCCAGACAAGGAACAATGGATGGAAACTGACCAAGTAGAGATTCAACCTGGAAATAAGGAGAAATTTTCTGACAGTGAGAACCCATGGAACAGAAGTTGCCTTTGGAAGTTGTGGGAGCTTCATCACTGGAGGCTTTCAAGAAGAGACTGGACTGCCATCTGTCAGAAATGGTGTAGGGTCTCCTGCTTGAGTGGGGGGTTGGACTAGATGACCTACAAGGTCCCTTCCAACTCTGTTATTCTATTCTAAATATTGAATGTAAAGCATAGGTTGAAGGCAGAAGACACCTGGAGACCCTGCCAGCAGGGAAAACCCTTTAGGCTTGCTTTAAGTTGGTGTCAGTTGAAGCTGCCTAGAATAAACACCCTTTCAAAAGGGCTCTGGAGTGCATCCTGACCTTCAGAGGTGGCCTTTCCAGAGGATAGCAGTAAATTTTAACACTTTATTTGTAGGGTAGAGTCATAAGGCTGCCCAGCTGACAGCAAATCTGGGCAGCGGTCCAACTCACAGGTTTTATATTGTCATTTATTACTCAATTTCTGTGGGACTCCCAATTTTATCTTCACATCAGTCTAGTAATGGTAGCTTAGACCTTCTCTAATCTCACCCAGGGATGATCAGTGAGGACTTGAATCTGGTGTCGTCAGCCCATCCTGTCCGTGCAACAGCTTCATGGACAATCTTTGGCTCTCCTTCATACAATGGCCAGGTTCACACAACTTCCTTATCCAAATCTGTTCCACACCTAGCATGCAGCTGTTAATCTGGATTTGTTTTAAACTTGGTTTGTTGTTTCTTTCTTTCCTTGGCATGTTGCCTGAAGGATTTGTTTGTCATTTGAAGGAATCTGCAAATACAAAGACATGGGTTCATATACTGATCGGATCCGTTGAATGGCTTGACGTTTTTATGGAGTTATCCACCACTACCCTTAGACCTTTTCTTGGTTAAGGTCCATGCCGACATAGCAGGTCCTCATTTCCCCATTAGAGTTAACCCTAAAACTTCAGTTGCATCTGGAGAACCAGTGGGTTGTCTCCTATTTTCAGGAGATTTGTGGGACCAAGCCCAGGAGTGTTGGTTTTCCATGATGGAGATAGCCCTCAAGAATGCTCTCCTGTTGAAGGTCCACAGGTCTTCAGGAATATCAGACATCCAGGAGAAATGGAAAGCAGAGCTTCCCTGCAGGACCTTTGGGCCCCTATGCCGGGTGTTATTCTGGGATGTCATAATGTATTAATATTTTTTTTTTGTTAGATTATCGTATTTGATATTATGGTAAGCCACCGAGATACTACTGTGATTGTGGCAAGATAAAAAGAATATTAATATGGCTAGATTTTTTTCTTTTTCCAATACGAGTCCCTTAATTCTCGGTTATATTGAATTCAATTTTCCCATTCTTTTGGCTTGAAAGGAAGCTTTCGTTGCTGTTCAAAATCTTCAATTTTTCACAGAGGAATTGTCAGCGATGAAGGAAAGGACTGGAATGCTCCCTTTTGTGTGTCTTCTTCTGCATTTGGGGGCTGTGACGAAAAATTTGAGCAGTGAGTGAAAGCGATGATTGCTGGAAGAAAACGGGGCGCTAAACTGAACATTTGTTTAATTACTGTACGCATTCAGCTGTTTGCTGAAGGAAAAATGGATGCTTTCATGCAGAAAGAAAAGTATTATCTCCTTTTCGACACAGTGAAGTTATTAATTAAGCAGTAAATCGCCTGTGCCAGGGGCACCATCGCCGCGCATAAGATGGCTGACGGAAATGCGGTGGAAGGACCAGAAAGAGTAGCTTGAAGGGGAAAAGCTTGTAGTGAGAGCAGGAGAATAAGAGATGCTCTTCAGAATTATCTGTTGAGGAAGATCCCAGGCAGGCAGGATAATAGCTCTGTCTCATGTCTAACCCTTGATAGGTTAAAAAGCCATGACGTGAAGGATGAGTCGTCTCCAATTCTTGAAACGGAGTTCTCAGAATTTGGAGGGCAAGACTTGGGAAGGATTTGTGGGGCCAAATTGGGTTCCTGGAGGTCTATATAACATAACTTGTTCTTGAATCAACCCAAGGAAAACTTGAGCAAAAGGAGAATGGTCTTGGGTACTCTTTGGTGCTCTCTATAATTGGCATCGTACGTCTCTGATCCAGGTTAACTCTAATGGCTTGGCATCATCTCACAATAATTTAATTCGAGCTCACAAGTATTTGTGGGAATCGTACATTGTAGGAAGAGATGCCGATGTGAGCGTTTTGATCTCTGAACTCATTTTGGCTCCTGCTTCTGATTCAGAATTTCAGCCCTCTTTGGAGTTTTTTTGTTTATTAGTTTTCATTTTTTGGAAATCTCTTCCAAGGAAGCCCCATCAGATATTTTTTCCCCCAAAAAGTTTTTATTTTTATTTCTCATAAACATATTACACGTGTACAGTCCTTTATCCACCATTTTTCATTCATCTTATCTTTTCACTTTCATTTTTAATTTTTACTTATTCGGGGCTGCTCTTTTACCATTTACCCTTCTTTATTTTGCCACAACCTTTCTTCTTCTCCTCCCCTTCTCTTCCTTATTCTATCTCCTCCTACTTTTCTTCGTTCTTCCTCTCCTTCTCTTTCCTACTTCCCCTTCCCTTCCCCCACTCCTCTCTTCTTCCCTCTTTCCAACCTTCTCTCCTACTCCTCTTTCCCCTCCCTTATTCTTCCTCTCCTTTTCCCTTTCTTCTTTCTCTCCCTCTCCTCTCCTCTCTTCATCAGTTTTGAGTGGATCATGTGTTTCTCCAACCTGCCCAGGAATGAAGCTTCCCAACATGAAAAAAAACAATTGATTTACCAGTCCCATCTGACATGTATTCTAGTGCTGGATGCTGGAGTGGTTTCTGTGTTTGTGTGTGGAGAGTCTTAAATTAGGTTAGCTGTGGTAGAAGTTCATGGTTGTCAGTAAAGTTTAGTTCCAGACATCTTGAGAGAAATCAATAACTAGCTGGAAACATCTGTAACGGGAAATCGTTGGTGCATTGGGGGTTCTGTGAAATGGTGGAGAGCTTGGGTTTAGGAGCCCTTGGGTCTAAGACAGTGTTTCTCAACCTTGGAAGCTTGAAGATGGGTGGACTTCAACTCCCAAAATCCCCCAGCCAGCAGCGCTGGCTGGGGGGTTCTGGGAGTTGAAGTCCACCCATCTTCAAGCTTCCAAGGTTGAGAAACACTGGTCTAAGAGAAGATGATTGGCTAACATGGTGAGTTTCCTACCTCTGGGTGAACTGAAAACTGACCCTGGAATGAAAATATGTGGTTGTCTCTGTAGGATTTCATTTGCCCTATTTAGAAATTAAAAAAAAACAACCTTTGGGCTTTTCCTTCACATCCTGTGAAATTCATGGACGTGTTCTTTGTTTGTTGTGTAGCTTGGGTGAACTTAATAGCTGTAGTCCAATTTTTATTTTTATTTTTTCATATTCCTGTATGGCATGAGGAGGAGGAGGAGGATGGCAGCGATGACGACAAAGATAATCAATCTCCTGGTGGCTTTTCTGGCCTGCCTTGTTTCCATCAGCCCCCCCCCCTTTCCCCAAAGGTCCTACTGGGAGTTGGCCCTCCTAAGATTAAACCGTCAGTCTTGAAGGTTGATCTCTAGCCATCCTGCCTGATTTGCCAACTTGTAGCATCCTAGGAGTATTAAAACTCGGTCTTCCATCATGTTTAGCGAGGAACTGTACAGATCTACCTTCCCCACAAGATCTCCTTAGAGACGCAACTCTGTTTTTTCCTGGTAGTACTTGGATATTTTTTTTTCTATAACTTTATTGAATTTCAGAAAAGTATAAAACACAAAGAACAAGGGGGGAAAAAGGAGGGGTGGATTAAAGGGAAAATTCTTCATTCTCTTCCTAAGTATTGATTGTAGACTGTTTGATGCTGAAGCCTTGCTTCTCTTTCAGCCCGCTCCGAATATAGAAATTCTTTCATTCCCAGGAATAAAATCTATCCATCTATCTATCTATCTATCTATCTATCTATCTATCTATCTATCTATCTATCATGAAATCCAATTTTTTTTACTACTGGTTCTGTGGACGTGGCTTGGTTGGCTTGGTGGGCGTGGCAGGGAAAGGATACTGCAAAATCCCCATTCCCTCCCCACTCCTGGGGGGAGGATATTGCAGAATCTCCATTCCCACCCCACTCGGGGGCCAGCCAGAGGTGGCATTTGCCAGTTCTCCAAACTGCTCAAAATTTCCGCTACCAGTTCTCCAGAACCTGTCGGAACCTGCTGGTGAGGCTAACAGCAATTTCTTCCCAGAAGTGTTTATATACTTAGGTGCAGGCGGGATATTAGATTAAATCCCAAATCAGGGAAAATGTTTTATTATCCTGAGGGTCACTCTATACCAGGGGTCTGCAATTTAAACACTCAAAGAGCCATTTGGACCCGTTTCCCACAGGAAAAGAAAACACCGGGAGCCACAAAAACCCTTCCTGTGCCTGACTATTTCTTGAGCGACCACAAAACAAGCATATGTAGTTGAATTAAACATTCTGTTTTCTTCTGAAACTTTTCTTTTCTTGCATTTATCCATGGTTGGCCTACCTGGGGTTGAAAAGCTCAATAAATCGTGTGCCAGCGGGTATCGCACATTGGCGGTTGTGACACATATTTTGAGTGACAAGGAGCCACAGCAGAGGGGTGAAAGAGCCACATGCGGCTCCAGAACTGCAGGTTGCTGACCCCTGCTCTATACCATGCCTGCAAAGAGCCCAGGGGCTGCCCTTCCTTGGAGGCAGATTGTTGTGGATTAAGACACAATTGTCCTTGGTATTCTTGTGATAACTTTCTTGACATTAGGGAGGGCGCGATTGCAAGTCAGCAATATCCTTGGGTGTCTGTTATACAGCTGGGCTTCAATTTAAATCCCGCCACAGAACTGTATTCCGAGAAACAGCTGTTTCAAGTTTGAATGAAGGGCACGTCCTCATGAGTTCTCCTCGCGATGGTGTCTTTTTCAACGCACGTCCAACTTTGGAACCAAGAAGTTTATTATTTGTTCAACACGGACGATTCTGTGGCTTTGTAATTCTGAGCTGCGCTACCACCCACCGCCTCCCCAACTCGGAGTAAGGAGAAAGAATGTTCCCAATTACACTTTTTATGAGTATAGACTTTTCCGCTTTGCATGCTCCAGAGCACAGGAATGTGATTAATGTGGAAAAATGGTCAAACCGGCATTAATCATAGTTGATTTCGTATTGATTTGTTTCCCTCCTTGCCGAAGATTTTTGTCAGCTGAGTTTGTTCTCCTGGGGAACTCTTGCGCAACAAATAAAAGAGGCCCGAAGGTGCAGAGAATAAATGTCATAAATATGTAGGGTTTCAAAGGACGTAAATTGGAAACATGTCTTTGTGAGTAAATATGGAGACACCTATAGTCTCACATATTGTGAGACTATAACACACACATAGTGGCTTGGTTGTTATGGTCTGTAGTAGCTAAGGAACATGGCTCCTTAACTTAATCCAAGATCTGCTTTGCCCTTCCTCAACCTGGTGCTAGCCAGTGAAGAGCATAATGGACCTGTGATTTTCAGTGGTTTGAAAACTCTGTTGTTATGGCTACAGCTGTTGTTCCCATCATTTTGTATCCCTTACCAAGTTGTGATCAGCAACAATTCTGAGATTCTTTGCCACATCCTTAGAAATGTGGCCGTTTCACAATTGACTTATTTAAGTCATTTATTAACTTGCCTTGTGTAGAATTCTACCTGTAAGGCCAGTAGACTGAAATGGACATCCCATGATTGACAGTGGCATCCTTGAGGTGAGGTGGACAGAGATAATAACATGTGTGACAATCAAATTATTCAATGCTGGGACTCCTGAATTTGCATCAGACGTGGGAACTGAAGTCTTTGACGTCAGTGTTCACCTGATTGTGCCATTGTGGGTGCACCATTTTGTCAATTGTGGTGGTAGGTAGTACTGAAGAATATATGGCAAAGATCTTGCCCATCATGGCATTTTTTTTTTAAATGGTGGCATGAGGGGGTTTAATTTGATACCTTTGGGGTACAAAGCATGGAAAGTCTACTCAGCTGGGTTTTGCTAAAAAGCCAAAAAGTAGAAAAGTAGAAAGGCATGTGCAGACTATCATAGCAAAGTGGCTAAGTCCGGATCTACCATTCTTTTGGACTCCAGTATATTTAATTTGTACCGTAGATCAGTCTTTCTCAACTGTGGAAACTTGAAGATCTGTGGATCTCAACTCCCAGCATGGCTGGCTGGGGAATTCTGGGAGTTGAAGTCCACCAATCTTCAAGTTGGCAAAGTTGAGAAACATTAAGTAGATTTTTACAGTCTGGCTGTCTTCCACCCTGAGAAAGAGAGCCTCCTCATGGATCTCCTCAAACTTTCCCCAGAAGCCCATCAATAGTTACATCTGGATTTACCCAGGGGGGTGCTTGTCAGGAAATAAACTAAAATTATGTGAATAAACTGCTTAAGAAGGAAGGACAACCAGAGCCCCGTGTTTTCCAAAGGTTAAGATGGAGTAGAAAGTACTTGTGAATTAACCCGTGTGCAGTGCAAAACAAGTGGTATTTGCAAAGGCCACTGTAACATTTTTTGAGTGTGGCACATGCTAAAAAGAATAGATTCTCACAAAGTTTTTGAAAGAAAAAAGAAAAAGAAAGAAAGGAAAGAAAGAAAAAAGAAAAAAGAAAAAGAAAGAAAAAAGAAAGAAAGAAAAAGAAAGGAAAGAAAGAAAGAAAAAGAAAGGAAAGAAAGAAAGAGAAAGAAAGAAAGGGAGGGAGGGAGGAAAGGAAGGACGGATGGATGGATGGACGGAACGACGGAAGGACGGAAGGAAGGGAAAGGAGGGGAGAGGAGAGGACAATACCCACTTTGGTTTAAAAAGGTAAATCTAGAAAAACGCCATAGATCTCTTTAAAGGGGGTCAGATACGTTTCCAAATTTTTTGGGATATCAAGTATATTTTTTTGTATGGTGAAGCACCTCAACCAGCCACTTTCTTCTTCATAATGAAGGAAAATCAATTAAAGAACAAACGGGGGGAAAAAATCCAATACTGCAGTGTAGGAGCGCAGATGCTGCATTTTTAAATTATGCAAATGGTGAGAACTGGTATATTTTAGGAGAAGAGTTTGTGGACAAGGCGTTCTAATTTTAAAAAGACGTGGAAGCTCCCAAACAATATTTGAAAGAGTGGGGGGAGGGGCAAAGAACTTGGATAGGCAGATGAGATTTAGAAGATGAGATGGGTTGTAAGGATTAGACACCAGAATGTGCAACCTGCATAATTCAAATGTATTTCCTTTGTTTGAAGGGGGTTGAGGTTTGATTTGGAGTGGGTGGGGGTGGGGGGAATCATCTCTTGGTTCCCAGGATCAAAATTTCAGTTTTGTGGCTGAAAAAACCCGGAACTCCATGGTTGTCTTGTCCCTAATCCAGGGGTGTCCAACCTTGGCAACTTGAAGACCTGTGGACTTTCAGCTCCCAGAATTCCCCAGCCACTACTGCCTGGGGAATTCTGGGAGTTGAAGTCCACAAGTCTTCAAGTTGCCAAGGTTAGACACCCTTCCCCTAAACACTTTGATGTAGAACATGCTTCTTTTCACTGTTGAGGAACACGTTAGCGCTGGAACAAAGCTCTCCGTCCTGAGGTCCTTTCCTGCCTCCCATCTTTCAGCATCTGACGAGCATCCGCCTCAGATTGAAAAACAATCACCGCATTAATTATGCACAGGACACTACGGGAAGCATCTCTTGTGGCTGGGCCCTGCTCTTGCTCAGAAATCAGACCTTCCAAGGAAATCCTAGGACACAGATGGAGGAGGCCGCCGGCTCAGGGTGGCCCATCTTTTGGACAGCTCGTCTTTCCTGGCTGCAATCGAGAGGCATTGTTTGCACGGCTGGGTGTCGAAAAACACCCGTTGGAGGCCCTGATAGCCATCAGAGAGGAAAGGAACCAAGCGTCAGGCATCCGACAGGTGTCAAACTTGTCACTTCCCTGCCTATTCTCTCCCGTCTGTCTCCTCCTCCCCGGTGAACGTGACCCCCCTTCCCTGACAAGGTTAGTTGCTGACTGTCAAGGATGCCGCTAAGTACCTTGAAAGGGAAAGGTGGGTCCTTGTGAAAAACACAATGGTTGAGTCGAAACAGAGGGGGTGGGGGAGGGCCCTGTTTTCCATCGTTTTCAGCCCTGACGGCGCTCATAACTGTCGCGGAAACATTAGAGAGTTGCAAAATAGGGGGACGGAGCAAGGTTGGTCGCCCCAAAGTCTTTGCCACCCTGTTGGTGACTCCACATGTCTTCTGCTTGGCCTTCTTTTGTTCTCGAGGGGTGTGGCAGGGTGTGGCAGGGGATGTACATCCTTTCCGTTCTGTGCAATTTTTCTAGGTGCTGCATTTTCGCCTCCTCATTGGAGAAACGTCCCCGAATGTGATCGCTCCTTAATTGGAAATGCTCTGTTGCCATTTCAAGATTTCTCTCTTGCTCTTCTCCATGTTGTGTGGTCCTGGTTTTCCATTGCTGCCCACTGCTTGAGTTCCTACAAACCCTTTACTCTCTTCCCTCTGGATTAATTAATTTTTTATTCCATTCAGTAACAGGAGCCCATTCATCCTATTATTTTAATGCCTATCCTTCCTGCCTTTCGCCCCCCCCCCATATCGTCTTATTCCATCCTTCCCTGCAACGCACATCTTAAAAGGCTGAGGGTTTGTTTCTCAGGAAATCGCAGGATCCAAACAACTTTTCTTCCCCCACCCTTGAGGATGGAGGAGAGAGAGGGTTGTGATTGGCATGAATCGACAACTGCATTGCCCTCCTTCTGTTTCCATGCAGGGAGCCTTCATATTCGCGGTGCTGCTTTGAGCACCATTTGGCAGGCGCGGTGTTGTCATATGGGGGGGATGCCAGCCTCCCACTTGGAGAGGTGACAGTTAGAGCTTGCGCAAGGGACAGCCGTCGTCGTTGTCTGCTGAAATAATAGGGAAGATCGCAAACCCACCTGCCGATCTCGCCAGTTCGGTGAGGAGGAGGATGTTGGAGAGGCAGCCTGTGAGTGTGTTTGGACGCGTGCGCGCAAAGGAGAGTTGGCCGGATGCTCATTGTAAGGAGACTCTGCTATACAGAGCTCCAGGTGTGAAAAGGAAGGGGGGAACGTGAGCAGTGGCATTGAACAGGGAGAAGGGAAAACTCTTAGAGGAAGAATGGTGAAGAGGCGTGATAAGAGCAACACTGAGTTGGGAGGAGTTGTCAGTACAAGAAACAGAGAATGGATCCTTGAAGTTAGTCAATCTGGAGCTCTTACTTTTGAGGCACAAATGAGAAGGCTTGGAGATGTTATTTGAAGACCTAGTTTTCTGGAGAAGGCTCCAATGGTAGGAAAAGTGGAAGAAACAGAGCAGGAGAAGACAACTACTGGTAAGGAGGAGGGACTCTGGCACTGGTGATGGGAGCACCATTGGAAGACTTGAAGAACCCCATGTTGGGGAAAGAACCTTCTGGAAAAAAAGATCTATCCAACGCTAAGCGTTGACACTGATTTGATCGCATGTAATGATTCAATCCATCCAGAATAACATCACCCTAGTGAGAAAGGGCCAGCTTGTAACACTTCAGGCTGTAATTTGAAGAAATGGCTGTCCTGCAGAATTAATGGACCTTGATTTGTGGAATCCCCAGGCAGATGGGTCCCCATCAGTTGGAAAATTTGTCGTGCGTCACATTCCAATTACTTAGAGAAGGTATCAAGTTGGGTTAGATGGGTCTAAGGTAGTGACCACCAAGAAGCTCCTTCTGTTGGCCTGCTTAACTGTCAGATCCAGCAGTGTTTGCTACTACTGGTAGGAAGAATGAGGGTGTAGAAGGAATGAGGTTGTAGGAAAGATGTGGGTGTAGGAAGGATGACGGTGTAGTCCAACATCTGGAAGGTACCTGGATTGACCTTCATGATATCAGAAGCCTGGCCCTTTTTATTTTATTTATTTATTAAATTTATATGCAGCCCGCCTCATTACCCAAAGTGACTCTGGGGCCTCAGGTCAGCTCTGAGCGTCTCTGAGAAGGAACGAAAGAGTTTTTATGGAGACCGTGTCTTGTGATGGTTCTTGCGTTGTATTCCCTTCCCATGCCACGCTGGCATAATTGTCAGCGTTGCCCAATGCAAACAGTTCAATAATCGTTATTGATATCGCCTCCTATTTATTACATCGTAACCATAAACTTCTAGAGCAATTATAGCTTTCAAAGGTTTCTTGTCCAGCCATTAATTAATGCCAGAGGAAGCTTCTTAGTTCATGAAGTACAAGCAGTGAAGGGTCCAGGAAGCACTTTTCCACAAGAAGAGCAAAAGGTCCAGAAAGTGCATCTATGGCAGATTTTGAGGTATCCTTGCTTGTTTCGCATCTGCTTCCACAGGAAACCCATCTGCTCCTCAGATGTACTTGGACGTTTATGCAACTAATGGCTCAGATCCCCACCCACTTTCATCATCATCATCTTTTAATGACCCCATAATCCCTTGTGGGATGGAGTCTGGGCAACTGAATGGAGCCGAGTGTTTACTGGCTGGATGCCTTTCCTGTTACCAATGAGGAGTTATAGTCTCATCGAGCCCAGAGAGTGTCCAATATTTGTCTCTACCTAGGATCAAACTCACAGCCTCCTGATTGTGAGGCAAGAGCTCCACCTCTAGGCCATCGCACCACTCACCCACTGTCCACTTTGAACTGGAGAATTGCTTTCATGGATTGTGTCTAAGAAGTGGGAGGCGATGTGATGGACTACAGTGAAGTGGCAATTTCCCATGAAGGAGGCGTATCATATCCCAAGGAGGGGGGCAAGACAAGAGGCAGAACAGCCCTGAACCGGATAGGTGTGACAGGAAGAGAGTTAGGATAGCCACTCCTTAGGATCTCCCAGGATATATCAGAGTTAGAATAGTACAAGTTTAGTCAGGCAAGATTCTGTCTCTTGGGTGTGGATAAATAGCTGAACTTTGACTGGATTATTCTACATCATCTTTGAACTGGGCCTGTTCACTGCAGATTGTGTTGTTTAAAAAGAACAATGATATATCCTTGAAAGGATTGTGATTGTGTCGTTTCAAATGGTTTGGATAAACTGCGATGCAGGTTTTGCAGAAGGACGTGGTGGTTTCCGCATTTCGTTTTCCAGAAGATGTGGAAGATGGAAGATGCCATTTAGGATGCTGTTCTCCCATCCTTTTCTTGGAGAAAACCACATCTCTGTGGTTTGGCCTCTCTGCAAACACATCCAACCACCACAACAAAAAGGACTTCCATCTTCCTCAGTCTTCGGTTCCACTGTTGTGACCAAGATCTTAGGTAGGCGAGAGGACAGCTGAGAAAAGCCATTTCGTCTGGAATGTAGACCTTGTTGTGTCCTGTTGGTTCAAATATGGCCACCTGTGGAGGCAATCATTGGTTTCTCGGGAGAAGAAAATGCAGATGGTGGAACAAATCCTGACTCCTCCAAGGTGTCAAGCAACCCTCAGAATGTCCTCAACATGGACTGGGCTTCCATGTGGATGGTAACTGAGAAGCATGGAAACATTTATGGTGGTGTTGTGCATTGGGAAGTCCATCACTAGTTGGATGGAAAGAAAAACGGAGCAAACTGCAAGGAATCGGCTTCGTCAACATCCCACCTCTGACTGGAACATCTCCCCGCGAGGAAGATTATAAATGTTTTTCTTTTCTTAAGGGAGAAAAACACGCATAGACAAGGGACGGCTGGGTATAAATAATTTACCAAGCTGTTGTAGGTTGTGAATAACAAGCCTCCTGAATAATGAATTAGTCCAAGTACTGATTCATACGTAAATCGCTCTTGTCAAGCAGAACTACTGCTACTAGCTTTTTTTTTTTTTAATAAACTTCTGCGCCTTTGAGGATCTGATTCCCGGTTTAATTAAATTATCTTCTGGCAGGTAAACATAAAAATGTCCTCCAGTTGAGCTCGGGCTGCTGATGGACTCTCCAGAGAGGGCTCTGCAGTTCTCATGGCCATAATATAGACGTGGATTTCCACTGCCATCTTCTCACATCTTATTTGGATTGATCCTCCTTGATCGCCCATCCAAGGAGGAACCGAGGCTGATGCTGCTTAGCTTCCCAGTCCCGACACAGCCTGCCATATGCTGCTACCTGCTAGTGTAAATGCTTGA
This sequence comes from Pituophis catenifer annectens, assembly GCF_029215685.1. NCBI lineage: Eukaryota > Metazoa > Chordata > Lepidosauria > Squamata > Colubridae > Pituophis > Pituophis catenifer. Next base: position 27,114,366 of record NW_027256891.1, read on the forward strand.
CAAGATGAGCTGAGAATAGGATAAATATTGCATATTTTTATGCATGAAGCTGCACCTTTAAAAGGGGGAAAAACAAGAATTGTTTGACAGGAAAAGAAATTGGCTTCGTTTTGGTTATCTCTACCTTCCTGGCTGGCCGTATAGAGTATGCTTTCAAAATGCTGCTTGCTCTCTCTGCTGAGTGCCATATGCAAAGTTAGAAGTGTTGCTTTGCTAAAAAAAAAAAAACAAAAAACAAATCCACAAATGTTGGCTCATTTACTTTAATTTGCATGCATTTAACTGAAGACCTTAACGAAGGAAAACCAGCAGATCCTATTTGCAGATGATGTATGCACAGGCCAAGGCAGTTTTCGTTTTAGAAGAGGCATCCCATCCTTTAGAAATAAGGAGAGAGGGAGGATGTGTTTGGGAAGGTCGTTTTTCTGTAATTTGGGGGGAAGCCCTTGAGAAAAGAAGAACGAATGTAAAAGGCAAAACCAAGACTTTGGTTCTATGGCTGGTGTTGTCAGTAGGTTGATTTGAATCATAAACTAGGGGCTCCTTCAGCGTAACTGCTGATCATCTGTCTGTCCACACCTTATTTAGCATCTGTCCTTTGGGTTCTCTTCAACGGTGAAGGAAAGACTGTATTGCAAACCTCAACATAGGGAGGATCCTGAGGGATGTTTCATCCAGTCTTCCATTCTTAGCCCTTGTTTTCAGGCCCTGGAGGGAACGCTGCTCCAAGTAGGTGGCCCCTAGTATTTCTGGAGTATCTCTCTTGAGTTCCTTCATTGGAAATTGGACTGGGAAAGGGAGTATAATTCAACATGTTTGGTGTGCCCCAGGTTGAAGAAGAATGTACCTCCAAATAATTTTTGCCAACAGCCGTCCATAACCTCGGAAGCAAATTAAATTTTTGCAGGAGAGGTCCCAGCATCCTTTAGGAGTAAAACTCTTTCTGATTACAGATGTGTTTCTGGCACCGAAATCCGTCCGCCATTGATTTTAACCCGCAAACTTGTGTCTCTTTCAACCACCGGAAAACATTGAGCTAATTGACTGCTTTTCTTTTTTCTGGGAGGGCAAACGAAAGCAATCTGTTCCTTAAACGAGGGAGGGAAGTTTGCCATTTTTTTTTTTTTAAAAAAATAGAAAATAAGGGACTCTTCCTTCTCCTCTGCTGAGGAGTAGACGGAGATGTAAATTCACTTCCTGAACAAGAAGGGAGCGATAAAATCAACCTGTCAGTAATCCTTAAAACCTACAAAGAATGATCCTTTGGATTTAAAAGATACTGGCCTGTTTCTTTCAACCTTCAAATACTCCTCTTTATCTGGGCCTCCTTGCTTAAAGCCCAAATTTATCTCCCTCTTAGATCCGCCTAAAGTTCTCTTGAAGTCAGTGCTTTGGCCCATTCATATGCATGAGATGAAAAGTCCTTGGTGCTCTCCGAGCTTACTGGTTTTCTTCCAGACGTTTCATTACCCAGACTACATCATCAGTATTACTCTCAGTTTGTATTCTATTGGCTTGCCCTAGGATAGTGTTTCCCAACCTTGGCCACTTGAAGGTGGGTGGACTTCAATTCCCAGAATCCCCCAGCCAGCCATAAAATATAAACGGAGAGCAAACCCCACTGCTTGGTAGCACTGATGATGTTCCCTAGTTTGGGTAATGAAACGGCTGCAAGAAAACAGCCAAGCTCAGAGAGCACCAAGGACCCAACGGTCTCCTCCTCCTCCTCCCGCAAACCCCATTCCCTTCCAGCACTGATGATGTTCCCTAGTTGGGTCATGAAATGTCTGCAAGGAAACCAATAAGCCCAGAGAGCACCAAGGACCCCACAGTCTCCTCCTCCTCCTCCTCCTCCTCTCTAGCACTGATGAAGTTCCCTAGTTGGGTCATGAAATGTCTGCAAAGAAACCAACAAGCTCGGAGAGCACCAAGGACCCCACAGTCTCCGTCTCCTCCTCCTCCTCCTCCTCCTCCCTCCTCCTCCTCCTCCTCCTCCTATTCCTTTCTAGCACTGATGAAGTTCCCTAGTTGGGTCATGAAATGTCTGCAAGGAAACCAACAAGCTCGGAGAGCACCAAGGACCCCACAGTCTCCGTCTCCTCCTCCTCCTCCTCCTCCTCCTCCTCCTCCTCCTCCTCCTCCTCCTCCTCCTCCTCCTCCTCCTCCTCCTCCTCCTTCCTCCTCCTCCTCCTCTTCCTCCTCCTATTCCTTTCTAGCACTGATGAAGTTCCCTAGTTGGGTCATGAAATGTCTGCAAGGAAACAACCAAGCTCAGAGAGCACCAAGGAACCCCTCATTTCAGCCCCGAGCTACAAATATTCTCCTTTATGGATGAAAAATTCCTTCTGCTATCAAGCTGCTTCCATCTTGGAGTCGTTTTTTTAACGTTTGTGTAAACTGTACCATAAGCCACCTGGACTTCAGGGCTGGACACGGCTGTCTACTTAATATTTGGAGCCCTAGGACCAGGCCAGATGGACATGCTAAGCCTTCTCTGGAACCTCTCGCTGTTGTCTCGGCTGCTCTTGGTGTCATCGTTGATGGTTAGCAAAACCATCTTTGGAGTCCTCTGTAATCCGGGTTAGGATTTTGCTCGTGTTTCCGTGAGTGTTAGAATAATTGCTTGGCTGCTGTAGCTTTGGGCCACAGGCCAGGAGACGTTTCTTCGCTTTTTCCCGTCCAACTCAAAGCCGGTGGATCTGCTGGTTGGAGGAAAAGGCTCCTTTGGGCTGTGAAGGGTCAAACGGCAGAGAAGGGCCTCTCCATCACAATGTTCTTTTCCTGCTTCCTGGTAATTGGAGACAGATGGAGGCTGGGTGTAATCCAACTAATGTTCTTTGCATTCTTAATATTTTGCATTATTAATCAACGCGCAGCTAAACAGACAGAAAAGCCAGATTATTGTTTTCCCAAGCTGGGACAAAACGTTAGGAGGAATCGGTTTCAGTGCAGCTTTTGTTCGGTTTATGGCCGCAGTCGGTCTCTAAACAAATGGTTATCCAGGACTGTCTGTAAGTACCCAGATATATACAGGTAATCCTTGATGTACGACTGCAGTGGAGCCCAAAATATCTGTGGCTAAGCGAGACAGTTGTTAAGTGAGTTTTGCCCCATCTTACAACCTCTCTTGCCTCAATTGTTAAGTTGGTAACACGGTTGTTAAGTGAATTTGGTTTCCCCCTTGAACTTTGCTTGTCAGGAGGTCGCCAAAGGGAATCACATGACCCTAGGACACTGCAATCGTCATAAATACAAGTCAGTGGCCGAATTAACTCATTCTCAGCGTAGTCCAAACTAATTCAAAACAAATTCTTCATAACACAATTCTTCAGCCTTATCACCAACCTTGGTCTAATTAGGCAACCTGCCAAAGGCTTTTCTTGGCAAAAGTTCAGAAGCAGAAGACACCGACAAGAAATAAATGCAGCAAGACAAGCAACAAATCTATCAATGTTGTTTTCCGACAAGAGCTGTTGCTGTTCTTTTAAGCCTTATGGGAGGGGCCAATCATCTCTTGGCCTTACTCCCGAGTTGTCCTTTTTGCTTTAGCTGCTCTTGCCTTCTGGCAGCTCTTCTCATACAAGCACTAAGAACAGGCTCCTCCTGTTCCTCTGCCTCTCTATTGTCAGCCTCTGGAGGCTCTGGAGTCCGCATATCACTCCCAGATTGCCCTGGCCCCATCTCTGCCTCTGACACAGAGCCCTCATCCGGGCCTTCCCCAGACTCCAGGACTGGCCCAAGTTCTTCCTCAGCCTCATCACTGTCCGACTCCACTGCCAGCTCCGCAGGCTGCTGGCGGACCACAACATGTATGTGTGGATGTAAGTACGGCTTGTAGTTCCTCAACACCATCCCCAATTGAAGATTCTTGGGGTTTTCCTTGCTTGCATTCCTCGCCTTTAATCACTGGAAATTATAGCCAGATCTAACTGGTGGCTTTACATTCCTGCTTTTTGTTTATGCTCATTTCTACTCAGGGAGCAGATCGGCCGTATCCAATCAATTTAATTTTTCCTCCCTCCACGGCATCATGAATTTCTAATACTCTGGAGTTTCATTACTTTGTGCAGAATGTAAAATCCGAGGTGGTTTGTTCTTCTGAACTTTGATGCTCCTGGATATAGTTTTTACTTATTATTCCTTTTCCTGCGGGGACCATTTTAGGGGTAGTTTCTTTCCCCCTCCCTCTCTATTCTTGCTTCATTTTGCAGGCAAAGGAAGAAAAGGAAGAGTCCTCTCGCAAACCACAGCGATATCTGAGCCAACACTTCAGAAATATATTTCTTTAAAATCCCCACAACTTTTCTTTTCCAGCTCCGTCTCTGGAAATCCCAAGGGGGCTGCTCTTCATTCCCCAACTTTTGAAAAAAAAAGGATGTGGGGTAGAAAGTTAAAAACAGAGGTAGGAAGCAAGAGACTGTAATTTTTTTTAAAAAAAACAAACAAACAATCACCAACTTGAGCTGAAATATTCACTGTGGAGAAGCAGCCTGTAATGCAGAGATAACCTTGAAGAAAGTCTGGATGAGCCGTTCAAGGAAGAAACAAGAGAAAGAGGGAAAAAAGTGAGAAAGAAAATCAAGGGACTTTTCCCTTGATCCTCTCTGGTATCTGATGGGGCAGAGAGAAAGTCGGGCAGCCTTTTCAGGTTCTGTTATTTATTTATTTATTTTTTATTTATTTATTTTATTTATTATTTATTTAGTTTGTCAAACATGTATTAGATAACAGATATAAGTATATACATGATTACCAATACATAAAATGCAGGGGTGAAATCCAGCAGGTTCCGACAGGTTCTGGAGAACCGGTAGCGGAAATTTTGAGCAGTTCAGAGAACTGGCAAATACCACCTCTGGCTGGCCCCAGAAGTCGGGAGGGAATGGGGATTTTGCAGTATCCTTCCCCTGGAGTGGGGAGGGAATGGGGATTTTGCAATATCCTTCCCCCCAGGAGTGGGAAGGGAATGGGGATTTTGCAGTATCCTTCCCCCAGGAGTGGGAAGGGAATGGAGATTTTGCAGTATCCTTCCCCCAGGAGTGGGAAGGGAATGGGGATTTTGCAGTATCCTTCCCCTGCCATGCCCACCAAGCCACACCCACAGAACCGGTAGTAAAAAAATTTGGGTTCCACCACTGATGAAATGGCTACGAATAAATGGAGACAGTAGGACAGGAATGGAAGGCTCGCTGGTGCTCTTATGCACGCCCCTTACAGACCTCTTAGGAATGGGATGAGGTCAACAGTAGATGGTCTAAGGTTAAAAGTTTTGGGGGCTTGAGGATGTAACAACAGAGTCAGGTAGTGCATTCCAGGCATTGACCATCTCTGTTGCTGAAGTCTGCAATCGAGTTTGGAGCGGTTTACCTTGAGTTTGTATCTATTGTTTGCCCGTGTATTATTGCGGTTGAAGCTGAAGTAGTCATTGACAAGTAGGACGTTGTAGCAGATAATTTTGTGTAGTACGCTTAGGTCAGACCGAAGGCGGCGTAGTTCTAAATTGTCAAAGCCCAAAATTATTACACTTTAATTCTTGCAGGGTCTGTTTCCTGACCCTTTTCCAACCATACCTGATTTTGAAAGGATTAGCCGGTGACATCACTATTGCCCGGGCGATGCCCAGATTCGAATCCCACCCCACAGCAGCTCTCGGGTCTCGAACGTGGGCTTGCTAACCTCCTGTCCTGCGTTCTAACCCCTCGAGGCCCTGTGCTCCTTACCATATCTGATTACCTCCCCTGTTCTGTTCATCCCATTCTCTTATTTTGTTCTTCCGATTAGCCCGTTCTTTTTTCAAGCTCATTCTGAGCAGCTTCCTGCAGGTGCTACGTGAGCAAACGTTTTTCGGGGACACGAAGACCAATGGTCATAAAATCTGCGAAATCATCTTGAGTTCCTCCAGTGCGTTTCCCCACCTTGCAGCTGTGTTTGTCGGTTTGTGGTTTGTGGTTTGGATGAAACGGTATATTGTGCAGTCAATCCAGCGTGCTTCGGTGTATTGCATGAGCTCTCTGAATAGAATAATTTTAGTAGTTTAGCAAGCCACCCTGAGTCTCCGGAGAAAGGCGGCATATAAATTGAACTAACTAACTAACTAACTAACTAACTAACTAACTAACTAACTAACTAACTAACTAACTAACTAACTGTGGAGCAGAGCCAGGGCAAAAAAAAGAAGTCCTTACAGGGTCCCAGAAATCCTGTGAACTCCAGAGGGGCCCTTGCCAGTCCCTTTTTCAGCTTGAGCCTCTTCTTCATTTGAGGAGTCCTTGGTGCTCTCTGAGCTTGGTCGTTTTCTTGCTGACATTTCACTACCAAACCAGTGCTATAAACACTCCACAGGATCTCATGGGTACTGATGATGTTACCTAGCTGGGTAACAAAACGTCTGCCAGAAAACAAGCTCAGCACCAAGAACTCATTTCAACCCTGAGCTACAAATATTCTCCTTTACTCTTTATTTGCCAGGGATTTATTTTCAGCCTAAAATAAAATAGAAGTGGCACTTCCTTCTGTTGAGATGACAAATCGTAAAATAACTCAGTGAATGCTGGATCCCACCATCCTCCTCGCCTTCCCTTCGCTCATCCGGAGCAGCCCATCCTGCCTTCACAGTCCTGTCTTAAGCCCACCGTTAGCTTCAGTTTTAAGCCTGTCGGATTTTTAGAATAGAATAGAATAACAGAGTTGGAAGGGACCTTGGAGGTCTTCTAGTCCATCCCCCTGCTTAGGCAGGAAACCCTACACCACTTCAGACAAATGGTTATCCAACATCTTCTTAAAAACTTCCAGTGTTGGAGCATTCACAACTTCTGGAGGCAAGTTGTTCCACTGGTTAATTGTTCTCACTGTCAGGAAATTCCTCCTTAGTTCTAAGTTGCTTCTCTCCTTGATTAGTTTCCACCCATTGCTTCTTGTTCTACCCTCAGGTGCTTTGGAGAGTAGCTTGACTCCCTCTTCTTTGGGGCAGCCCCTGAGATATTGGAACACTTCTATCATGTCTCCCCTAGTCCTTCTTTTCATAAGACTAGAGATACCCAGTTCCTGCAACTGTTCTTCATATGTTTTAGCCTCCAGTCCCCTAATCCTCTTTGTTGCTCTTCTCTGCACTCTTTCTAGAGTCTCCATATCTTTTTGACATCGTGGCGACCAAAACTGGATGCAGGATTCCAAGTGTGGCTTTACCAAGGCCTTATTATTTATTATACAACTATATTTTAGCCGAGATGCTGCTGTGCATCAGCACAAACCTTCCAGGTCCCAAAAAGATTTGCATCCTTCCAAAGACAGATGGCAAGACTGGGCTCTTTCATGGTCTTCCCCCAAATGCCATTATTGCTTTCTTTCTTTCTTTCTTTCTTTCTTTCTTTCTTTCTTTCTTTCTTTCTTTCTTTCTTTCTTTCTTTCTTCTTTCTTTCTCTCTCTCTCTCTCTCTCTCTCTCTCCCTCCCTCCCTTCCTTCTTCCTTCCTTTTTTTTTTTTTTTGCCCTCAGTGTTGACATTTGCTTTCTGAGTGTGGCCAAATTCCTTCTTCCTCTCCTTGGGAACGTGCAGCCGTCTTTGCACACAGCTTGCCGCTTCAAATGTGTTCCTTGCATTTGCCGTACAGTCATGAGTACTGGGGGGGGAATCATCCTTTGATCGACCAAGATGTTGTACATGGTTGCCTTCTTGCTGTTTCCGTCATCAAAGACGTCTGGAGTCTTTTTTGCTGATCTCCCGTACAATTCCTTTGGGGGGACCTGGCGTCTTAGGTCTTACTGATGTCTTTAGCGACGGTTTCCTCTAAGCAGCGGACCAGAAAAACGCCCCTTCAGCGTCTTCGGACAGTGCTGGCTCTTCGGCTTTAAAACGGAGATGAGCACCGCCCCCTAGAGTCAGGAACCACTAGCACATATATGCGAGGGGAACCTTTACCTTTACTTTACCAATACAGAATTCCAAACAGTGCAAAAAGCATCCTTTGGGTCACTTATTTGCCTAGAGTGCTAATATAATAATTAAGCAGCGCCATCACCCCCAGCCGTGAAGATCAGTATGAAAAGAATGAACAAGGCTCAAGTTCCTAAAAAAATTATTATTGCTCTATTTATCAACCTGGCTAGAAGATGAATGCGGTGACAGCCTCACAGCGGTTTTTGAGTCGATCTTGTTAAATTTATTGTGGCCAGCCACTTCAAAAGACTCTGGCCGGCTCGCAACCTATTAAAATATACAACCGTAACAGTTAAAAATACAACTGTATTGTGTTTGTATTTGGGAAGATCAGGATTCGGTCACTCCGACCGAGGCCCATTGCATGATCTTTGGCCAGCTCTGTGCTCGCAGCCGAAGCTCCCTTGTGTCGTTTTGAACGTCAGATGTTAAGGGCAGAAGAAGACTACAAATCTTCCCTGTTTTGGAGACAAGATAGAGGAGATGGAGACGGAGAGACCCAACCAGAGGTTAGAATCTCCAACTGGAGAACAAAGGATGAAACTAACACCCTCTTAGTGACACGATCCTCTCCTCTCCTCTCCTCTCCCCTCCGCTCCGCTCTGCTCCCCCTCTCCTCCCCTCTCCCTTCTCTTCCCCTCCTCTCCTCTCCCCTCCGCTCCCCCTCTCCTCCCTTCCCTTCCCCTTCTCCCTTCTCCTGTGGAGCTGCTGCCACCTCTGAGCCTCTGATGGTTGCTTCTGGCTTCAGGCTCTTCCTGAAGGCCAGTCACTGAGAATGATGAGAACGTCAGGCTTCAGTCTTAGAGAAAAGAGGCTCAGGAGGGCCACCGCTGCAAAGTGTGTTCCAAAGAAGTTGTGTAGCCCTGTTGAATTTCCAAAGATTTGGGTCGCTTTGAAAGCAAAATAAAGAAAATCTAACCGGAAGAACCTTAGAGACTTAATTAAGCAGCGGTCTGAAATGTTTGTTTGTGTTGGTACTCATAATTGGATGCTGTGTGAGTGAGAGACACTGTCAAAGGTGCTTTTTTCTCGAAAGACGAGTGGAACAGCCCCGGTTGTAAAACACAAAGCATTCTGTGTGTGCTGCTTCTTCATCGGGACAAAGAGTATTTGAACCATAGCCTTAGACTTGCAACCACAATAGAACCCCACATTTCTGTTGTTGAGATGATCTGTTGACTGAGTTTTCTAAAGACCATTTTACAGCCATCCTTGCCTCAGTTCGTAAGTGCCGTTGATAAGTAAGTAACCCGGTTGTTAAGTGAACCTAGCTTCCCCGTTGAACTTTGCTTGTTGGAAGGCTGCAAAAGGGGATCACGTGACCTTGGGACACAGCGACGGTCATAAGTCTGAGTCAGTCGTCAAGCCCCTGAATTTGGATCGCAGCTGGAAAGGTCATAACTGTGAATACGGTCATAAGCCGAGGTGAATATGAGGGAGCCGAGGTGGCACAGCTACTTCAGCTGACTGTTAGTGACAGTTCGGCAACTGAAGACTGCACAGCACAATTTTTCCCACTCGAGGGGACTAAAGAAGAGCGTCCCATTTCCAGATCTGCTTCCCCCTCTTATACTTATGCGAATTAAGGAGGTGTCTATCAGAGTCGCTTCTGAACATTATCTGGACACGCGTGACTTCACTTCCCTTGTCTAGGTAGCAGATCCTGAACATCTCGGTCATCTTCCTGACTCTCTACATCTGGGCAAGACTGTCCTTCGACAACTGAAGCCGAATTTTTCTCACTTGAGGGGACTAAAGAAGAGCGTCCCATTTCCAGATAAGAGCCGTGGTGGCGCAGTGGGTAGAGTGCAGCACTGCAGGCTACTTCTGCTGATCACCGGCTGCCAGCAGTTTGGCAGATCGAATCTCACCGGCTCAAGGTTGATTCAGCCTTCCGTCCTTCCGAGGTCGGTAAAATGAGATTGTTGGGGTTTGCAAGAGGCTGACTCTATAAACCGCTTAGAGAGGGCTGTAAAAGCACTGTGAAGCGGTATATAAGTAAGTGCTATTGCTATAAGTCTCTTTTTTTCAGTGCCGTTGTAACTTTGAACTTTGCTGCTGTACGTTGAGGATTGTAGTAGTAGTAACAAAGACTGGAGGGGATTTGGGAGATAGCAAAACGAAAGAGGTAGGTGTGGCACTCGGCAGCTTTACAGAGGGGCCCTGAAGGCTGTTTCCCACTAATGAGCCAGGAGCTCTTGTGTATTTGGTGAAGAATCGCCAAGCAACCTTGATCAGAGGATGCGTCACCGAGGCGTGGAGAGTTGTGCGCACATGAGCCTGGCTCGCCTCAGATGGCTTCTCTGCGCCTTGAAGGGCTTCCCATTGGAGAGGCAATTAGTGCGTCAAGCCTCCAAGCAACATGTCCCAAAATTAAGGCCCAAGGAATCCATCTTCTTTCCAAAGTCTATATTTATTAGGTACACATTAAATTGGCAAGGGCTTGGTGTAATTCAGACTCTGGACAGGATCCGGAATTAATAATAATAATAAAACATACAAAGGCTACAATAAAATATGGCTTACGCTTATGCCATCTTCAGGGTTGATTGTTGTGATCCGCCAGCAGCCTGTGGAGCTGGCAGCAGAGTCGGACAGCGATGAAGCTGAGGAAGAACATGGATCAGTCCTGGAGGACTGGTTCTGTTCTGTTCTGTTCTGTTCTGTTCTGTTCTATTCTATTCTATTCTATTCTATTCTATTCTATTCTATTCTATTCTATTCTATTCTATTCCATTCCATTCCATTCCATTCCATTCCATTCCATTCCATTCCATTCCATTCCATTCCATTATCCCTCATCCCTCATCCCTCATCCTGTTCCATAAATTGGAACAGTTTTAATTATGGCCAAGATATTTAATTATTTTAATCAGTTTTTTAGATTTTGTATGTTTTGTATGTATGTCTTGTTTTTACTTTGGCTGTTCACCGCCCTGAGTCCTATATTGGAGAAGGGCGGTATAGAAATTTAAACAAATAAATAAATAAATAAATAAATCCCTTATTCTATCCTGTTCTGTCCTGTCCCATTTCATCCCCCATCCCCTATCCTTATTCTAGAATAAGGAGATGCTCTGGGTGAACTCTTGGATACGGTCAAGGGGCTTCTTCTACTCTCCTCCTGCTGAGACCTGGGTTTGATCCAGTTTAGCTCTTCTGGTGTGTTGTTGCGGGGGGGGGACGGGGGGGGGAAGGGGAGTGGGGGACAGCTCATTGTGCCGAGAAAGAGACAACTGTCAGCTCAACTCAGGCCTCTCCTGATGCTCCCCTCTGATCTGCAGTGATTGTCCTCTTTTCCCAGCTTCTCCGGCGAGGGACTCCCCACGTGATGTCTCCAAGGGTTTGAGTGTCATTTGGGTTAGAGGAGCCTCAGAAAGCCGGTTAGGTTTCTGTCAGACAAAGACATGGATGGCTTTTTTGCAGCGCGAGAAAGGAGGATTTGTAGTTCGGCAGGTGGGGCTCACCTGTGGAGCGAGCTTTCATCATGGACATCAGGAGCACGCCAACTCGCCTTGCTTACCATTTTCCAGGGCTGTTTCTAAGTTAGCTTCGTCCCCCACTGTTCTGTTCTTCTGTTATTATATATATATATATATTTCTGTATCCTACTACAAGCGAATATGTTTTCTTTTGTTCTCCTCTGGTTCTTTGTCTGGTCTCTTCTCCCCCTCCTGAACAGGCCGAGCGGGCCGGCTTTGGCTTTTTAAACTTGCTTATCGTGATATTTATAGTCCACCTTATATGGAAGGGAATGACCTTCCAAATAAATAAGTTCCTTACTCTTTTTTGGAAATGGCATCCTTCGTTTTCTTTGCAGCTGGCGGAGAAAGTTCATGAAATAACCGAAGGCAATAGAAACCGCTCAGATTCCCATTGAAACGGTTCAGAAGGGTAAAAAAAAAAATCCCATTTTAAAAGAGAAAACCAAGGGAGAGATAAAATGTGCATGACAGCCCTGCAGACCTTCTCAGATTGTCCTTCATACAATCGGGGGATTAAATGGAGGCATCTCAAACCCCTGAGCTTAAGACCTGGAAATACTTTCCAGCAGGGGTGAAATCCAGCAGGTTCTGACAGGTTCTGGAGAACCGGTAGCAGAAATTTTGAGTAGTTTGGAAAACCAGCAAATACCACCTCTGGCTGGTCCCAGAGTAGGGTGGGAATGGAGATTTTGCAGTATCCTTTCCCTGCCACGCCCACCAAGCCACGCCCACAGAACCGGTAGTAAAAAAAATTTGGATTTCACCACTGGTTTTCAGGTTCCTGTATGGAGGCAGCTTGTTCTTGGGGTTCAGCAACCTTAAATGAAGTTTTCTCTTAAATTACTTTTAAAATTGTGGTAATGCATAGAAGAAGGTCGTGTGATTCAGAGGTGGGCTGCTGGGGGTTCTCAAGGGTTCGGGAGAACCTCTAGCTAAGATTCTGTGCAGTTCGGAGAACCCCCAAATCCCACTCCTGGCTGGCCCCACCCACCTCGCCCCACCCCTCCCAGGAGTCCCCATGCGGCCCATTTTGGATGCAGCATTGAATTGAGGCTCTCCATCCGTCGGTGGCTTGAAGATCGTTTACTCCAGAGTAGAGTTTTCTTCCTTCTCTTCCCCGCTGCCTTGTTCTTGCAGAACAAGATAAGGAGATGAATCTCTGCTGAGAGAGAGGGAGAGAGAGAGAGAGGCAACAGCTGGGCACTCCAAAAACCAAAGGATGCTTTAGGGAGAGGTGCCTGCTAAATTTAGCCATGGAGCTGGAGGCAAGGACACTCGGCCAGGAAGGGATAGACCATTGTTGGCAGCTGGGGAGAGTCGGGAGCTGCTGTCGCTTCAGTGTGTGTGTGTGATGCAGCTTCCTTTCGTTCATGGCAGATGTGAGATGGAGATCAGAGAATCCACCCAAGTTCCCATTAAGAGGCCATTGGTGGTTTCCCAACTCAGAGAAGGCAGATTTGTGTGTGTGTCTCCGTTGCTTGAAGCCTGTGTCATCCAGCACAAGGGTCATGTTATTTCATGGGCCAATCCTGTTTCTAGTCCTGGTGAAAATCAGAGGGGTTTGAGAGCATCGTCGAGCATTGCATTGTGACCCATTTGGGTTGGTCCTCCTCAAGGCGCCTCTGAACTTCCTTGGAGTGCCATTGTCCTGCTCCGGCTGAGAGTGTTGGTCCATTGTGTGGCCTCCGCCAGGATCTGCCGTGAGCTGTTGTGAGTTTTGAAAGAAAGGAGAATATTCAGCAGGCCACTGTACCTCCAGTCTTTCCCTGAGGCTAAGATAGATAGCCAAAGCCTCTCATAAAACAGCAGTAAGATTTTCTCCTAGATAAATGCTGTGAAATATTTATCGCTGCCTCTTTCCATGTCATCCTTCAGTGCTGGCTATTTTGATGGGTTTCTAAGGGTATCGGAGAACTCCTTATCTGCCCTCTAAGATATGCTCTGCAGACAGATTCCAGGATAAAATAGGTAATTTCACCCAGAACCACACATAAAGAGAAGAAGCTGAGATACCTAGAAGAGCTTCATTCAGATGAACATAGATCTCTGAGTTCTGTTGTTCTCCGGGAAAAGGAGGAGTTTGCGAAATAAGGCTGGGCTCGGTTTAGGAATGAGAAGCAAGGTGGACATCTTCTAGCACACAAGTGTCCAATCTTGAAACTTTAAGACTTCTGGACTTGTGGAATTCCCCAGCCAGCCATTCCAGGGGTGCTATTCAGCAGGTTCTGACAGGTTCTGGAGAACCTGTAGCAGAAATTTTGAGTAGTTTGGAGAACTGGCAAATGCCACCTCTGGCTGGCCCCAGAGTGGGGTGAGAATGGAGATTTTGCATTATCCTTCCCCCAGGAGTGGGGAGGGAATGGAGATTTTGCAGTATTCTTCCCCTGCCATGCCCACCAAGCCACACCACGCCCACCAAGCCATGCCCACAGAACCGGTAGTAAAAAAATTTGAATTTCACCACTGTCTTATATACTCAGAGCCATTTGGGCCCGTTTCTCACAGAAAAGAAAACACCGGGAGCCACAAAACCTGGATGGGTGTGGCCAACTTGATGTCACTCACTTCCACAGGTCACATGACCCCCTCCCAAGCCACACCTACCCAGCCGGTCATTAGGGCAGAAAACCAGTTGTTAAAAAACATCAGGAACCACAAAATCCTTTTGACATCTCTCTCTCCCCCCTCCCTCTCTCTCTCCTTCTCTCTCTATGTCTCTCTGTCTCTCCCCCTCTCTCTGTATCTTTCTGTCTCTGCCCTGGCCTCTTCTCCATCCCCCACCGTTGCCCTTACCTTCTCAGGCCAAGTGATGAGTGACTGGAGGGGCGGTTGAGGGGCGGGGCCAGCCAGTGGTGGGATCACCTAACGGAGCCACAGCAGAGGGCCCAAAGAGCCACATGTGGCTCCGGAGCCGTAGGTTGCTGACCCCTGGGTAAGAGGCTCTGAAAATCAACATCTTTCTATTTTTTGCTCCCATTGCTAGATTTCCAAATTTGGATTGGTGAGATGGGTCCTTCACAGACACGGTGCTTCAAATACCCTTGGCTGTGGTATTTGCCACCTTGCCTGACAATGATATTCCTGAGGTTTTATTTTGGAAATAGCTACTGTTTTGTCAGCTTTGATCCTTGACTTCCGAGCCTATTTTTTGCTCCAAATGTTTGTTGCTGCTTTGGTGATCAGCGAGTCAAAAAAAAGTGTGACTTTTCCTCCCCGCCCTCCCTTAAAAGATGGGATTATAAACGAATAAGCCTTCCATTTAGAGTTTTAATAGTAAGTATCCTGTCATTAGGCTAATCTATGCAAAGTGGATTGCAGACTTTTTATTTGGTGCCTTAATTAAATAAGAGCCGATAAGGATGGGATCGGGAATTCAAAGGCTCTGGAAAATCTGAAGTTTGACTTTCTTTCCCAAATTCCCTGACCTTTAAGCTTCCCTTTATCCATCACCCGGCAGCTCTTTGCATCTGACCCCACCAAAATTGGTTTCTTCGTTGAACATGCAAATAAATTACTTTCCGTGGGCTGAAATTTGAATTGACATTTTGGCTGGGGACACCGTCTTCCTTTTAATTATGTAGAAGGGCCAGAAAACTCTCGGTAACCTTGAAAACCCACTGATGAAAAGTCAAGTTTTCCTTGCAGCAGGAATTAATTTTAATCAGTTGTTCCTAGCTAGGTTTACCTGCATTAATACAGTAAGGAAATGCTGAATAGGGAACTGTTGCCCCAAATTGCCTAAATTAATTTTGGGGCATAAAATAATTTCCCGCAGATGAAAGAAATTTACAACAGTTTTCACACACACATAAGCACACACACACAATCAGTGCTCAAGGTTGTATTTGTGCAGAAGATATTAGAGTAATCAAGGCTAATTATTCTTTTGAGGGGTCTTTGCGGGGACTACTGTATAAACCGTATTTGGGGAAACTGAGCGATCCAGAATAGAGGGAGGGATGAAAGTCGGTTCCTTATTATTGCTTTTAACTTATAGCACAGATTTATTGTTTGTTTGTTTCTTAAATTTATTTGCCGCTTATCTCACCATAGAGCTGCTCCAGGCGGCTTACAAGAATAAACAGGAAGAAAATGAAAGGAGCGCAAACGGAACGGAAATAAAATAATAGAACAATAAATTAAACAATGAAAAAGGAACACATGGAGAATTAATATTGTACATCAGTGGTTCTCCACCTGTGGGCCGTGACGGCATCAAAGGAAGTCCATGAAGGCTTGAAAAAAATGTTATGATTTAAATCTTGAGTGAAGTCTTGGGAGTCCGTGGCCACCAAAAGTATTTAGAGTAGGCTGAGAACCACTGTTGTACATCAATGTGATAACCGGAAAGATGGATGGGTAGAGAGCAGAGACCGAGGGGGGGGGGGAGGAGGAGGAGGAAGGGTCTGCCAATCAATCCACACCCTGAATCCAAATATAAGAATGGCAACATTAATAGCAATAGCATTTCGACTCACGTACTGCTTCACAGTGCTTTACAGCCCTCTCTAAGCATAGAGAAGAGAAGAAGAGGAGAGGAGAGGAGAAAAGAAAAGAGAGAAGAGAAGAGAAGAGAAGAGAAGAGAAGAGAAGAGAAGAGAAGAGAAGAGAAGGGATTAATGTTAAATATCCAGACAAAGGAAACACCATATTGTATATAACTGGGGAATTTAAGAGTCGATGGAGAAGACATGAAGGCAATAGGTAATTTTGCTTTCTTGGGCTGCAGTATGAAAATCAACAATGTCCTGAAAAAGGAAAGAGATTAATTATAGCGAAGGAATCAGTGCCAGTCTTAGACAAGATCAGGAAAGATAAGGACGTTTCAATGACAGGAGAAGTCAGAATAGTTAAAGCGACGTTTTCTCAGTGCTGTTAGATGGTTGAGAGAAAGCTAGAGCAGGAGAAAGAGCGGGACATAGACGATAGATGTCCCTGAATTAAGAATTTGAGCATGGTTCTACCTACAGACTCACAAATTGAGTGAAGGTCAAGAAATCCATTTTGCACCAGATAAAGGCAAGATCCCCTTGAGCAGGCAATGACAACCCAAGAAAAAATACACATATTTGGGGCATCTGATGGTCAATGGACTAGAAAAAGAGGTTAGAATAACAGTTGGAAGGGACCTTGGAGGTCTTCTAGTCCAACTCCCTGCTTAGGCAGGAAACTCTACACCACTTCAGACAAAGGGCTACCCAATCTCTTCTAAAAAACTTCCAGTGTTGGAGCATTTACAATTTCTGGAGGCAAGTTGTTCCACTGATTCATTGTTCTAACTTGTTAGGAAATTTCTCCTTAGTTCTATGTTGCTTCTCTCCTTAATGAGTTTCCATCCATTGCTTCTTATCCTGCCCTTTGGGAAATTTGCTTCGGAAAATAGCTTGACTCCCTTTTCTTTGGGGCAGCCCCTGAGATATTGGAAGACTGCTATCCTGTCTCCCCTAGTCCTTCTTTTCAATAAACTAAACATACCCAGTTCCTGCAACCGTTCTTCATATGTTTCAGCCTCCAGTCCCCTAATCATCTTTGTTGCTCTTCTCTGCACTCTTTCTAGAGTCTCCACATCTTTTTTACATCGTGGTGACCAAAATTGGATGCAGTATTCCAAGTGTGGCCTTACCAAGGCATTATAAAGTGGTATTAACACTGTTGTATGTGGGAGGTTGAGTGAAGTTGAATGGACAGGTCAAAATGCTAGGCAGTTGTCCATGCCATGATCAGAATTTGAAGTGAATTTGTGGGCCAGGTAACTAATCAGATACAACCATCTAATCTGTGAGCTTATTGGCTAGCCTTGTTTCTGAACCTACTTCGGTAATTTGAGAATTTTTTTTTTTTAAAAAAATTGATTTATATGCCGCCCTTCTCCGGAGACTCAGGGCGGCTTACAGTGCACTAAGCAATAGCCTTCATACTTTTGTATATTTATACAAAGTCAGCTTATTGCCCCCACAAACTGGGTCCTCATTTAACCTACCTTAGAAAGGATGGAAGGCTGAGTCAACCTTGAGCCTGGTGAGATTCGAACTTACAGTAATTGCAGACAGCTGGTGTTAATCACAATGCTATCAGTCTGCTGAGCCACCAGGCCCTTGGGGATCTCAAAGTGAAGAATGCCTTAGGATTAGTTCCAGAGACCATGCTTCCCACCCTTATCCCAGTTGAGGCCTATGGGTCAATTGCAAGAAGGAAGCTTGGACAGAAACTCCACCCTGATAAAACCTTGGTTAAGATTGCTGACGACAATGATCATTGCTGATAAAATGTTCTTCTCAAACAAGCTAATTCCAACAAATTACTCTTTTATTGCGGATCTTGGGGGATCGAGATAACTTGTGCTTCTGATTTACCGTCGTTCTTTTTAATGCCGTCATGAATATTTGATGGGTTGACAGCTTTATTCTCCCTTTTCTCCTTTTCCTTTAGGTTAGAGTTGTTCTGTTTTGCGTTTTTTATCCTCGCTTCCCAACCCGGCAGCCGATTAAGATGCCGTCCTCGACGCCTTTCGCTGGCTGACTCTTTGATTGCTATTTTGGTTTTAGATGAATTTCAATGATTTGGATTCGTTCGTTAGCGCTGCTTTTACCCTACGCTTGGATTAAAAACAAGAAACAAAAACGGGGGAGGTTTCTCCTTTTAAGTACAGTGGGGTTCTGCAGAGGCAGATTCTGACTTTTGGGGGGCAGCAGACGGTGGGTTTCTGAAACCGGTTTTTACACCCTTTTTTCCCCAACTAAGTTTTTTTTTTTTTAAGTGTTTCCAAGAAGCCCACTTCTGCAATAACATGGAATTTAATCCCAGAATCTGCAAATATAGGGCCGTGGGGTGTGTGTGTGTGTGTGTAGGAAGGCTGTTTCTCTTCCCCCTGATTCTGCAAAGCAGGCAAGATACCCGCAGGTCGTATTGAAGTTGACACGTCTTCAGATCCGCCTCTTTCCATTCCCATCTCTCTTTGCAAGGCAGAAGAGTGATAAATGCCTCGCTGGAGAATGTTCACTTGCAAAACTGGCTTTTTGATGGTGTGTCTGTTTGTGACTCCCCGGCATTTTTCACGCTGGGCTCCCCCCCCCACCCCCGACGGAGGTTGCGTTACTTGGATTTATTGGACTGTGAATCGTTCCATGTCTCTTTCGGAGCAAGAGCTGGTGCTGTTTTGGGGATGGGGTTTGCGGTTGGGCGTAGAGTTTGGGGTAGTTAATTCTAACATAGGAGCAAGCCAAGACCCCCTCCCCAATGTCATTCCCCCCCCCAAGAATAAATTTGGCTGCAGTCCCCTGCTGAGGAGAAATGTTTATTTGGAAGTTTGTTCAAGGCTTTTGGTACTTTTAAGCTGCTGCTCTCTCGTATTTGCCTTTGGGTTCGGAGGGCCATGGGGGGGGGAGGCCTGGCAGTGCCCAGAATAAGGGACGAGAGCAAGATTTGATAAAACCCCAAGTTTGATTTAATCAAAAATGGCAGTTGGATCAAAATTTTGAGGGTTCCTGGGCTTCTCCCCCCCCACCCCCCCAACCTCCTCCCAACCTCCCAGGTCCCCATCTGGTTTCAGGAATGTGTTAGGTACAAAGACTAGATGTAGTCCTTGACTTACGACGGCAGTTGAGCCCAAAATTTCAGTTGCTGAGTGGGACAGTTGTTAAGTGAGTTTTGCTCCATTTTAGGTCCTTTCTTGCCACCGTTGTTAAATGAATCACAAGGAGCCACTTGGCAGGAGAAGCATACTCTCTTCCTGGCCCATCCCCGGCCCTTACAAAGCAATCAGCTCTTTTCATCCAGGCATGAAATATTTCTTTCTTTTCTTTTCTTTCTTTCTTTTTTTTGAGAAGCTAGAAAATTGCCTTTTCCCGTTTTGCAGTCTTCGCATGCTTTGTTTTTGTGTGAATATTTATGATTGTTAAATGTTCACTTCATTTCCAGTCCATTTTGGGTTTTTTTTTTTTGTTTGTTTTTAAAAAAGGAAACATACCACTCAGGAAGATTCACTGGGAATGATCAAAAAGGGTCAAGATTTATTTATTTATTTATCAAATGTAAATGGCTGCCCATCCCCCCTGGGAAGTGACTCTGGGTGCCCTTCAATGGGATGAACGAATCTCAGCATATGCAATGGACATCAGAACCAGATTAGGGTTTTCTTCCTTCCTTCCCTCCCTCCTTTTCCTCTCCCCTTCCCTCTTCCTCTTTCTCTACCTCCTTCCCTCTCTTCCTTTCCTCCTTCCTTATTTATTTATCATATTTATTTCCTTCTTTCCTTCTCCCTCCCTTTTCTTCCTTCCTTCTCTTTTTCCTTCCCTTCCCTCTTTCTCTTCCTCCTTCCCTCTCCTTTCCTCCTTCCTTCTTTCCTTCTCCCTCCCTTTTCCCCTTCCTTCCTTCTCTTTTTTCTTTCCCTTCCCTCTCTTCCTTCCTTCCTTCCTTCCCTCCCTTTTCTCCTTCCTTCTCTCCTCTCCCTCCTTTTCCCCTTCCCTCTTCCTTTCCTCCTTTCTTCTTTCCTTCCTTCTACGCATTGGCCATTAAATGCAGAGTATATACATATACTCTGTGCGTGTGCATTTATCTCCTCGCTTGCAGGAGGCCACTTTTGTATCTCCGAATGCTTTTTCCCAAGCATTTTCCATGTGAATTTAAGGGTTATAAATAAAACCCCGTTTTACTGACTCTCCTTTTTTTAGAGCCCTTGATTATGGAAGCTTTGCCGGTGCTGCATCAAACAGCAGAAGAGTTGAAATAAAATGTTTATGGTGGGCTTCTGACAACTTCTACCAGGAAGAGAGCTTGATCAGAATTTTTGCAAACAATGGTTCAAAGAGATTAAAAGGAAGCTGAGATTGATGCAGGCGGGATACTAACCCATTAACTTCTATGGGAAGGAGGGCTGCTGCTCAGAGCCACTTTTACACTCACGGAGGAGATCACAGAAATGTCCTCTGAGGACATCCAGTCTGTGTGCTCCTCGCCTGCCTATTTACGGAACATTTTCTCAGAGTGATCTAAGCGAACGAGTTGAAAATGCAGCAGGATTGGACCAACTTTCGGGGGGGGGGAATGTCTCTTGCTTTTGAGCCGTGGACAGCTCATCCTTCTTCCAACTGGATGCAGATGTTTTAATCCTTTCCTTCCTCTTTCTCCTTCCTTCCTTCCTTTCCCTCCCTCCCCTTATTTTCTTTCTTTCCTTCCTTTTCCTCCCTCCCTCCTTTTTCTTTCTTCCCTCACTTTCTTCCCTTCCCTCCCTCACCTCTTTCTTCCTTCCCTCCCTCCCCTTTCTTCCTTCCTTCCTTCCTTTCCTCCCTCACCCTTTTTTTTCTTTCCTCCCTCCCTTTTCTTTCTTCCCTTCCCTCCCCCCTTTCTTTCTTCCTTCCCTTCCTCTCCTTTCTTTTTCTTCTTTCCTCCCTCTCTCCCTCCCCTTTCTTTTTCTTTCTTTCTTTCTTTCTTTTTCTTCCTTCCTCCCTCCCTCCCTCCCTCCCCTCCCTTTCTTTTTTTTTTCTTTTTTTCTTTTTTCTTTTTTTCATTTCTGGCTGGCTGGAAATATGTGTTCCCCAATGAAAACTGTGTTTGGACAATCCATCTTAAGGCAGGCAAACAATCTAATGCTTTGCTTTTGGGAGATGTTTCTTGATTCCATCATTTGAGACCATACTTACAGGAATGAGTAACTGCAGTCTATGATGATGGCAGATAATTCAGTAATTTCTGCGGTGAAGCAAGACAGTCCCCTTCGATCAACATAGACTGAAGCATTAAGCATCCCCCACAATTCATAGCATCACCTGCAGAGAGAAACCCCCTCCCCAGTTCCCCAGCTCTGCTCTTCCTACATCCTTCATTCTCCGCAAAGTGCGGAGTTTGACATGTGATATTATTACGATTGTTATGATGTTTGCTTTGGATAACATTGGAATAAGTGAGACGCTTGGAAATTACCCGCCTTGCCGAGCTCTAATAAATCAGCAGAAAATATATTGAAGTCTCCAGCCAAGTATTGGATACCAGGCAGAAATAGCAATTCAACAGTATGATCGCTGCAGAACAAAAGAGCTAAAATTGTACTGAATTTGGAGCCGAGTGGTGGTTTTGTTTTGTTTTTTGTCTTCCTAGCAATTCTGAATTTAGCCTGAATTTTTCTGCAGATTGAAGGGACTAGGAAAAGGTCTTGGCTACATCCTCATGACATGAATTGCACAAGATCCCGGTCTCATGCCTCACCCTGGATTTTTCTGATTGGCTATTTTGTGAATGAACCTGGTTAAGGTTTTGCTTTGCGGCAGCCCTAAGTAGTGTGAGTTGTTAAACGGTTTGGTTTTAACCATGTTTAGAGCACTTGGTTGAGAGAATATCGTATTTCACATTAGCCGTGTTTCATGCCACTGCTAGAATAGCCTAAGCCAGGATTCAGGCATTCCCTTCTAGCTGTAGTTAGGCAGGATAGACACATGTGGTTCGCCAGCAGCCTGCAGAGCTGGCAGCAGAGTCGGACAGTGAGGAGGCTGGGGAGGACAATGGGCCAGTCCTGGAGTCTGACAAGGGCTCTGCGTCGGAGGCAGAGATGGGGCCAGGGCCCTCTGGGAGTTATGTGCGGACTCCGGAGCCTCCAGAGTCGGACATCAGAGAGGCAGAGGAACAGGGGGAGCCTGTTCCTAGTGTGCGCATGCACAGAGCTGCCAGAAGGCAAGAACAGTTAAAACAAAAGGGACGACTCGGGAGAAAGGCTTGGAGATGATTGGCCCCTCCCATAAGACATAAAGGAGGAGCAAAGGCACGTGGTCCTTTGCAGGAAGCAACGTTGTGGATGGTGTCAGTTTGTACTTTGAAGCTCCGTTTTTGACTCCATGTTATCTTGCCAAGATAATTGCCAATTAGGTCTTTGGCAGCGTGTCAAAGAAGATAAAGGTGGGTGTTTACCAGCCTTATCCGAAAGGATTGTGGCAGACTTCTGTTGGACTATTTATAAAGTCTTGGTGAAATGAAAAGAATTCACAGCCGTTAAAATAAAAAAAAAAAGGGGGGGGGGTTGGGACTAATTGTGTGCTTTTTGCTATATCAGAAAGCCTAGGTTAGAACACCACATTTAAGCCACAAATGCACACAAAGCATTGAGCCACAGGACATTGAGAAAGTTACAGGGTTTACACCATTACAAAGCCATCAGCTCTACATGCCCGTGACTATGTTTACCCATCAGTCTTAAGCCACAACAAAACGACCACATTATGGCTTAGCTCTGTGATATATGAACCCAATCTGTAGCTCAGGGACTATTATTCTTGCCCTGTTTCTGAGCAGAGTCTCGGGAGATTTAAGGGCTCTGGTCTAAACAAGGAAGGTGAGAGGAGACCTAGGTTGAGAGGACTTGACTACAGGACGTTGCCAGTGGGAAGAAAATATGCCTGGAATCTGGAAACAAGCTGGAGGAAGAAGGCAATAATTACAAGCTCGGCTTTTTTAGCTCGCCAAAGACATGAGCAGACGGGCGCTGCTGTGCTTCACTGTTCTTTTGAAATGCATGCCCGCAGCTATTTGGTCCGCGGACATCGGAATGGATGAAGCCCCTGTGCTTTGACAAATGTAGTGGAAGTGGAAGAAGGCTTCTTAAGTAGGCAAGCTAGCCTTGGGAGCAGGGCAAACATTACATTTCTCCTCCTGAGTTAAGAGAAAAATGAGGGAGCCTGGAATCCGAGAAAACCAGAGGTCTAACCGCATCAGTATTCTGCTTCCCCTGAAGCCAGCCAGATGCCTCCAGGAACCTAACCAGCAAGATGCAGGGGTAGATAAATCAGCCGTCGCTTTTTTTTAAGACATGGAAAATTGGCAGTGTGCTGGAGATTCCATAGGACCTTGGGTGGGATCTACTCCCCTGAAGCTGGCTTAATAATGAGTTTTCCCAAGAGGAAGGGATCCCTTTGGTTTTGTTGCCTCAATCAACTTGAATGTCTTCATTATCCTAGGAAGATGGACAACCTCCAATCCTTGTGGCCCCTGCATCAGTGGTGAAATTCAATTTTTTTTTTACTACTGGTTCTAGGAAGAGATATTCCAGGCAGCTGCAGGAATCCTTCATAGGTATTGATAGGGCTTGAATGGTGAGCTGTTATGCAAATGGATCGTTATGAATAAGGAGGGATAATCCTAGTTTGGTGCTTCTTAAGAAGATTCATGAGCACAACAACAGGGGTAAACAAAGCAGTGGTTTTTCCGCCTTTCAGTTCTTCTTCCTTCCTCTGCAATTTTAGGAGTTCAATCTGGCAATCCCTAGCTCCGTGATGGGTGGGACCGGAGGTTGGCAAACGTGCTGTTTCCGGCCTCCGGGGGGGGGAGGCTGTTTTCACCCTCCCCAGACTCCTAGAAAGGCTCTGGTGGCTGGGGAGAGCAAAAAACGGGCCTACTGTGCCATCACGTGCCAGGAGTGGGGGGGGGGGTTGTGCGTGCATGCGTGGGGGCAAGGTGCAAAGAATTATGGGTGTGGGCACACACACATGCGACCCCCCCCCCTGCCCTGGCACGCGATGGCAAAAAGGTTAGCCATCATAGCCCTAGTTCAATATGGCTAAACACAGCAGGAGCAGGGGTGAAATCCAGCAGGTTCTGACAGGTTCTGGAGAACCGGTAGCAGAAATTTTGAGTAGTTTGGAGAACCGGCAAATACCAGCTCTGGCTGGCCCCAGGAGTGGGGTGAGAATGGAGATTTTGCAGTATCCTTCCCCTGCCACACCCACCAAGCCACACCACGCCCACCATGCCACGCCCATGGTACACAGACTCTAAACAATGGAAGTAGAAGCCATCGCAGGGGCCTAGCATGATTTCAGGCAACTTGCATAATTAACCGCTGGGCTAATTGTTCAGCACTGGAACACTCATTTTCCTTTGTATGGTTTAACTCTTTAAGTCTGCCAGGGATTGTCTGGGGCATTCAGTCCCTTCACTCACTCACAGGCCAGGAAAGCGGGTCTGAAGTTCAGCTATTAACAGAGGAGATGGCTGTGGTTGCATCAGGTCTCCTAGAGGTGGGGGGGAGGTTGAGGCAGGGGACCAGGAAGGACAACCTGAGAGATGCCTTCTGACATCACCATGCACATCTCATCATGGCAGGCTTCGATGGATTCCGTTCTGTAGAGGTTTTCACAGTTTCAAGTTTCCACACCAACCCAGGCTGGGGCTGCGATGTCTCCTTAAACATCAGAGGAGCCCTTCAAGGACAGTTTTTTATTAGCTTTAGTGACGGAAAATCAATAGCTCCTGTCCTGAACACAATGGAATTTCTGTGCTTCCAGAGTGGAAAAATTAGCCTGACCTAGAATCTGATGAAGGTTAGTAGGTCGTCTCCCCCTTGCTCTCATCTTCGTTGGCTGAATAAAATATCAAGCGGTTGGGTTTGCAGTCTCCTCTTAAGTCAGCGTTTCTCAACCGTGGGTCTCTTGAAGATGGGTAGACTCCCAACTCCTGGAATTCCCCAGCCAGCTTAGTTCATACAAAGTCCACCCGTCTTCCAAGGGGCCGAGATCGAGAAATGCTGCTCTAAGCCCTGAGCAAATGTTCCCTCATCAGATGCCTCCAAAGTTTGGACAGCTTTTAGAATCCTAGGATCAGGGCTGGCTGAGGATTCTGGGGTTTGGTGTCTAATACATCTGTGGACGTTGGGCTAGGAAAGGTAACTCCAGGTACGAGAGGATGATGATGATGTTATCCATTCAGTCATGTCCAAGTCTTGGTGATTCTTTGGGCCAGGTCTCTCCACATCTTCTGATCTTGCACTACTTCTTTGAGTTGTTCTACGCTTGGGCTGGTGCCAGCTTTGATGGTCTCCAGCCATTGTGTTATTTGGTTCCTTGTGCCCAGCAGTGGGTTTCACATATTCTTAACACTGGTTCGCCGGGTGCACGCGCCTTCCGTGCATGCGCCTGGCCTTCCACGCATATGCTTTGCTCATCAATGCATGCCCCCAGCCTCCAAAACGTAGCTAAATAAGACAGTATTACACTGGGGCGGGTTGGTGGGTCCACAGTGGGTCCACCTGCAGTCGCCCAAACCGGCTGAATACCACTTGTACCCCTAACTCTTCCAAGTTGGAGAAGGCCACCATAAACCATAAGGATCTGGCTGCTATCGGATCATGTTCAGGGATCCTTGGTTGTGAGAAAAACCATTCATCTCCCATGAGTGACCACCTTGCCAGCTGAAAGTCTCCGCAACCCGCAGAGAACACAGCTGTCTCTCCTTGATCCAGATGACTTGGCTTCCTTCTGGTTTTCTTATTTCAGGGTACACAGATGGTCCGTTTCAGCACAAAGCCGAATCAGCAAAAGAGAAAAAAGGCTGGGGGTGTTTTTAAAGGGGGAGGGGTGGGGAAAACTGAGAACCTTGAAGCGAAGCAACCTCCTCCCTTTCGTTTAAGAAACAGATTGATTTAACTTCAGATGAGCTGAACATCTATTTAAATGCTTGAGCAGGTTGCAGACGTGCATAAATAATTTTGGGGTTTGGGGCTTTGTGCTGCGACATCTTTTCATTATGACTTTCTCCCTCCTAATAAATTCAGGAACTATTTAAAGGGATTAACCGACCCTGCTGCCTTGCAGTTGGATCGCCCATCCAAGGAATAACCAGGCCTGACCCAGCATAGCTTCTGAGCCGGGCAAGACCAACTGTAGGATCAAATATCAATAAAATTAAGGAAATGATTCAGAATTAAATAAACCAGTAGGATTACTCCAAATGTATTTATTTCTTCCGTGGAATTAAACATCGTATTTGATTCCCTCCCCTTGTCATACAAGTTGGTAGAGCCTTCTAGTGAAAGCAGGGATTTTTTTTTAACTTAAACGTTGACTTCTCTTTCGGAATGGATTCCTTTCGTTGGGAAGGCCTGGGTCTCCTCGAGGGGCTAGGAGATGCCGCCAGTACTTTGGTCCTTGCCAAATGCTTGCCAAACTCCTGTTGGGTAGTCATGAAAAGGACCAAGAACTGGACAAAAGCGTGTCTACAAGGCAGAATGACTCTCGTAGGTTAGATTAAAGGGAGGAAAGGTACTCTGGCTTGGCTGAACCTGTGTTCCTTCTGAGTCTCAACATGGTTTTGTAATTAAACGAAAAACCAAGGTGGGTGTTAACCTCAGGTATGGTGGTCACCCTCCTTGACCTGACGGGAATAAAGAAAGCTGGCTTCGATGCGGTTGGGAAGGAGAGGCTTGCCAGGAGCCAGCAGCAGAGAGAAATACAGCTTCAAGGTAATGCAAATTTGCTCTTGGTTGCTGTATTTCCTGGGCATCTGGATGATGTATTTCACTGTTTTATTGGTCTTTGTTGCAATAAATAAACCCAGGAGGTCAAATATATTCCGGGGCCTATAAATATGGATTGGAGTGAAGAAAGATGCTTTCCAAAATCCACTGTCCTTGTGGAGAAAATTTATGAGGATCACAATTTCTGGAGCTGATTTCATGTGGTCACGAGCGTAGGCTATGCTAAGGAGTGGCATCTGACAAGCGGGGGGCAGGAGAAGGATGGAAAGAAGCCATCCCAGGTGACTCACTGGATACCTTAGGCTGAACAGGTTGTGATTTGCAAAACAGGGTCCTTTGGCTTGAGATGAAGGATCCCTTGTAACACTGGAAGATCTTGGACAGGACTTCTTTGACGAAAAGACCTTTGCCTGGAAGATCAATCTTCTGGAGATGTATTGAGGACACATGGTGGGTGGTTCCACAGAAAGATTGGCATGGAAGAAGAGCTTGCAAATGCCCAATATAGGGTGGTCATGGTAGGCATGGCCAGTATCTAAAAAGGTTAAATCATGGCAACTGAATAGAATCGGGGGGGGGGGGGGTAGACATGATAGCAGTGTTCCAGTATCTCAGGGGTTGCCAGAAAGAGGAGGGGGTCAGCTTATTTTCCAAAGCACCTGGAGGCAGGACAAGAAACAATGGATGGAAACTAATCAAGGAGAAAAGTAACCTAGAATTAAGGAGAAACTTCGTAAAAGGAGGAACAATTAGCCAGCGGAATGGCTTGCCTTCAGAAGTTGTGGGTTTTTCATCACTGGAGGTTTTAAAGAAGAGAATGGAGAGTTATTTGTCTGAAATGTTATAGGGTCTCCAGCTTGAGTGGGGGGGTTGGACTAGAAAACCTCCAAGGTCCCTTCCAGCTCCATTCCGATTAACTGATTGAATCATGTTGGTGATCCAACCTTTATCATCCCTGCAATCGTCTGCCAGAGGTCCCTGGGATGAAGATCATTCATGGTGAGGCCAAGGATCTTCTCCTGCCATCGCTACACAGCACCTATTAATTCTGCGTCCTGTTGCTTAGAAATGTGGCTTTGGCAAATTTGTGGAGGGACTTTTCCATAAAATTGTTTAATTCTCTTCGAACACTGTCTCAGCCAATGGTTCTCTTTGAGTTATTTGGCGGGGAATTCTATAAATTAAACAAATGGTTGATAGATAAATTTTTTCCATGCATAGATAAATCCCTGCCAGATTTAGACTCTAGCTAGGCATTGGTAATTGTGTGCATATATCTGTTTACAGAATAAGGCAAACCGATCATTTATTTTGGCTGTGCGTGCGTGCGAATATATGCCGGGGGAAGGAATTGTCTCTGACGAGACAGTTCCCGAAATGCCATTGGTGTCTAACTGCTTTTTGTGGTTTATTTTTTTTCCAGAAGCAATGAATGAATTAACCAATTACTCATGTCAATTAATCCGTGCGTTCAGCTCTGATCCAGATGTCTTGCCTGTTGGAGGCACCAAAAGTCCACTCTTGGAAGTGCAGGTGGAAATGGATGCCTTTCACAGGCGCCATGTAATTAATGTGGAGAGTGTGTCAGTGGGTTGCGTTGTTCCTCTCTTTACGCAGCTGCAGGAACAGTGGTGGCCTTGGACAATCACTGTTCTTGAATGGCCAGCAGTGGGCCCTCATGTTTCTCCTGCCCATTTTTTTTTTTTTTTTGTTGGTGCAAGGCTGTCGAAATTGCATCCACACCTCGTGTTTGACTTCTGTCTCATTTGTGATTGTGCTGTGCTGATGCCAACTGGGGAGAAGCAACAGACCAAGTTGAAAGAAACCCTCATATTTGCCTTGGGTATCGGAAGGCTCTCTACGGTCCAACTTCTGTTAAGCTCTCCGAGTAGAGATGAGAAGCATAAAAGCGTTGACAGCCGTATATTCTTCTTCAGAGGAAGGGGGCCCATTTTTCTTTCTGGTTTTGTCCCAGCTGGGTTGTCAGAAGTGTGAGACGACTCTTCTTGCTTTTAGTTGTTGTTTTGAAGGATCTTTAGAGGTGAAGCTTTGTCCCTAAAGCTTAGCTGGTTTTTCCTGCCCTGTGTTTGGCCTTGGAGAAATTTGGTTCCTCTGAGTATTTTAGAGAGTCCATCCTGGTTCTGAAAGAAAACTTGGAAAGTTCTGAGAGAGAAAAACCTCAAGAAAAAGATCTTGAAGACAAATCCTGAAACGCAGAGCCTGTGTAGGGTTAAAAGATTGCCTGGTCTCTTCTGATCCAGGGACAACAACAATTCCTCCATCTAGATCATGTAGGTCAGGGAGGGGTCCACTTTTTAAAGTGTCTTTCCTTCTTTGATTTTAATAGCCGCCCGTCACAATGTGACTCTGGGGTCCACTTTGACATGCTAGCTTTCTACCTTTGGGGATTAAAAGTAGGTTTGTCTGGTGAGCCTGACGCCTCGGTCTGCATGTGCTGTCTGAATGCTGCCTGATCTGTTTTTGGCTTTTGCTGAGCCCCTGGCCCAAAGGCTCAGAGCTTCAGGATTGACCCTACAAAGCCTTCCTTCCTTCTCTCCCTCCCTTTTTTCCTTCCTTCTTTCCTTTCCTCTCCCTCCTCTTCTCTTCTCCTTTTCTTTCTTTTCTGGAAGAAACACACTTGAACGGGGCGAGACTGACAGCTGCAGAGGTGCGCTGGTATTAATTAACTTATCCTGCCAAGAGCATCTATTGATTTGTTTTTACAGAACTGTGATGAGCCTGATTAAGATTCCGGGGGTGGGTGGGGGGAGAGCATCCCAGCCCTCCCTCCGAAGGGAAGGGGCAAGCAAGCCGCCCGTCAGGGAGAGAGGCGCTGAAGGCCCAGCCGCCTTCTCTGCTTGGAAGGGAAGGGCTCGTTTTGTGAGCTGATGGATTTCTTGTTTGTACATCGCTGACAGCATCGGGGAATGTTTGTTTGTCAGTCTTTTTAATTTGCCCCCCCCCCCGGCCCGCTTTGTAGAACAATGAGTAGCAAACTGTTTTTTTTCCCAATCCGGCCTCCTCCTCCCTCCCTCCGCATCCAGAGCTATGCGGCCTGATGGATGTCTCCCTCCAGGATGGGAGGTTGTGGCAGGCAGATGATGATCCCTTTGGTTTTACAAGAGGGCTGGATGGTGGTAGGGGGGGCGGGCACCCATGGCTCCATTGAGACAAACCGTCTCGAATTCAAGATCCCAAGATCCGGGGCAGAGTTGTAAGCAAAGGGTTTTGAGCCTCAGCGAAGGTACCTCCTCTGTAGCAGAGAATTTGTGATCGATGATCTCGGATAGCTTGCATTTGAAATATGGATCTGGGAAGCAACTAAAACAGGCTAAATCAATCTGGAGCCTCTGAAATATGCATCTCCTGCTTTAAAGACACCTGAAGGTCATTCACAGATGGAATATTCCTCCCTTTCTTTCTTCCCTGTTTCTCGGCCCCTTCAATTAATATCCCATATGTGGAAATGTAGGTCGTCGTCCCCCAAATCCTACAATTAGAAGAGATGCAGAGGCCAGGCAGATCTTCTCCATTCAGAAATCCAGATGAACATAGAATCACAGGGATCCTATACCATTTCAGACAAGTGGCTGTCCAGTCGCTACTTAAAGGCCTCCAGCGATGGGGCACCCACAACTTCAGATCAAGCTAAAACCAGCCTCTGTTGCGAATCTGTTGGGAACAGGTGAGTTTTAGCACCTCGAATGAAATGGATTGAGCATTTCAAGTTAGAGATCAACCATGAATTGCTTAATAGGGCAACTTTGATGTGTAGGGCTGGGACTTCCCTCCCTGCAGGCTTGAGGATCTTGTGAATCGGAAATCCGTCAAGAGATCCATCCCTGATCCAGTAGGGCTTTTTCCAGAGAATCCTTTTGATTTAGTCTTCTGGAGGGGTAGCAATCACACTCCATTTACCTAAAATAAGAAGGACTAGAGGAAAAATTGTTGTTAGTTGGGAAGTCGTGTCCAACCCCTCAGAACCCCATGGACAACGTTCCTCCAGGCCTTCCTGTCCTCTACCATCCTCTGGAGTCCATTTAAGCTTACGCCAACTGCTTCAGTGACTCCATCCAGCAACCTCGTTCTCTGCCGTCCCCTTCTTCTTTTGCCTTCAGTCATTCCCAGCATTAGGCTCTTCTCCACTGAGTCTTTCTCAAGTATTTGAGTTTCCTCTTCAGGCTCTGGCCTGCTAAAGAGCAATCAGGGTTGATCTCCTCTAGGACTTACCGGTTGGATCGCCTTGCAGTCCAAGGGACTCGCAGGAGTCTTCTCCAGCACCAGAGTTCAAAGGCCTCCATTCTTTGGCGCTCAGTCTTCCTTATGGTCCAACTTTCACAGCCATACATTGCAACTGGGCAAACCATCGCCTTGACTATGCGCACTTTTGTTGGCAGGGTGATGTCTCTGCTTTTTAGTTTGCTGTCTAGATTGGCCATGGCTTTCCTCCCCAGGAGCAAGCGTCTTTTCATTTCTTGGCTGTAGTCTCCATCTGCGGTGATCTGGGAGCCCAGGAAAATACAATCTGTCACTACCTCCATTTCTTCCCCATCTATAGGGAACCCCAAGCAGGCAAAATGAAATTATGGGCTTTTTTTTTTTTTTTTGCTGGCTAGCCAAGGGTTCCTCCAAAACCCATAGCTTCGGGGGGGGGGGGAAGAGTCCAATTCTTTTGGCAACAATTGAGCCTCCGTGCCCGCAGTGGGAGCGAGAGGCCCTTGTGCCGTGCAGGAAAAACCGCATATGAAATATTCTAAGTGTCGGTTCCAAGATTCCCGTTTCCTCCCTGGAGGGAATCTGGATACTTGAGATCATTACAAGCCTCTGCAGTTCTTGCCATATGGTTTGCGAGTGACTTAATCAGGGATGTGGTGGTTGCTGGATGGCCCCTTTTTAATTTTATGGCACTGATTAAGTTTCTTTAGCTAAAATGAGTTGCTTTTCCAATTCAATTAAACGAGAATCCCCTTCCGCTACGGGGGAGGGGGGGGAAATACCAGAGGGTTGTTTGGTGGGATGCTACGGTAATATACATTTCTTTTTCTTCAATTGAGACCAACTCCCACGTCACCTACCCGAGCTGCACTGAATGAAATTAATGGAAGCTTAAATTAAAATTACTGGGGGCTGATATTAGTATTTAATGTGGGGGTCAGCAATCTGCGGCTCTGGAGCCGCATGTGGCTCTTTCACCCCTCTGCTGCGGCTCCTTGTCACTCAAAATATGCGTCACAACCGCCAATGTGCAACACCCACTGGCACGCAATTTATTGAGCTTTTCAACCCCTGGTAGGCCAACCATGGATAAATCCAAGAAAAGAAAAGTTCCAGAACATTTAATTCAACTACATATGCTAGTTTTGTGGCCGCTCAAGAGATAGTCAGGCACGGGAAGGGTTTTGTGGCTCCCGGTGTTTTCTTTTCTCTGGGAAAAGGGTCCAAATGGCTCTTTGAGTGTTTAAGGTTGCAGACCCCTGATTTAATTATGACAGCCAGATCTTCTTCTCTGATTGTGTTCTTGC
Source organism: Pituophis catenifer annectens (assembly GCF_029215685.1). Taxonomy (NCBI): domain Eukaryota; kingdom Metazoa; phylum Chordata; class Lepidosauria; order Squamata; family Colubridae; genus Pituophis; species Pituophis catenifer. Next base: position 27,146,539 of record NW_027256891.1, read on the forward strand.
AAAAGGGTCTGCGTTTTCTGCTGATGGGAGCAGAGAAACTTTTGCAGAGCGAGTCCCTGTGCTGGGAGTAGAGAAGTTGGGATGATGCTTTTGGCGTTCTTTGTTCTTTGCAGGTTGAGTGGCCTCTTGGAGACCCAGTTAGTCCCCTGCTTTGGGCCTGAGCCAGGAGAGTCCAACCTGGGCAACTTTAAGGCCAGTGGACTTCAATTCCCAGAACTCCCCAGCCATCCATGAGGACTGATCAGAAGCCCTTTCATCCAGCGCTGTCGTAACTTTGAACAATCATTGAATAATGGTCGTAACGCAAGGACGGCCTCCATAAAATGGGTCCTCCTTTCTGAGCCAAGACGGTTCAAGCTTTCTCATCAAAGGATTTGATTTTTTGTAGATGTACAGGTAGACCTCAGCGTACGACCACAATTGAGCCCTGTCGCTAAGTGAAACATTTGTTAAGGGAACCATTTGTTAAATGGTTGTTAAGTGCAATTATTAAGTCAGTATCACGGTTGTTAAGTGAATCTGGCTTCCCCATTGGCTTTGCCGGCCAGGAGGTCGCAAAAGCGGGTCACGTGACCCCAGGAACAGCACCACCGTCGTAACTATGAGTCAGTTGCCAAACATCTGAATTTTAATCACGTGACCCTGGGGATGCTGCAGTGGTTGTGTGAAAAACGATCATAGGTCACCGTTTTCAGTGCCGTCGTAAATTTGAGCGGTCACTAAATGAACTGCTGTAAGTCGAGGAAATACCTGTATTTCCTGGAACGGTTTTTTAAGGTGACGTGTGTGAGATTTGCAGGTTTTTGATGCCTTCGTTGTCTTGGTGCTTATTTCTTTTTCCTTGGTTTCAAAGTCTTTATGCATCCACTGGTCACTGGCTTAATTTCAAGGGGGAGATACAATGGGACCGCCCCTCTCTCCCCCCATGCACGGATTTGTGGTCCAAATGGGAGGGGCTAAATACGGGGCTCCACGGACAGTGAGAGTGGTGGGATAACTGTGGTGCCAGTGGAAAAGCACAATTTTATTATTAAAACAGCCCGGCGCTCTCACCTGTAATTAAATTTGTAACACTTAGCATTCTTTGGATGTGCTTCGATATTAATTTTTCCCTCTCTTCCTTTTTCTCCCCCCTTTTAAAATTTAAACAGGAGGAGGAATACTGCTGCATGGTAGGATCTTAAAATAGCAGTGCGCGCTTCCATTAAAAACGATCTCCTGCTTTGAATGTGCTCGCACATCCCCGTTTAAGCACACTAAGCTGTGCTTTCTTTCTTTATTCCTTCCCTTAATCAAATATTTGAAAAACTTCTAAGGCAAGAGGAGAGGGAGCAAGCATTTTCTGCAGACGGTTTTAAGGAGCGTGGCCAAGAAAGCCCGTTTCTGCTGTCTTCACAACTTCCTTGCTGTTTGAGGGAACTGGGTTGCCGAAGAGAAATTCTTAAGGTCTTCCTAAGGATACCCAAAATAATTTGGGATCACCATCTTAATCTATGGAATGACCTAAGCTATTCATGGGATGGTCAGTCCATTTTTTGTTGCCGGCTGATGGATCCAAGGTGAGCTGCACTTCTAAGAGCTTTGTTGTTAGTTGGGAAGTCGTGTCCGACCCATTGTGACCCCATGGACAACGTTCCTCCAGGCCTTCCTGTTCTCTACCATCCCCGGGAGTCCATTTAAGCTCCCGCCGACTGCTTCAGTGACTCCATCCAGCCACCTCGTTCTCTGCCATCCCCTTCTTCTTTTGCCCTCCATCGTTCCCAGCATTAGGCTCTTCTCCAGGGAGTCCTTCCTTCTTATTAGGTGGCCCAAGTATTTGAGTTTCCTCTTCAGGATCTGGCCTTCTAAAGAGCAGTCAGGGTTGATCTCCTCTAGGACTGACTTGTTTGATAGCCTTGCAGTCCAAGGGACTCGCAGGAGTCTTCTCCAGCACCAGAGTTCAAAGGCCTCCATTCTTTGGCCTTCTCAGCCTTCCTTATGGTCCAACTTTCACAGCCATCCATTGCAACTGGGAAAACCATCGACTTGACTATACACACTTTTGTTGGCAGGGTGATGTCTCTGCTTTTTGCAGTTTCCCAACTTATAAGAAAAGTATGATTGGGCTTAGATGACCTTTGGATGATTAGGACCATTATCAATGTCCCATTATCCGCCACAATTGTTGCCCACACCGGCTGAGGAGGATGGGAGCGATAGAATAAAGAATAACAGAGTTGGAAGGGACCTTGGAGGTCTTCTAGTCCAATCCCCTGCTCAGGCAGGAAACACTGTACCGTTTCAAACAAACGGTTGTCCAGTCTCTTCTTAAAAACTTCCAGTGTTGGAGCATTCACAACTTCTGGAGGCAAGTCGTTCCACTGATTCATTGTTCTCACTTCCGGGAAATTTCTCCTTAGTTCCAGGTTGCTTCTCTTCCTTGATGAGTTTCCATCGGTTGCTTCTTGTCCTGCTTTCAGGTGGCCCAACGGATTTCGTGAGTTGGGCGAAACTGGAATAAATGGAAGTGCATCAACATCCTTTCCCTTACCACGAAATGTCCTTGAACAGGTCTAAAATTGCTGATTAAAAAAGTAGAACAACAAAAGCAGACGCCTGGGAAAAAAAAACCTGGCAGCTTGGCATTTTCTTCTAAAGCCATCCGCCAGCTCATTCCCGGCCCCTGGCATTTCTCTGTATTCAGCCAAATCCCCGCGGCCCCCACTATCCTTCCATCTGCAGGCGTCGGGAGCATCCAATCTCTGCTTTTGGGCTTGGCGTTTTCCCACACCAACAAAGTCTTGATTGGAAAGCTCCCGACTGCGGCTCCCGGTCTCGCTGGGCTCAGCCAGCCACGGTGCCCGAAGGAAGACGACAATTTTGTTGGAATGTTTCTGGGCTCCGCAGATGTGGCTTAGATGCCTCTCGGGGAGAGGAGAAAAGCTGCCTCATCGTTGTTTTTCCCTTGCAGCTGTCTTCTCCTCCTGTTCTCTGGATAAAGGATTTGGGGTAGCAGAGCTGGGATTTGGGGAGTGCTGCCTGTCAAACAGCTTGGCACATCTTTATTTATGAAGTTGTGTCTTTCGACTAACCTGTTCCTTCCTCGGGAAAATCTTCCGCAGGCCTTGAAGAATACAAGTCATTCTTGACTTAACAACAGGGCATTTAGAGACTGTTCAACGTTACAGTGGCACTGAAAGAAGGGACTTGACTGTTTTTCACACATTCGACCATTGGGTCACATGATCAATATCAGACACTGGGCAACTGGCATGTATTTGTGACGGCTGCGGTGTCCCGGGGTCATGTGATCAACTTTTGAAACCACCTGACAAGGAAAGTCCATGGGAAATCCAGATTCACTTACTGTAAGAGCCGTGCTACTAACTGAACAACTCCACTTAACCACTGTGGCAAGGAAGGTCATAATATGCGGCAAAACTCATTTCACAACTGTCTCGTTTAGTAACAGAAATTTGGGGCTCAGTTGTGGTTGTAAGTTGAGAACTACCTGTATATCCATCATCAGACATACCTAGGTTACAATCGTGGTTTAGGGGCCATTTCCAAGGGGGCTCTGCTGCTCCAGAAATCAAAGGAGGCATCCTTCTGCCTATTAAATAGATAGATGTTCTCCAGGTTCTTCCCCAAAATTTTTCCATCTGTCCCACCAGCATTGCAGTGGGGTCAGGCAGGCCAATAGACCCAGCAGGGATTCTGGGAATGTGACTTCTTGTAAGGTGTAAGGATCTTGAGACCCTGCCCTTCACTGACCCCTTTTGTAAGGACCAAAAGGTCAAAACAGGACAATTATGGGTTCCATTTTCACTCCACCGACCATTTTGCATCCCCTACATTTTTTTTCCCTAAGGCAGAGTCTCTCAACCTCGGCCATTTTAAACCAGATGGACTTCAACTCCCAGAATTCCCCAACCTGGCCGGAGAATTCTGAGAGTTTAAGTTCACCCAGCATAAACTGGCCACGGTTGAGAAATGTCGTTCTAAGGCAAGAGCGACATTCCGTTGCAGGGGAAGAGGATCCAAAGTGGGACCTTCCAACAGATACGGCCATCCTACCATTCCAGATTTGGGCACCAGGATTAATCTTGTTCAACACTTTGCAGGAAAACTGTTTCTACCATCTTCCAGAGATGGATGTCCGTCCGGGCTCTTCTTAAAGATCTCCAGAGGTGGAGAACCCAACCCTCAACTTCCATCGATAGATTCTTCAACCCTGATATGTGAAATGACATGGGTATCTGCAGAGTGTGGCCATTAAGTCCAGGTGGCCACGATGGCAGGACCAAACTCTGCCTGTTTATTGCCATCATGAGCCACAGTGGTTAGAGTGCAGTCCTGCAGGCTACTTCTACTGACTGCCGTCTGCCTGCAATTTGGCAGTTCGAATCTCACTAGGCTCAAGGTTGACTCAGCCTTCCATCCTTCCGAGGTCAGTAAAATGAGGACCCAGATTGTTGGGGGGCAAGAGCCTGACTCTGTAAACTGCTTAGAGAGGGCTAAGTTCCCTCCCTCCCTCCCTTCCCTCCTGTCCCTCCCTCCCTCCCTTTCTCATTCTCCTTTCTGGTGACACAGTGGTTAGAATGCAGTACTGCAGGCTAACTCTGTCCACTGCCAGCAGTTCCATCCTGACAGGCTCAAGGTTGACTCAGCTCTCCGTCCGTAAAATGAGGACCCAAATTGTTGGGGGGCAAGATGCTGACTCTGTAAACCGCTTAGAGGGCTGTAAAGTGGTATATAAGTCTTAAGTGCTGTTGCTGTTGCTATCACATCAAACAGTGGTGGAATTTCAATCACACCATCGTAGCTGCTATCTTGATTTTTCTTTTTCTTTTTGACTCACCCTGCAGGTATCTACGCAGTGACACGTATTGTGTTGTTGGTGTGCTGGGGCTTAGGATGGTGTATTTTTGTGTTTTGGGTAGGTGCCATTTTACAGATAGAGTGAGTTAATGCAATTTTTATTCCTTTTTCTTTCTGCTTCAATGCTTTTTGATTTCTGCCACTCGGAAAGAAACTCTTAAAATGTCTTCAGCCAAAAGGGAAGCAGGATCTGCTAATCCCTGCAGATTTTCAGTCCATAGAGTGGGGGAGGGGGAAACAAATCGACTTGATTCACTGGGGATTTGATTTGCAGCAATCCATAAAGCTCCATTAAAGTGATCTGCTTTGGGTACTCTGAAGCCCATTACGCGAGGCTTGGCGCATTTCAGTTTCTCTTCTCTTTTAGGGGTGTCTGTGAGAGATTGTGCTTTTTGCTTCAGATTTTAAGGAGAAAGTTTACTTTTTAGCCATTTTCTTCTGTTAAAAGAACCGTGGGCTGTGGGGTTTCTCTTTTCTTTTCATGGAACAGCGACCTCTTGTGGCGTACCCTAGTGAAGCGAGCAAGGGAGGTTGAAATGAAAGAATTTTAATTTTTTGTGAGTTTTGCACTTCTATTTTTGTGATAGTTCTTTGGGCCTGGTTCGGTCTGACGTCTTCAGTAGCGGTTCCTTCAGCGTCTCCTTTTCTGCCCATTCAGTAGCTCGACTGATAAATACAGGTAGCCCTTTTTTTTTTTTTTTTAATTTGATTTATATGCCGCCCTTCTCCGGAGACTCAGGGCGGCTTACAATGTGCTCAGCAATAGCCGTCATCCTTTTGTATATTTATACAAAGTCAGCTTATTGCCCCCACAAACTGGGTCCTCAATTTACCTACCTTAGAAAGGATGGAAGGCTGAGTCAACCTTGAGCCTTGGCGAGATTCGAACCTGCAGTAATTGCAGGCAGCTGGTCTTAATAACCAGCTTAATAACAGGGTGCCTTAGACCACTCTACTACCAAGCCCTTGAGTTACGACCAAGCTTTCTGTGGCTAAACGAGACACTTGTGAAGTGAGTTTGGCCCCATTCTTGTCGAAGTTGTTAAGCGGATCACTTCAGCTGTTGACTTAAGTGACGTGGTTGTTAAATGAATCTGGCTTATCCGTTGACTTGGCTTGTCAGAAGGCTGCAAAAGAGGGATCGCGTGGCCCCTTCCGGGACGCGGCGACTATCGTAAATCTGAACCGATTGCCAATTTTGATCGTCTGACCGTGATGGAGATGTTGCAACCATCGTACGTGTGAAAGTCACTTTTTTTCCATGCCATTGTAACTTTGAACGGTTGCTAAATGAACTTTTGTAAGTCGAGAAGCATCTGTAAATTAATTCAGTGGGTTTAAATTGGGCAGGGATGGACCTCAATCTTCCCAACTGCAGTTGCTTATCAATGAACACCCCATGAAGCCCTTCTCTCCTTAAAGGTGCTTTGTTGTTCTTTTCCTCCCTCAGGAATTACTACTACATCACCATCCTGAGGGACCCGGTTTCCCGCTACCTGAGCGAATGGAGGCATGTCCAAAGAGGAGCCACCTGGAAGGCCTCCTTGCATGTCTGCGATGGGCGGTCGCCCACTTCCGAGGAACTTCCGAGCTGCTACTTGGGGGACGACTGGTCAGGCTGCTCTCTGCAGGAGTTCATGGATTGTCCCTACAACCTGGCCAACAACCGTCAAGTCCGCATGCTGGCTGACCTGAGCCTGGTGGGCTGCTACAACCTGTCCGTCATGCCGGAAGAGCAACGGAACAAGGTCCTCCTGGACAGCGCCAAGGAGAACCTCAAGCGCATGGCCTTCTTCGGCCTGACGGAATTCCAGCGGAAGGCCCAGTACCTCTTTGAGAAGACCTTCAACATGAACTTCATCTCGCCCTTCACCCAGTACAACAGCACCAGGGCCTCTAGCGTGGACATTGAAGGGGCCACCCAGCAGCGGATCGAGGCTCTCAATTTTTTAGACATGGACCTCTACGATTATGCAAAAGACCTTTTCCTCCAGCGGTACCAGTTCACGAGGCAGAAGGAGCACCAGGAAGCCCGACGGAAACGGCAGGAGCAGCGGAAGGCCTCGCGGGCCAAGCTGGGCCACAGCAGAGAGCAGGAGGGTCGAAACGCAACCGCAGATTACATTGGGAACGTGGAACAGTGGCGATAAGGAGGAGGGTGCGGCGAGGAAGGGCACAGAGCTAGGCGCTTCTCCGGGAGAGGTGGGGAAGAGGGGTGGCGGCCTTTTGCATTCAGTGTTGTGCTGTAGATGGGTGAACCTTTTAATCTGTGTTGTCTCGGATCTGTCCCTGTCAAGAAAGACAGAAAGTTTTGGCCCCTTGGGCTGCCGTCATTCTCGTTCACCATGATGACTTGGCAGATCCCAAGTGGGAACAGCGAAGGCTGAGCTACAAAGACTACGATGGGGGGAAGGAGGAGGAGAGGGTTTCCTGAGATGGGGGCATCACAGGGGAGCCATTTCTGCATTTTATAAGGTGGCCTGAGATTCTGGTACTTTTTTTATAGGTCTCGGAGATCAGAAAACACCTGGAAAGGGAGTATTAAATTGGGCAGTGTGTAGCTGCAGGTCCATTCGTTTATTCCTTTCAGCATCACCAATTGGAGAAGCCAACAGTTCCATTTAATACTCTTTCTTTAATGTTTTTCATTGCAAAAATGCTGTGCCTCTTGGCCGTAGCCCATGGGCCTCCTACTTCTGGGACTTCCTTTAAGCTCCACCCCTGACATCCGGCCGACCCAGGTAGAAGGGGCTGCCTCTGGCCACTAAAAGCATGGCCAGGGGTGGCCAAAGCGAGTCCAAAGACAGGATGACCTGCCTGGGTCAGCACTGCCACTCAAACTGTCGTGTCACGTCAAGCCTCTTCTTGCTTCCAAGGTCTGTTATCCTATTGGGGAATGAATGGATTCAACAACCACAATTCTGTGGGAATTAAAAATCTAACTGTCACACACACACCCACACACCCATGCCCACCCGAAGTGATTTTCAAAACTCCAGAAAGAACCGTTTCAGATCCTTTTTTAACAAGAGTTTGGCGTTGGCTTCATCAACATCTCTTGAAAGGCTGCAAACGGCCACAAAACAAAAAAGACGAGTTGGGGTTGAGGCGTAGAGGGAAAAAGCTTTAGAAGAAGAAGAAAACTGTTGATGAGTGTCTAGTGTCAATTGGCTTTTAGCGAAGAGGGGAAGATTTGGCCTATAAATATTTAATTGCTTTTTAAAAAGAGAAATCTTGACGGCCGCTGCTGTTGATGGAACTCAAGCTTATTTCATTTCAGGGTAGAGAGAACGAGAGAGAGAATGAGAGAGAGAGAGAAAGCCTCAATGGTTTGCTGAGTGTTGGCACCAGAAAATGCAACCATAGGCTTCTCTAAAGACACTGAATTTTAATGCATTTTAAAAAGTATACGGGAATATTTGAACATTTTTTTTTGAAAGAAAGATGGCCTTCCATGCCCTCCGTCCATTTTAATAACAATTCTTGCAACGTGTGTATTCTTTTAGAAGGGGGGGGGGGCAAAGCTTTTATCCTGCAAAAATTCTCTTTTTTTTATTATGGCAGAAGCTGTTTCCCAATAGAAGCAGCCTTCATCAGCAGGGGGGCAACTCCAGCATTCGTTTTGCTTTTCAAACACTTTTTATGACCCAGTGTGACATTTGAGCATTTGGGAGGATGGCTTCCTGTTATCAGATTTGGGGGGCGGGGCGGAAATAATAATGTGATATTGCTTGTACTTGGGACCAATTCAATAAGGCAGTTACGAATCTGGCTTTGCGAGGAGGAGAACACCAATAGAAAAGGGTTGCTTTCCTTAGGATCGGACTTACAAGGTCTTGAGGAACTGTCCTCTGCTCTTGTAGCTACTATGGAGGGTGCTTGTTGTGATTTAGGTTGTGAAATCTGGGGAGGGGAGCGAAAGAGAGAGTTGGGTCTCCAACAGTGGCGACTTTATAACTTGTGGACTTCAACTCCCAGAATTCCTCAGCCAACATGGCTGGCTGAAGAATTCTGGGAGTTGAAGTCCACAAGTTGTATAGTTGCCAAGAATGGCTGAGGAATTCTGGGAGTTAAAGTCTACAAGTTGTCAAGTTGCCAAGGTAGGAGGCCCCTGGGCTATGGGAATTATTTGCCAAGTTAGGTAGTGGGCCGTATCTTGGGCGTACACAGACACAATCCTGCATTTGTGCACCCAACACCCGATGAATATTGGGGGGGGGGAGAAAATTGCCCTGCCCCATACATCTGTCAACAAAGGAAAGACGGACACCTACGTGTTGTGTCCGATGGCACACAGCAATTTTTGAGTAAAGAGAGTTCAGTTTTTCTGTTTACGCTGGTACGGTGATGGTTGTCTTGATGGAAAGGTAGTAAGTCCTGAAACGCCAACTGAACCGATAAACCCAGGAAGGTGTCAGCAGAGCCTTTGAGGACGTAGAGTCAAAGCTGTCCCTAAAAATCATAAAGATTCTTAAATGTCCAGCGGTGTCATTTCCAGGGGTCTAAACCCAGTGAATTATGGACCCATCCGCCTTGAGCTTCCAAGAGCTTGTTCATCGTCTCCGCTCTCATTTTGCCATCCCAGATGGTAGGCCAAGACATCTGCGGGAGAAAATGATGCCAACCTTCCCTTGCTGAAGGTGATGTTGGGAATCATAGTCTTCAACCCTGGAGGGCAGAAGTTTGGAAAGCTTGCCTGGTGCTGTGGGTTCTCCGTCCACACAGAGCTCCCTTCCTTGGCTCTGCCGCTGTGTCATTCCAGGCATTGGGTTTTAGAACTGGATGGAGGATCCCAGGGCCACAGATGTTTGCAGCTGGCTTTGTTTCCCTTCATCCTGGGTCTCTTTTCTGAGAAATGGCCCTTCCTGTCCCTTGTGTGCCATGTCCGTTTGGTATTTGCACTGATGAAAACCAACACACAATTCTCAAGGCAGGAATCCCAAGTCTACAGCAGGGTTGTCCAACCTTGGCAACGTTTAAGACTTGTGGACTCCGACTCCCAGAATTCTCCAGCCAGCATGGATGGAGCTGGGGAAATCTGGGAGTCGAAGTCCACAGGTCTTAAAAGTTGCCAAGGTTGGATATCCCTTAGCTTACAGCAGGGGTCAGCAACCCGCGGCTCTGGAGCCGCATGTGGCTCTTCCATCCCTCTGCTGTGGCTCCTTGTCGCCAGTTGGCTCCACAATTGATAGGGCTTTCACTTAGGACAGGTAGAGGAAAAAGGACGCCATGCTAGAAGGAGACTCTATGGTGAGGAACCGGACTTCTGGTTGGCTCCAGAATTGAATGGGAGGCTTCCGGTTAGGACCTTTGTGGCTCTTTGAGTGTTTAAGGTTGCCGACCCCTGGCCTACAGCATTGGCTCCCCATTGACCAGTGGGTATCTAGAATAGGGACAGTAGCTGCAGTGTTCCAGATGTTTTGGCACGGAACTGGCATCCATTGAGGGCTTTTGTCCCTGATTTTCTCTCTCTCTCTCTCTCTCTCTTCCTGGTGCTCGAAAATATCCAAGAAAGTGGAGAAACAGGCAATTGGATGCACTTGGACAGTGTGAATCTCTATGCAAAAACTCTTGTGAAGGCTGCAATGATCAATAGCTCTTGTTTTTTTGGAAGCTTTTCTATCCTGATGATGGTTCATTTCAGTTTTATGTCCTTCATTGCTGTACGAGTTAACGTAACTTTCCTTCTCAACTCTGGGGAAGTGGAGACCCTTGGAGAAAGTTTCCTTGTTTCGGGCATATTGAATATTAACCAGCCCCCTGCCTTTTTTTTTTGGGGGGGAAACATTTAAGTCTTTTAAAATTTGGGACACTACATTATAAGAAGCCTCGAGGCAAAAGACATAATTTGGAGGTCGGTTTGGCAGGCCAACTGGCCTGGAGCAGCTCCTCTTTTCCATTGTGCTGGGACTGAAGTCCTCAGAATTCTGTCCTGGTCGACAGATCTGGAGGTCACAAAGTTAGCAAAGTGTAGAATTTGGGGCTTCCTTTAAGGGCAGCACCATCTTTTAAGATAGCAGGACTTCAATTCCCAGCATCCCCCAGCCAGCATCTCTTAAAAGTTGCTAAGATTCAGAAACGCTGCTTCGGAGCCCTAAAACTTTAAGAATTCAAGAGGAGTGGGGTGAGGCACATCTTAGCAAAATGCCCCACCCCCCAAAAAAAGGGGGGAGGGGGTTGCATAGTGTTTTTAAACTGAAATCAATAAAATGCCATTCTAGCATCTAGCATTGATTCTAACAGGGAGAGATTGTGAGCTCCGGTAGAGAAGCTGACCCAATTCTGCACCCTTGAATAGCTCTTTATCAAGAGACACAATTTTGTCCTTAACGCTGTGGTGTGCATGGTTTACAGCAGCGACAACAACAACAACAAAACCCTTTTCTTTGCGTATACTGTTTGTTGTATATAGGGGTTGGTATGCCTATGATTTTGTCATAACCATACAAACGCTTCTGGTTTCCAGTATAGGCCGCTGTGTTACTGTATAAGTTTACAACTGGCGAAGGTGGGAAGGGTGGGGTGGGGTGGGGGAGGTTTAGCCAAATTCAACTGACTCGGATGGTGTCATTTATCAATAGAGTTGATAAAATAAACTTGAATTACTGACTTCGACTGTGGGTTGGTTCTTGACGTTGCTCTGGCTGGATTCTCTTTGCTGCCGGCTTCATAGCAAACCCAGGTGGCGAACAAAACGTCGATCGTTGCAGCTCAGAACAAAGGAAGAATAAGCCATCACGGTCGAGAGTTTCTGGTGTGTGCCTTGGGGGAAAAAACAAAACAAAACAGCACAACCCCCTGCGGTCTAAATCAGGGGTCTCGAAACCTGGCAGTTTTAAGACTTTGTGGACTTCAACTCCCAGAATTCCCCTGCACAAGATAACTGGCTTGGGAGCTTTGGGAGTTGAAGTCCAGAAGTCTTAAAGTTGCCGAGCTTGGAGACCCCCAGTCTAGATAAATCAGGAGACCAAGTCACAGGGATCCAAGCATTAGGTAGAGATTATATATATAAGGGAAAAATTAGAAAATTAAACCTTGGCCAAATTTCTCTGTGTCCCATTTTACAGTAGACAAAATCAAAGCAGAGATATCCTGATGCCTACTTCAGGGTACCATCTAAGGGACCATCTTAGTAGATCCTCTCTTCGTTACATCCAGAAATGATGCCTCCGTAAGTCTTGCAACCTGGAAACGTTCCTGCTCCTGCCTGGACATCGGGAGAACAGCTGTTAAATGAAGCTGCACGCATCTCTGTGGCCACAAGGGGGCAGGGCACCTTTGATCACAGATAAGATTTTTATTACAGCCTGTGTATTTTATTTTCTCCAGATGGTCGAGTCAGTGGATGCACTTGCAAAGAACCGTATTGGAGCTTAGAAAATTCATCTATGGGATTGATGTCAGTCTGCATTTAATTAGGGGTGGGCGGAGGTGATGATATTCCGAGCATTACTCATGCCTGTCGTTTTCCAACACTAATACTGTATTTTTCGGACTATAAGACGCACCAAGATTTCGAAGAGGTAAGTAAGGAAAAAAAAAGTTTTTGCCTTCCCTGGCCCTCAGGAGCACTCTGCAGGCCTCCCAAACCCTCTGTGCGCCGTTTTTTGCAAAAACAGGCGAAAAACGGGCCTGTTTTTCACAAAAATGGAATGAGTGAGGCAGGGCTTCGGGAGGCCAAAAAGGGCTGTATTCAGTGTATAAGACGCACCAACATTTCCACCCTCTTTTAGGGGGGAAAAAGGTGCGTCTTATACTCCGAAAAATATGGTAAGTAGCCAGGATTTCCCCAAAGGTGCTTTTTGAAAAGGCAACTGGACTTTGTTCTTTCTTGAAGACGTTTCTCTTCTCATCCAAGAAGCTTTTTCAGATTCTTCCTCTTCAAAGAAAAACCAAGGAAGCCTTTTCAAAAAGCTCCTTTGGGACAACCATGACCTGGAAGACTGAGAATCTCCATAAAGATTTAGCCAGGATTTTATTCTGGTAGTTGGATATATTAGAATTTCCCTTGAACCAACTTCAGTAGAAGTTTGGGAAATATTTTGGCAGCCCGCAAGAGGATTCCAGAAGCCAATTCAACAGCGATCTCGGTCAAAATATTCCCTGTCCCCATGGCGAAAACCAAAATAAAGAGAATTTCAGAGTGTGGAATTGAAAATGGAGGTGAAGTTTTTTTTAAAGTCTCCAAATAATTATTGGTTTCAGTTCATTTGATTCGGAGGGAAAACACATGTAATTTACATAAGACACTTAGTTGGCTGAAGGCGTGTCCTCTCCCTATATTTTTTAAAGTATATAAAAATGCTTGAGGCATCGATGGTTTTTTTTTTTGCATGGAAAGATTTCCTTTGGTTGTTTTTTTTGCAAAACGGAAAACTCCCCTGGTATTTTTCCCTGCTCCAAAGTTGTTGCCTAACACAAGTGTGTATGTGTGTGAGAGAGACAACGGTTCCCTGGTTTGAGCAAAGAACACACCCGCCCACACCCCTGCAGCTAGAGAAAACAGCCTGCAGGGGGCAGTAAAGCCAAGAAAATGTGATTTATGATATTTTCATATAGGGCACTTTCCGTCTCCTCCTCCCCCTTTTGTCTGATTTTAATCTCATTGTCCTAAAGATGCACGAATCCTCCAGCTGCTTCCAGAATTGGCAGCCCTTGCTGGAGGCTCTGCCTTTCCTGTAGCCTTCCACGTGGATTTTGAAATCCAGAAAAAAAACTGCTAGGCCAGGGCTTCTCAACCCTGGTGGGCTTCAACTCCCAGAACTCATAAATTCAACTGTGGCCGGCTGGGGAATTCTGGGAATTGAAGTCCACCTGTCTTAAAGTTGCCAAGGTTGAGAAATAGTAGATTAATATCTAAATCCTTGATCCTTATGGGGATGGGCTGCAATTTGTAACCCTCGACTTATAAGTAGACTTCCAACAGCCCTTCCTTTTCAAGTGTTCGTCCTTCGGGAACGCTTCACAAGAACGACACGGATTTTCTTCCTCATCCCAAGGAGGGAACTGAGAAGGAATTGCAGATGGACCAGACAACTGCAGCTGTCTAAAGTTAGGTGTTTGGTAGGAGCAAGGTCTCAGGTTGAAATGGGTTCCTTTGCAAGCAAAGCTTTAGTTCCCTACTTTCCAAAGTTCCGGTTATTTCCTTTTTCAACCCCGCAGGAGGGTTTAAGCCCCGCTCTCAAGGGGAAAAAAAAAGAAACGGCTAACAGGTAAAAGCGCCTCTTAACGATAAACCCAAAGCTACAAAGCAAATCATTAAAAAAAAGAAAGAAAAAAAGGAGCATAACAACAGGCTGCAGGGTATCAAACCCATTGTATGGAAAAGCTGCTCGGAATAACCCTCTTTCTTTCCGGCACTGAAAGGACAGGAGGTTGGAAGGAAAACTACTGAGGAGCCACCAAGACTCCCCAGACGGGCGAGGAATGTTCGGAGTGTTCCTTATAATGCTGCCCTTGCAAACTCGGATCATCCCCCAGCGCCAGAAGCAGACGCGGGAAGAGCCTGGGAACCGGAGCAGGTGGCAAGGTGGAAGACCGGTTTCTTCTTTTCGGGCGTCTTGCCCTCAGCCGCCTTCCCCCGGCAGCCCCCACGAAAAGCATCCTGCAGGCGTCTCGCCCAGCCTTTCGCAGGGCTTGCTGAGTCTGTGCAGAAAGTGGCGTGGAGGGAGGGAGGGAGCCACGCCTTGCCCTCCCCTCCCTCCCCTGGTGAGCAGAGCAGCAGCAAAACCAGTTGGGCAGAATCGGCTTGCCAAGAGCCCTTCCATCCTTTTTTTTTTTTAAGGCTTGGAGATTTAGCCGGGCGAATGTGCACGTGCCAGGCCCAGGCTTAAGCTTCCCTTCTAAGGGCAAATCCTGCACCGTCAGCTCAGCTCCATGAGCTGGGATTCAAGCTGCTATGTTGGCCGCTCCTAGGCTTCTCTGGCCTGCTTCTGGTGCTTCGCTTCATCGCCTCGTTTCTCTGCTGAAAAAGCGGCTAATTGGTTAAACGCTGGGCTTGTCGATGCCCGGATTGTGCCAGGTCTCGGCTCCTCTCGAAAAATCCGTCCCCTGCGATCTAATGAAGGGGTTTGGAAGTTTTAATTTGTTTTCCCAGATTGGATTTGCAAAATAGCCTGAATTATTCTAATAGTCGGCGCGATCCCTGCGGAGCTAAGGCCACCGATGCTCGGATGTTCTGTCGCAGCGTTTTGCTTGGGCTGCTAAACCTGGCAGTTTTGGGAATCCGTTTTGGGCAGGCGAAGGAAGGGGGTTATTGCCACGAAATTCAGGCTGAGAAAGCAGATGGACAGCATTGACCCCGGAGGACATGTGTTAGGAGAAGAAGGGGTGGGGGGGAAAGACCTTTTTATTTATAGATCCACATAGTTATTAAAGTCCGAATGCTGCCTGGATTTAAATGCATAGTGTTTTCATGCTTTCCTTAGCTGGCACACGTCTCAAAGGAATTTCTGCAGTGACTTCCTGTTTGGAAGAGAGACACGGGGTGCACGATACGCGAGAGAGGCCGAGTTGAATGCCTGCTTTGCTGTTAAACTCAGGATCAGTAGCCAAAGAGCATCAGAGAGGCTTTCTAGGAGTTCCCTTTGAGAGTATCTATGGCTTAGTTAGGATCGGGACTACCGGAAGTTCATTAGCTGAAGCTGCTGATAAAGGAGAGAAGCTCTAGCCGCCCCCCACCCCGCCCCAGCACCTGACTGACTGGATTTTTCCATGACTGACAGCTGCTGGGGAACAGGCTTTGTCACAAGAGGTGGTGGCACCAATCTTAATTCGGCTCTTCCAGGCCACCCTGCAAGCCCTCGTCTTGCATACTCCATTGCTTCTCCTCCTCCTCCTCTGGGTTCTGCCTCCTTTCTCCGTTGTCGGGCAGATGCCAGCCAGCTGTTCCTCCTTTGGGCAAAGCTTTGGCTACTTTGTCATGTGGCAGTGAATTCCTTTGGAACAGTCTAGGTTTTGCCAAAAAAAAAAAAAAAAAAAAGTAATTTTTGCCTGCCCGAGTCACTGCTGCCAGCCCCCCTCAGTGCCTCCCTTCCTCCCTCACGTCCCCAATTCTAGAAGTGGGAAATTAAATCTCTTCCTTTGGCGCTTTCCAGCTGGCCCAAAATGATCTGGCATTTGACCATTTAAAGAGCCTTTTCCATCCTGGGTTTCATCAGCACCTGGCAGAATTGATTTTCTTTTTCTTTCTGTTCTCCTAGCGTGACCCATTTTGTCTCTCTGATGGGCTTGGAATCCAACTGCTCTTTCTACGGATTTGGAAAGCTTTTTTTCTTCTCCCTGCACTGGTGTTTGTGTAGTCAACATTTCTTGGACGTCTGTTACATTTTCAAAACAGCTTCTGTTTAGGCTAAGGGATGCCTAGAACGGGGAGGGGGGCGCAAGGACAGGGCAAGCCCCCCCTCAAGCCTTCTGCCCTGGCGGCTGAGTTTACACACCACCCTGACTTCCCCAGAGTTGGATTAAGCTTGTTCAATTCTATGCCACAGCCCTTTGATTTGCAGGTAAACAAAATATTCTCTGGAGCCCTGGATCGCGTTGCTACCAACTCAGGGCCCAAATAACAGTTGGGTGCCAGGTTGCCACCATGACAAGTTTCCCAAGGCCTCGGTGGCATCTTGGGAAGTTGCTTTGTTTGCGCACCTTTTATTCATACCGTCTGTGGAGATTCTCAGCCATCCAGGTCTGATTGTCCCAAAGGTGCTTTTTCGAGAGGCAACTGGACTTTCTGGAAACTGTTTACCAGTCCAGTTGCCTCTCGAAAAAGCACCTTTGGGATTTTTATTCAGTGCCACCGTCTTTTATGCCGTGGAGGAGATTCTCTGATAGATTATGAGAAAAGAGAAAAACGCCTCATGCAGGGAAAAGGAAATAGACCCCCCCCCTCCTTTTTCACAATAGAATCCATTATGAAACTAAACGGGTATCCATCCATATCTATCTATCTATCTATCTTTATCTATCTATCTATCTATCTATCTATCTATCTATCTATCTATCTACTATCTATCTTCTATCTTTCTATCTATCTATCTATCTATCTATCTATCTATCTATCTTCTATCTATCTTCTATCTATCTTCTATCTATCTATCTACCCACCCATCCATATCATCCATCTATCTATCTATCTATCTATCTATCTATCTATCTATCTATCTATCTATCTTCTATCATCTATCTATTATCTATATCTGTCTATCAATATATCTGTCTACTAAATTATTGTCTATTATCTATATCATCTATCAATATATCATCTGTATTATCTAACTTATTATCTATCTATCCATCCATCTTCTATCTATCTCATCTATCTCTCATCTATCTCTCATCTATCTATCTATCTATCTATCTATCTATCTATCTATCTATCGCTATCATTCATCTATCTTTCAATATATCATCTGTATTATCTAACTTATTATCTATCTATATCTATCATCCATCAATATATCCTGTCTATTATCTCTCTATCTATTTGTCTATCATCTCTCTCTCCCCCTCCCTCCCTCTTTCTCTCTCAAGTAGTCCATGGGAGGAATTCCCAGCAGTGTCTCTTGTAGTTACCACTGACGTTCAAACTCCTTGAACTACTGTAAAAAATGGTTCCAACTGATACTGGATTCATTTTTTGTCCTCAATCAACTCAATCTGGAAAGTAAACAGCCCCGCTATAATGTGACGCTGATTTACCTGAACTCCTGGAATTTGATGAAGGGGCTAAATAAATCTCTCCTTGCTGGACAAGCAGGAACAGCTGCAAGGGGAGAGGCCAGGAATGCTCTTCATTTCTCGGCCGAAGAGGGAACAGCTGGCTCCGAAGCGTTCCGTCCTGGGATGACCTCTGCTTCTGCAGAACGGGAGAACCAAGTAGGGGCCGGGTTGGAGGGCACTGAAGACCATCGTCCTGCTCTACAAAGGACTGGCTGACACACTGGTTTTGTTCAGACGTTTGTGCTGCAGCGCTGCTATATTTAAGCCCAGCCTCACTTCTTTTCAAACAAACAAACAAAGTGCTTTGAAAGGGATCAATCCATCTTCTCGGGAATAACACCCCCACCCTGGGGGAAAAAACCAAGCAGGAGCCGCTGAAGCTGGATGAAGGCATCATACAAAGTTTTTCAGTCAGTCAGTTTGGGAGGTTGCCAAGGGAGCCAGTTGAGGCGTGGTCCCCAAAGCCAGGATGGTGCAATTGAAGGTCTACCTGCAAAGGCATCTCAAAATAGGGGCCCTTCAGTTGTTCTGGGAACTCCCCGGGAACTCCAGGCAACGAAGCTGCCGCTTCCCCTCTCTTGCACCAACACACAGAAAAATTGGATCTGCTAACTAGCCACAAGCCACCACCATTTCTGTTAAAAGAGGACACTTTTAAAGCATTGCTCAGATGATACAGAATTAACAAGAGTTGGAAAGGAGCTTGTAGTCCAATCATCTAGTCCAACTTAACCCCATCCCCACCCCCCAAGCAGGAGGAAGCACCCCCAGCTCCCATTTCAGGCCTAAGCAGTTACTTGGAAAAAAGCATTTTTTTTATCAGTGGGAAGGGAGAAGAGGGAGGGCTTCACATAAATATCTGGATGTGTTCCACACAGGCTACTTCCAGATGTTTCGGGGGAGCAGGTGGAATTATTACTATTCCTGCCCTATAAAAGCTCAGACAGAAACCTGGCTTGCACTATACACGTGACTGAACCTCAGACACGTCTGAAGGGACACTGGAGGGAGGAGGCAGGCTGCCCTCCCCTTTTCCCTTCTTCAGGGGCAGGGAAGGGCCGGGCCTTGGGCTTTTCTTCGGAGGTGGCAGGTGGGAAACGGTGGGAGCCCAAGGAAGGTCCGGGTTTCGGCCATCAACCTCGCCCCAGCCGAAAAAAAGAGAGTCCGCTAAATCCCGAAGTCGGGGCGGGGCGTCCGTTCGCTACCCGCGATGACGTCAGAATGACGCAACGCCCCATACCAGCTCGCGCGCGCCGGAGGGCGGGCGCAGGCGCGTCTCCAAGCGACGTTGCTTAGCAACGCCGTTCTCGACGCGCCTCGGCCTGTGGCTGGCGTGTGGCGGCGGCGGCGGCGGCGGCGGCGGGGCGGGGGAAGTTGGGTGGGGGGGCTTTCACGCTTAATCTCCCAAAACCCCTCACCAAATCCGGGTGGGGGGAGGGGGGAAGGCAGGCCAATCCACTCCGTCAAAACCATCCCCTCACGCCCCCCACATCCTCCCTCGTTCGCGAGGGAACGCCAAGCAAGGCCTGCAGTGGAGGGTGGGGGGGGGTGAGGCGGGCGTTGCTATGGCAGCCTCTCCGACAGGGCCTGCCGGGAAGGGAGAGGGGAGAACGAAGGGAGCGGGGGGGGGGTGAAAGGAGGAGTGGGCGGGGCGAGGGGTGGAAAAAAAAAATCAGACGCGGTTGCCCGCCCCCTCTCGCGCGCCCGCCCCGCCCCTTCCTCCTCCCCCCTCCCGGCGTCGGGAGTTCCCCGCCCGGCCGCGGGGCGCGCTCTGATTGGCTGCTGCTGCTGCGGCGCCGCCGCGTCGGGAGGAGGGCGGGAGGAAAAGAGGGAGGGAGGGGGCGGCGGCTCTGCGGCTTCCCCCCTCCCCCCCCCGCCCCGTCCGCCTCGCCTCGCCTCGCCCGGCCCGGCCTGCCTCGCCTCGCTGCGCCGCGCCTCCTCCGAAGATGGCGGCCCGCACGAGCCCCTCATGCTAGGCGCGCGCCGCAGCCCCAGCCCGCCTCCAGGGCCCGCGGAGAGCTGCTTCCCCCGCCGCCTCAGCCGCCGCCGCCGCCTCGCTCCCCTCAGCCGCCTCAGCAGCCGCCTCAGCAGCAGCCGCAGCGGAGCGCCGCGCAAGGTAGGCAAGCAAGGGCGCTGGCCGGGCCTGGCTTGGCCGCTGACACGCATCGGGCGGGCCGCCTTTTCCCCTCAGCCGGGCTCACTCGAGGCCTGGCGGGCAGGCGGCGAGGCCCAACCGCGGCGCCCCCGAGACATGCGCACTGGAGGCCTCCGCCGCCGCCGGTCTGCCTGGAGACAAAGGGGGGTCCGGAGTGTGTGGGGGGGGGGGAGAAGTAAGGAAGACAGTCCGGCCCACGTGCGAGGCCGGGCGGGGTGCTGACTCACGGCGGGAAGGAGGGAGGCCTGGCAGGCGGGGCCTTCCTGCCAGGCCGCGCGCTCTGCACCTGCTCAGAGGCCCCGATGACGCGAGGGGAGGGGGGGAAGGGGGGAGGACTTCAACTCCCAGGATCCCCCCCGGCTCGCTTGGGAGGAGAAGCCCCCTCCTCCCTAAAGAGACCCCGGTTGGCCAACGGGGACAAACGCGCTCCTTTCCTCCAGCTAGAGGGGCTCAAAGAGGTGCCTGGGGCGGGGGAGGGTATTTGGGGGGAGAGACGGAGAGAGCCAGGTGGCCCGAAAGATGCGGCTGCTTCGGCCACGGTTGTGCTCTCTCCTTCCTTCCCCCCCCCCAGAAGGGAGCAGGAGCTTCTGCCTCTCCGGGTTCGATCCCGGGTTTCTTGGGCTTCCTTGGGGAGGGGGGTCAAAGGAGGAAGAAGAAGAAGGGGGGAGTCTTCTTTCCCTGGGCCTGCAGGAGCTCCCTGTTCGCTTTCGGCCAGGTGGTTTGCTCCCAAGGTAAATAAAACTGTAGAAGGGGGTGGGGGGGAAGCAAAGTGCAGAAGAACAACAATGAAAAATGCTTTTGGTGGGAACCAGAGGGGTGCCTAGTGGGGTCGATCAGTAAATCCCCCTGGGTAGGGGTAGAGCGAAGTCAAGCTCTCCAAAAGGCCCATCTCCACCCTGCCCCTTCCCCAAAGCTTTAAAATGGGCTCCTGGGGTGGGTTTTGTGGAGGAGGCGGCCCCGGTTGAATTGCCCGCCCTCTGCATCGGCAAGAGGTGCTTTCTCAGCACTGCGGTGATGGATCCGAGGATGGGATGCCCTCCAGGGTGGCTGTGGCCAGGGAAGAGCTGGGGAGCCCCAGGGTGAAAGCCGGTTCCCCCCTCCCCCCCCCCGTTACAGTTCGGTGAGCACAGACTTAGAATAACTTTATTGTCGCTTTGAACCTACGCTAATCGGCATACTGAAATTTCGTTGCATACAGCTCTCGGAAGGTCACCACCATAGACACTACATAAACATGACAAAATAAATACAAAATTATGCCTATACCCACATATATTCTATGACACAGAGAAATAACACAGTCTAGTCCGGATGTATACATGTGCATGGTGAGAAAAACTAATCTTGCGAGGTTTTTTTAATGTAAAAAGTTGTTGTGGCGCAAGGATTTAAGCAGACAAACTTTCCAGTTGAGCCTCCATCTATCTGTTAAGGTAGAGCTTTCCTGAAGCTTTTTCTCATAGCGTTTTGGTGTCCCAAAGGGGAGGTGGCTCTCTTCGCTGATAAGGGGAAAGTTTACAGCTGGTTGTTGCCATAACTCAGCTTTAGCCATCTGTAAACCAGCTTCTGCACACAGTCCAGGGCCATTTTGAGCTTTCTGGAGAGCATCCCTTGCCATCATTAGACGACAGATTTCCCCCCCCCCCCCATCCAGTATGACCCAATAGAAGGCCCCCTGGAATTGTGGGAATTGTAGTCAGCCACATCTGGAAGTCATCTGATCTTCTAGCCTTCCATATGTAGAAGGCTAGAAGATCAGCACCCTTGGATTGGGGGTGCCTGCATTTCAGACTTTCCTAGGCACTGCCAAGACAAATGCAGAATTTTTCTTTCAATTACTTGTCATTCAGTCTTGATTGAAAATTGAATGTTGTTGGTAGGAATTATTCTGCAGTCAAGTTTCCTTTGTGTCCCCTGCTTTAAAAAAAAAAAAAAAACAATATTTGAAGATCCTTGGGAGTTGCAGAATAAGCTTTTGGCCAGACACAATCCTAGCATTTCAGGTTGAACATCTCTGGAACAAATAGATAAATAGTTTGGTCTTCTTACGGATTGCTTTAATAAACTGTAGGAGGAATTTGGGAAAAGGGCAGTTCCAGTTGGATGTAAAATTAAGGTTAATCTTGAAGGAAGTCATTAGAGGTGAGTGGGCTAATTTTCCATACGCTCAGTATCAGACATAAATTTTTGGGAAGTGTGCCACTGGGTTTGCCTCGACAAAAAAAGCAGAGGGCAGATCAGCAGATTTTCAGGTGGCCACGTGGACGTTAACATGAGGCTTGGGCGACTGTGAAACTGCTGAAAATATTACGTGGCAGCCAGGATGGGAAGCTTAACCTTCCCTCTGACTTTGTGCGGTGCCACATAAGTCATAGGTGATTGGTTGTAGAATATTTCCAGGAAACTTTGGGAAGTTAGAAACAAGTTAGGCTGCTATTGACTTAACTTACGAGGCCTGATGAAGTCACATTCTGATTGATCTGGGCCAGGTTTTATTTCCCCTGGGTGGAAGAGCCCTCAAGCACCAGAGATTGCGGCAGTCAGTTGCTAATGAAGGCTGGGGCAGGCAGATTTCTCCTTGGACTCCTTCGTCCTTAGCTTTCAGTTTGGACACAGCCGATGGCCATAGCTGCTGCATTACATCTGGGGAGATTGTTACTTGATGCAGAATCCAGAGGAAGTTGAATGGGGATTATCATGGCACATGGCTCCTAAACCCAGAAGCTTCAGGTGGAGAGAGGACCCAGAATTGCGCAGAAAAAGAGCCTTTCGATCTGAACACTTTTGGACGAGACCACGCCTAGTCTGGTGTCTAGGATCTAAGCACCATTCTTCTGATATGCTTACAAGTCAGGCCCAGATCTAAGGCCTGCCACTGGCTTTCAGGGGCATGAATATTGTTTTATTAAATTTCAAAGCGGACGCAAGCTGTCTTTCTGAGTGAGAAACAATCTGCCTTTATGCCAGAAGATGCGTCACATTAAGAGGCGTTTCTATCCCTATTGGGAAAAGAAAATATGGTGAGCTGCATCTTTAAATCCAGACAGTCACATAAATAACCAGTATTCAAATAGTCTTCTGCCAGGATATGTAAAGTAAAGTTGAGAAGCAAAAGCCACAATTAAAAAACAGCTTTGGCATCCAAAATATTCAAGTTCCGCTGATAATAGTAATGCATTTTAAGTTCCTTAGCCTCCATGGTGAACTCTTGCATAGTGTGTGAGTTCCTCCCCAAAGTGACATCCAGGTGGTGTGTGACTCTGTAAGGCTGAGGGTAGAGTTTGTAAAATTGTTACCTGTTAGAAGAAGTTCTGCTTTCCCCATTTAGGTGTGAAGTATGTGCACCGTTGGCTGTGTATATTATGAGCAAAACATTCAACACACTTTTCACATTGGCAAGAAAAAAGTGAGAAAATGCTTAATAGCTGTGGATGTAATTGCAAACTACATCTAATAGGTTTTTTTTTTTTTGTCATGTTCTGGACCCAGCTTATTAGCATAATTGTGATCATCTATCAAAAGCAGGCATTGTTTTGAGGCTTTATCGAGCTTGGTAAACAAAGGATTAGGTTGTCTGTCTGTGTATTGTGTCTATATGAGTTAGGGATGTGTGAGGGTTGGCTTTAAAGGCAGCATTTGAAACTGATTTAGTTGAATCTCTGAATCCGTCTCTGGAATCCAGAAAAACTAATCGAATCTCCCAACTTGTTCTCTTTCAGCCTATTACAGCTGTTAAATTTATATGGCCGTCTATCTCACAAAAAATGACTGAGTGGCATACAACACTGCAGTAAAAAAGCAAATATATAAAAATCATGAAAAATATTCAATAAAAAATGTTGAAAAACATAAAAAATAAAATAAATACCATACATATGGCATGCGATGCAGAAATGAAAGAAAAAAAAAAAGGACATATCTCTACTCTTGAGCTGTTTCTGATGGGCAAACCCCGTCAACTTTCCTTTGCCAGGCTGCCATTATTTTACCTGACAGCCTAGTCACCTTTTGTCCTCCTGCAAGGTCTTTAAAACACAGGAAGCAGAGAGGACAGCACGGCTGAGAGAGAGGCAAAGCTGGTTTTGCGAATCCATAAGGTTTCCCATATTAGGCTTGTCTGGACAAACCGTTTAAGCTTCCATCAGGGGAAGGGAAAGAAATGGTGAGTAAAAGTTAGGATCTGCCGGGTTCTCTCCAGATCCTTTTTAGGATCACTGTTCTCCAGTGCCTGTTGGTTCTTTCCTGATGGGTTGGGACTCCAGTTCCCAGCATCCTCAGCCATGGTGGTCAAAGACATCCCTGAAGGGCTCTATTGGGGAAATCCGGCACAGACGTGACTCCGTTCACCCCTGGCAGAAGAAGGAACTGCTTTTACGGCATGGGGAGAGAGTGGGTCACTCCATGCCCAGAGGGCTGAATGCAGCTTGGGTGTGGGTGTGTGATCCAGTGGCTCACCCGGCCTCTTGTGCGTGGCCGCAAGGGGAATGGGAATCCGATCTGGATTCCTTTCTGCCAGCAGCCTGTGGATCAAAGGGCGGCTGGCAGGTTTTCCTAAGGGAGGGCCTTTCCTCCCTCCCTCCCTCCCTCCCTGCAAAAGGAGTTGGGGATTTTTGGCAGCCCTCCCAACCGAATCTGGCTGCCGTTTGCCCAATGCCATTTATTGTTCTGCTTTTGGCACCCCCGTTCCCCCCCAACGCCAGTTCACCACCCACTGCCAAAGCTGAAACCTTGGGCTGTGTCAAGAGCGGGAGGCCCACGGAAGGGTTTGTGGAGATGCAGGCCAGGGAAGGAAGAGCAGCTTCTGCTGGGAGGAGCGAGGGGGTCAAGTTGGGAAAGACAGGGAGGGGGCATTATTTTTCTTTCTTTCCTGGGTGTGTGCCACCATGCTCCAGGCAGATCTGGCACTGGAAGAAACCGCCGAAAAACCAAGAGGACCTGGGAGCAACTTGCAGGTGTTAGTGAAAGTGCCCGTGCCTTTTAATAAAGTGTGTGAGTCGGAGAAAGAGTTCCCAGGGCAGTCCCCAACCCAGCTCTCCTCCATGTTTTTTTCTGAGTGGGAGTCTGGCAGGGAGCGCCAAGCCCTGGCCTGGAATGGGTGCAGCACCATAGGCCAAATGCCCCGTGTGTGGAGCCACACCGTTGGCATGAGCAGTTGTGGGGCTTGGGAGGGGGGAGTTGTAAATGTCCCTTCCTTACCCCCCACTTTTTGCCATTGCTTGGAAAGCAATTCATTGTGTTCCTTCTCTAAGAAAAGCCAAAGTCAGATTCCTCTTGCGATTTCCCTGCATTCGGACAATTAAAAAGAAGAATTAATATGCACACGCCGACACCAAATGCGGCAGTTTCTCTACACCATGGGGAGCAAATGCAGCTAGTGACAGGAAATGCTGGTTTGGTGAACTTGTTTTGTAACATGCAAGAGTGGAGCTGCTTAATTTCTTCTCTCTCTCTCTCTCTCTCTCTCTCTCTCTCTCTCTCTCTCTCTCTCTTTCAACTTCCTGTTCACAGTCTGTTTGGATGAGAAGTCGATGTGTTTTTCCATGTAGCCATTCTGTGAATGTTCTTCTGTTCAGCTAGCATAAATCTGACGGTTGGGTACAGTATGTTCCTTACTACTATTAAACTTTTCTTTTTAAAAAAAAAAAAATAGATAGCCTCCAACTTTAATTGGGCAAAAAAAATGTTGACCCGCTATTTATGGCTCAAAAGTTTTCTCCCCATCCCCCCCTTTTTTTCTTCTTCTTTGAAACGCCCTTGCTGTTGGACGACAGGAATTGTGCAAAGCGCAGAGTAGAACAATTTGTATTCAGTCATGTGGAATCACATGGGCTTGGGTGCAGGCCTGGGTGAAAGAATCCTTGAGGATTCGTTTTCATTTTCAGATTTTTTTTTTTTTTAATTTTGCATGTGAGGCTTGGATGAATGGGGCAGTAGAAAATATGCACGGTGGGCACATCCCCCAATCACAGCTATGTATCAGGTATGCTTGAATAAAAATATAATTCTTGGTAGAAAAAAATAGATTTCAACTTTCAATAGTAGGGGAGACTTATACCAAGACTGGGGATGTTTCTTTGGGGGGAAAAAGCATTTGTGCTGTCCAAATGTATTTACTAGTTTCTGCCATCCATACACATAACAGGTCCATGTTATCCATCCATACACATAACAGGTCTCGGTGCGATAACCCAGGTTGTTAAATCCCAGTTTGTTAAAGAGCCATAATGGCTAGCTTGTCTTGCTTACGGCTCAGAAGATCACCAAAGGAATTTCAGATTCCCCTTTGGGACCATGGTTTTGTGATTCTGGGTGGATGAAAACCACACCCCATGTTCCTCTGTCATTTCTGCCCCAGAAAAAGATCTGGTATGTCTTTCAAGGACAATATTTGCAAAAGTCAACTACTAAACATAAAATATATATGGGGCAGATGGTCTGAAAGAAGGGCCAATTGAGTGCAGAATCTCAATTGGTCCTTTCTAAACCAGGGGAGATAGTTTAAACCAGCATTTCTCAATCTTGGCAACGTTAAGGTGTGTGGACTTCCACTTCCAAAAGTTGAATCCTGGGAGTTGAAGTCCACACACCTTAAAGTTGCCAAGGTTGAAAAACACTGGGTTGTTAAAATGTTCTTTGAAATCTGGGGGAGAATTTGACTAGCAAGCACTGCTACAATGTCCGAAAGTCAGTGCTTCTGCAAATAAATTCATCATGGGGGTGGCTTTAAAAATGAAGTGAAAAAGTTTGTCTACGAGGTGGGAAGAGCGATCCTTCAGAGCTTGTTAGCCATGATGAAGCAGCTAAAACCAAGTTCCCCCTTTAGAAAATAGGATTCCGGAAATGGTGAGCTACCACGCTCACTTCCCCAACCTGGCTGCTTTCAGAAGAATGGGAACAAGAGCCTTCGTGATTATATTTTTTTTAAGGCCGTCAACTCATTTAAGATTTTTAAAACAGAAAACCTATATTCTGTATCTCCGGTTTTTAAGATTTTTAACGTGTTTTTTCTTAAAGGAAGAACTTTGATCTTCTCCGACTTTATCTGAAGTGGGAGCCCTCCAGCCAAGTTTTAAAAGTTTGGAAGGCTGGAAACAGGCATGGCGGGCGGTGGAAGGGACTGTTTACTGTTCCTTCCTAGCAAGATTGGGATTCCTGGCCTTGGGGAAAAGCTGATTTATGCAGGCTCCAAAGGGAATTTTGAGGAGGGATTTCCCACTGGGACGTAGATGGGGAAGTTGGGACAGCAAAGTCTCAGGCCTTTTCTGTTGGCCTAATTTTAGATTTTTAGGGTCATATGAAGTGGTAATGCGCTGGAAGACAGGGTGGCAGTACTCATCTAACTATCATCTTGCAAACCCTTGACTTGCATCTTGGCCTCCTCCAGGAGTTTGATTCTTCCTCATTTTCCTGCACCGTTCTTCTCCTTCCCGCCTCCAGCTCTGGATACAGGATACTGACTGAAATTCATGGTCTAAGTGGGAATTCTACATGGTTGGAGAAAACACATGGAAAAATACATCCCTGCACACAAGTCAAAACTTGTGCAGTGTGTCTCCTGCAGCAGATGAAGCAAGGTCTCAGTAACCTTGGCAGCTGCACAAGGCAGCCGTTGCGTAAGAACAAATTGTGTTTAGTATACTGGAGAAATTGCCCAGGAACAGATACGTTTCTTCCCTTTTACCCTGCCGTGTTTTGTGCACGTTGTAAATGCCACCGTGGAGAGAAATCCTGTCAAATTCCACTTCTGTAGTTCTCTCCAAGGGCAGCAGGACCCAAACATAAAAACAAACAAAAGTGAACTATAGCAAATGAAGTAAGTGGCAAAAATGCCCCAGGATGTAATGATATCTGCTGTTGTGTCAGGTGATGGATTGTCTCTTTTTTGGAAGGGAGACCACTCAATTTTCAAACTGTTAAGAGACCAGAACTAAGGAGAAATTTTCTGACAGAGAACAATCGGTGGAACAGTTTGCCTCCAGAAGTCGTGGGTGCTCCAACACTGGAGGTTTTTAAGGAGAGACTGGACAGCCACTTGTCTGAAATGGTATATGCGTGAGCAGGGGGCTAGACTAGAAGGCCTCCAAGGTCCCTCCCTTTCAACTCTTGTTAGCTATTCTGTTGCTGCAGAATAGAGCCTATAGAGATTCTTCAGGATAGGAGTTGATGCAGAAAGATCCTCGTATTTTTCTCCCCCTTTCGGAGAAGAATTTCTCCCTCATCTACACCTAGGCCAGAAATCCCATCCCAAAGGCATTTTTCCAAGCTCCGTTCCAGCATTTTTCAGTGCTCAGAAATATTTTTTTTTTCCCCTTCCCATTATTTTTATGAGCCTGTAAAAAGTCATTAGCAGGCTTTCCGAAAGCTCCGTGAAAAACAAATGTTTGGATTTCATCTGATAAGGAAAGGTCTGCATTTCGGGGGAGGAAGCGATAAGCGAATGAGCTGATCAAAAAAGGCTGGAGGCTGAAGGACCTCGGCCACGTTTTGGGGGATATTGTCCTGCTATTGTTATGGGCCACCTTCATCCAGCAAACCTTAATTTATAGCAATAATACTATTTTGCAAGAGGGAGAAAAAAAAAAAACAAAAACCTTGGCTCTTGAATGAGACATTGTGTCCTAGGCCTGGATAGATTTGCCTGAAAAATTTCATTCTGCCTTCAGGGAATTGCATCGGGGATGCCAGTTCACCCCTCCCCTCCCAAGCTGTGCCCGTTCCCAGAGCTCAACTTTCTCCTGGCTGGGACAGGCACGGGGTGCCCAACATCTGTCCTTTCTGGGAACCCACTGCCCATGTGTTTGGTCTCTCCCCCCACCCCAGTCGTTTTCAGCTTTCCAATGTTCGCAACGCTGCGGTCATAAACAAGTGTCGCAATTGTGGCATTTCCTGCAGGATGGGAGTTTGGGTCGGCTGCTGCCCCCTGGCTTGCAGCTCTACCACTCGGGACTGCCTGCTCCCAAGTTCTTGTTTTTGGGAGCTTTTAAAAACGGCCGTAATTGGGGTCATTTTTGTTCTGCTGAATATTCCGTTGTCCGGCGATTGTTTCACTGTTTATGTTACTGAGAGGTTGCTTTCCTCTTAATGGCCAGGCCATAGTTCTTCTTTCATGATGAGCACACCAGGCTGGTGAGTTTGGTGAGCCAGGAATCTCCTTCAGAATTTGAAATGTGCCTTTAGGGTGGGGGGAGTTGGAAAAATGTTCCTTGGTTAGAGTTGTGCTGAGGTCTGTGGGAAGGAGAACACCGCTCCCTCGTGCTGCTTTGTTTCTGGCCGTGGGGCGAACATGGCACCTCCGGATGGCCTCTGGGGGACCCTTACAATTCTAAAACATTTAATTATCTATTACCAATGGCCCAAAGTTGCAAAATCGTGACATTTGGGGGCTCTGGTTTGGAATGTTGCAAGATTTTTGAGGGTTGGATGAGCTTTTAATTTTCAATTATTGTGACCATTTTGATGGTTACCCCAGTGGTCAAAGATCTGAGGCTGGGAATTCTTTCCCATAATTTATGGTTATATGCACGGATGGGAATTGATCCTCTTTCTCTTAAGCAGCCGGGAGCACGGAATGCCAGCATTTTGTTTTGTTCTAGCAGATTGTGGGTTTGCTTCATTCAAGGCAGACGGTGGCTTAGAATTAAAGTCAGGTCAGCTTCTAAACAAACTGACTTCAGGGCCTAGTGTGGTTTGTTTTTATTTTCCAGCAGGATCCTTGCGTAGCACTTCACAACAGCCTAGGAATCTGCTGTATTGAAATGAAGGGTGTCGTTTGGCCCCATGGCTGTGCCAGCCACGAAAAAGGTCCATAGGGCAGCACTTCCTCCTTGTGGGCGAAACGCTTGGCCAGGCTGGGCATAATTGTTAGGCAGAAGTCACGGCAGGCTGAATGGTATCTTGCAACCAGAGAGGCAAGGATTTCTAAACCAGGGAAAGTCAACAGTCATTGGCAGTTGCATTTTAACAAGATGCACATTTCTTAGGGTCTCCCCACCCAACTGATTTCCCAGATTTCAAATAACCTAAATAATTTATTTTAAAGATTTATAGGAGTCTTAAACAACTCTGGACTGCCACAAATTGCTGCATTCTGGACCCGTTGTAACTTCTGAGTGGTCTGCAAGGGCAGATCTGTGAAAAGCTCCTCGCAGTCAACCAAGCGGGACAAGGCTTAAGGCCGTCGCTCTAGTGTTGACCACTCTGTCCATACCTTTGGCATCCTCTGGCCATTTTCTTTGAATGACCGTTTCAGGCACAGGCATCTTTGGGGCAGGGCCAGGTTAAACAAGCGACGGTGTTTTTCTTTTTCATAGGTTGCCAAGCTTTACCTTTTAAATTAAGTAAACTTCCTTGGAGAGGGGAAGCCTTTGGGTACAGAATGTCCACGGAGAAGTATTCGAAGTGTCTATCCACCTTGTGAAGTCCTTGCGTTAATAGAGTAGCTCCTTCGGTTTGAAGTCGGAATGTGTTTTCTAGCAACGAGGCGAGAGAAAAGGGGTTGTTACTGTTTTCTCCAGACGCTTCTACGTGATCTCTCTTTGCCCCTCAATTGCTGGGCACTAACCCAAGCTCCCGGCTGCCCTGCATGCCAGCGGCTTAGTTTTGCTAAAACCACTGCATCATTCCTGCACTTCATTCTCTCTCGGGGAGATTCCTCAAAACGTAGGAGGTGGATCTGAGAGGGAAAGGAAGGTTAACTTGGCACAATGTCTTCATTGTTCAGTTAACTTTTTTTAATTACCCTTCCTTTGTTGACCCCTGAATGGCGGTGCACAACAGATGTGACTTGGGCCTTCCCCTCCCCGGCAAGTAGGCAGGGAATGTGGAGATGGCCTTGAAGGACAGAAGAAAAATCTGCTGTCAAGGCAACAGTCAAGTAAACATGTCTTGAGCCCGGCCAAAAGTGTGATTTATGAAAACAGAGTCAGACAGCCCCTCCCGCCAATTCACATTTTTAATCTTAATAAGGAAAAGGAAGCACATCTTTAAAAATTGGTGTCAGCTATCTATGGCCAGTGAATTCCTGCAGTCATTAAGTTAGTTGCAAGGTCGTTACATGAACCTGGCTTCCCTATTGACTTTGCTTGTCAGAAGGTCACAAAAGGGGATCACATGACCCTCTCCGGGACACCACAACCGTCATAAATATGAGTCAGTTGCCAAGCATCTGAATTTTGATCATGTGTCCATGGAGATGCTGCAACGGTTGTAAGTGTGAAAAGCGGTCATAAGTCACTTTTGTCAGGGCCGTTATAACTGATTGGTCACTCAGTGAATTGTTGCAAGTCAAGGTCTAACTGTAGAGGGTTCTAGACCTAGAACTGGTCTACTAACAGAAGCTTGCAAGTCTGAATGTGCCTCCCTCTTTCACCTTCGTGTGAATTGTGTTGAGATCCTGATGTCATTGAGCAATTAATGCTCAGTAGGTTCCTTAAACATTTTAGCAGCCAGCTTCTAGAACTTGAGGTCCTCTGGATGAATTGAAGTGACAGCATCCATCATCCTGAGCCGAAGTCGCTAGCTGGGAATCCTAGGAGTTGTGAAAGGAGTTGTGAAAGGGCCTGATAGTTTGTAGAAGGCTCGGAGAGGACCTTCAACCATGGATTCTGATTCAGCCAAGAAGCCGCCTCTCAGTCAAAAGCTGCCCAGTTCTTGCTTTGCTTTAAATGGGTGTGATTCCTAGAAGAATTCCACCTCATTCCAACTCATACGACAGCCTGTTGTGGCTTGTTTGCCGAGCTGCACCCACTTTCTTCCCAACTCTCCACCCCTCTCCTCATGTACTGGATGGAAAGAAGTAGCGCCAGAACCTTTAAGGTGATGAATCGTGCGTTAGTGTCCCTCTCCCACAAGAGAGCATCCATCAGATGGTTGACTGTGCCCGAGTGTCTCTCCAAACCAGGCCTAAACCTAGATCGAAAAGGGCCAGGATAACCTTATGTCCTCAAGAACGTTTGCCGGCTGCGTAGACTCGCCTCCTCTCCCCCACCCACTATCCCAAAATGGAGTGTTTAGGATCAGGCAATAATTGGCACAGTCCTCTGAATCTGCTGAGGAGTTCTTCAAAAGGTTATTATCTTCTTTAAGGTTGGTGATATTACTCCCATCAGCCCACCGAGATGGATTCATGCCTCCATGTCTAGGGAGATTCTCACTCATCCAGGTCATGGATGTCCAAAAGGTGCTTTTTCAAGAGGCAACTGGACTTTCTGGTTTTTCTTTGAAGACGTTTCGCTTCTCATCCAAGAAGCTTCTTCAGCTCTGACTGGATGGTGGAGAATGGAAGGATTTATACTCCTTGCAGACAGAAGAACAAACATATTAGGACTAGCTTCAGCATTCCACCTATATTTAAAAGACACAGGCCACTCTTCAAGTCAACAAAGTCCACATTTTGGACAGAGGGGACCGCTGGTTTGAAAGAGGGGTCAAAGAGGCCATCTATGTCAAAATTCTCTTAACGGGAGGGATACAACATCATCTATCTCCAGTCTACAGTCCTTTCAACAGTTCCAAGAAGGCTCCACACCCAGTTGCACCACTCAGGTAACCCAGATAACCCAGAGGACACAGATGAACCTCCAAGTGGCCTCAGTGACTCTCTAAAGGAATGTAAATGACCAGCTGTCTGCAAGGAGTATAATCCTTCCATTCCCCACCATCCTGTCAGAACTGAAGAAGCTTCTTTAGTTCTGACTGGATGAGAAGTGAAATGTCCAGAAAGAAATAATGTCCAGTTGCCTCTTGGAAAAAAGCACCTTTGGGACATTCATGCCGCTGAGGACTCATCCAGTCCCCTTCCTCAGGTTGCTGCAATGAGTCAAGGTGAGAAAAAGGCTGAAGAGTGTAGGATAGGCCAGACAATTACAAGCATTTGGTCCAAATCGAGGTACACCAGATGGGCTGCTTCCTCTGCCCAGATCAGCCATTTTGTCTTCAAAGGTTCTCACCGTCTTATCACATCAGGTCTGTGGGAAGGTCAGCATAAATGGTAGCTGTGGGGAACAGATAACAATGACTCTTGGACCAGTTGGAATCTGTTGTGGTGGCGGGCCCCTTGAGAAGGCATCGGAGGTCTCAAGCTGTCTTTGCGGGCATCGGTATCTGCACTGATGGGCATCTTGACTGGCACCATCCCTGAACTTTCCTGCTGCAGTCCAGCTGTCTTTTGGCTTCTCACTGTCCTGAGCTCCCTGGAGGATCTGGGAGAAACTAGGGCTCCAGAGCATGGACTGGGGCCCTCGGGGTAGTCATGTCCGTGTCCTGCTCTGCTTGTCCAACGATGTAAACATCTCGGCCTTCTGGGAATTGCTCCAGAGCAGGGGTCTGCAACCTTAAACACTTAAAGAGCCATTTGGACCCGTTTCCCACAGAAAAGAAAACACCGGGAGCCACAAAACCTGGGTGGGCGTGGCCATCTCGACGTCACTCACTTCCACCAGTCACATGACTCCCTCTCTGTATCTCTCTATGTCTCTCTATCTCTCTGTCTCTGCCCCAGCTGCTTCTCTGTCACCTGCTGTCGCCCTTACCTTTTCAGGCCAGGCGAGGAGTGACTGGGAAGGGGAGGAATAGTAGTGGGTGCAGGTGGGATTCCCTTCCAGCCACAATTGTCACACCTGGGAGTTCTGCACATCAGGATGGTGCTATTATTCATGTCTGGGGAGAGAGATTGGTCCTCGGGACAGTTTCAGCCAGGCTTTCTGAAGCCCTGTGCTTGGGGAGGAGAATTACCAAGAAACAAAGGCTGTTTCTGCCCTCCAAAGTTGTGTAAGTCGTGTTGAGAGAAGAACCTGAATTCA
Organism: Pituophis catenifer annectens; assembly: GCF_029215685.1. Classification (NCBI taxonomy): domain Eukaryota; kingdom Metazoa; phylum Chordata; class Lepidosauria; order Squamata; family Colubridae; genus Pituophis; species Pituophis catenifer. The sequence continues at coordinate 27,180,070 of NW_027256891.1, forward strand.
TGGTTGTATGGGGGAAAAATCCAGCTGTTCCAAGGGTTAGGGTTTTTTTAACAAGAAAAGAAACAGTCCCTTCTCTCCTGGACACGGCTGAAATTTCAGCCAGTCATTGTGCTGGCTTTTCCAGGAAAGTGGCGGAGGGGGGTGGTGCCATTTAATGAAGGAAAGACCTTGTTAGTTCTCCTGAAACTTCGCCTTCAGCGGGAAGGCGTTAAATGTGAAATAGAGGATGGCTGGCATAATGGTTATTGGAGTCTTGATGCCCAGGCTCTCCGTCAACAAACGAGGTTGCAGAAGCCAGCAGCAGCTTCCCCCACCCACCCCATCCCCAAAGGGCAGTTGCCTTTTCCTTTGTCTTTGATGACGTCACGGCTTCCCCACCCAATTTTTTTTTTTGTCCAGCTCCAATCTGTGGCCATTCTCCCCCCCCCTCTGGATTATGGGCTTGGATGTGGTGAGTGGGTGACAGGGAGGGGAGGTGTCAGGAAACAGGAGCTGTTTCCAGCGTGTTTGCAGGGCTCAGGAGAAGCCCTGGTGATGGCAACCCTTCTGCTTGCCAGGAGCATATTTGGGTGGGGGCCAGGCACTCTGGAGGCTCCTTGCAGGTACATTGGCCCTGGGTTGGGGGGGGGGTGATTGTCCATCGGGTCAGCCGGCAGAGGCATTTTGCATACAGTGGCACAGAGGACGGAGGGAGGAGGAGGGGACCATGAACCAGCTCGGGAAACGCGAGCCAATGTGTGCCAGGATGAGATAAATATGGAACAAGGTCCTCTATTGGGTGTCTGCCCAGACATTGGGTTGCAAGGAGAACTGCAATTGGCTGCTTCCTCCTTACCATGTGCAGCTTCTGGTAGGAAATGCCCTTCTCTCTCTCTCTCCCTCCCTCCCTATTTCTCCTCTTTTTTTGCAATTAAAAAAAAAGACTGGTAATCAGACAGTGGCCGTATTTGAGATGGAGAGGTTTGTCCAGGGGCTTCTCTGGGTGGGATCTGGGCACATGAGGCTCCCTCCTGGCTGAGCTGCTGTTTCTTCTCCTTCTCCCCGCAGGTCGCTGAAAAGTGCCTTCCTTGAAACTGGCATCGCTACAGCTGCTTCGACCCCCGACTTGGGCTTTCCCTCACCTGCACTCGGAAGGGGATCGAGAGCGCCCACGACCCACAGCCGCCTTCGAGCCCTTCTGCCTGCCCCCTTCTTTGGAAAGAAGCCCCCCTCCGTCGCTGCTCGGTGCGCGTGGGACATCTCGGCCAGCTGTTCAACCGCCATCACTTGTCTTTTCCCTCACCTTTTCCCATTCGGTTCGCTCGGTCATCTTTGTGCCCCCTTCTTCTTCCCAACTATGTAACAAACTCGATCCTGTACAAAAAAGAAAAGAAGAAGAAAGACAAAAACACAAGAGGAAGGAAATAGAGAGAGGGAAAAAAAGAGAAACTTTTCTTCCACCAGTGGTATTAACACTTGCAGCTTTTGCAAATGTTTCAGGCACAGGATGAAAGGATAGAAACTTGCTAAAGGTTTCTTTTCTGCCAAGCAACAAAAACCATTCCCTCAGCTTGTACCCTTGCAGCTGCGTTTTCTTGGACTGATCTGGTTTTGTGGGAGGATAGTGGAAACCCATAACTTGAGAGCACAGAAACCTGTGAGGACGCAGTAACAGAGGAATGCGAGTTTTGAAATAATTTTGGCAGTGGCACAAAACATTACATATATATATATATATACATAAATATATATATATATACATATACATATATACATATATATAAAAACATATATAAATATATAACATTTCTATTTTAACTTTGACAATTGCACTTTTAGGAGCTGGCCTCTAATTTGATTTTTTTAGTTAATTCTGATGAGATTTCTATTTTATGATTGGCTAAAAGTTTAACCTTTTCTTTTCGACAAGCATAATTTGAGTTCGATGAAACCTAAGTGCTGACGAATAGAAATTTTACCAAAGCAACAAAGTTATTTCTTCACATTTTTAACTTGAATTTCCTTTTGATAAAGAAATCCCCCCGACACACACACACACACACACACACACACACACACACAGACATTTTCCCTTTCTTCAAAAGAAATCATTAGTATTCACCCGAAGAACGTCGTGTTCCCCTTTTCCTCTCCTTTTTACCCCCTTTTGGGGGCAGTTTTTTAAATATGGCGCTGAACGTTTCCTTGGTCCGTGACACAAAATGGCTGACGCTGGAAGTCTGTCGGGAGTTCCAGCGAGGAACCTGCTCTCGTTCTGACACAGAGTGCAAGTTTGCCCACCCTTCCCGGAGCTGCCACGTGGAAAACGGACGCGTTATCGCCTGCTTTGATTCCCTGAAGGTAAGGATGGGCTAACGCAACTGTTTTGCTGAGGTGCTCTGGAAACCAGAAAGTTGTTTATTTTTTATTTTTTTTAAATATACCTTTCCTGGTGGCTCATTCAGTTCTTTCCCCAACTTTGGGAGCTCAGAGGTGAACAATGCAGGTTGTGTATCTGTGCAAATCAGTTTTTGATTCTCCACAAGGACAAGGAAGGAGCAAAGGGCTTGGATGGCAGCCAATGCAAATATGAAGGTCCGTAACGAATCAGTTTGGTCTGGTGGTTAAGCACCAGGCTAGAAAGCAGGAGACGGTGAGTTCTAGCCCCATCTTAGCCATGGCAGCCATGTGGGTGGCTTTGGGCCAATCACCGGGAGACTGGGAGTTCTAGGCAGGAAAGCTGCCTGGGTGACTTTGCTCCAGTCAGCAGGAGATGGTGGTGAGTTCTACTCTTGCCTTAGGCATGAAAGGTTGCTCGGGTGACTGGCTCTCAACCCAACCCACCTCACAGAGTTGTTGTGGAGAAAATAGGAGGAGGAAGGTGTCTTGGCTATGTTCGCTGCCTTGTGTTATTTGTAAAAATAATAAAAAGGCAGGATACAAATAAACGGAAGTTTTTGCATGGACTCTCACCATAAGGGCCATAAACTGCAGGGACAAGCATCTAGTGCAGGCTGTCACAGGCATGAAAACAGCAAATGGTGTTCTAGCAAAAGGGGTCCTCCTAAATGCCCTTGATTTATCCAGCCTTTTGCTTTAAAAAAAAAAAAGTACATCTACTTTCAAAATGCAGCCCTGGACTCCCCTTTATTTTAGCAGCAGACTGCTATCCACCGATCCTGGTGAGAAGGGAAGTAAAATGTCCGGCCCGAAAAGATTGAAGCAAGCCCACAATTCCATCTGGAAAGGAAAGAAACAGGCTGGAAGTTCGTTCCTCTTCAGCCAAATAACAACCACAATACAGGGCCCCCCATCCCCAGAAAGGGGGCTGCAGGGACCTTGCAACATCGGCCATAGCCTTGCTTTGCAGAAAGAAAAGCCAGAGTAGAATATTCACCGAGGAGGAGGAATTTTCATCCCAGCTATTTTTTTTATTTTATTTTATTTTTTTTGAGTGACGGTTGCCTTTGCCACCGGCCTACACGTTCTATCACCTTGTTACTCTGTACAGCCAATTTTAGCTGGAAACGCAGCAGCTTCTCTTCATACTTCATCCCAATCCTTCACTGAACATGGCCTTCGTGTATTTCTCGCCCTCTTGATCCAAGAATGCAAAGGAGGTGGGGGAATCATGATGTTGATCTATGTGAAATGGCTTCTTGACTCCCCCGGTCCGAACATAGGTAGTCCTCTTTTAGCGACTGCCTCATTTAGCAGTCATTCACAGCGGTGATGAAAAAAAAAAGAAATAACTTTATACCACCTCTCCTTGGATTTACAACCTTCGGCTGGCCTGTAAAGCAGAGATCTTCAAACCTGGCAGCTTTGTGGACTTCAACTCCCAGAATTCTCCATCCAGCATAGCTGACTGGAGAATTCTGGGAGTTGAAGTCCACAAGTCTTAAAGCTGTCAAGTTTGAAGACCTCTGCTGTAAAGTTAAGGAGAATCGGAGTCCAATTGTAAGACCAGTTGTGGTTTCACAGAGTGACGGCTTCGCTTAATTTTTGTTCTCCGTTGTTCCAAGGAGCGTCAGAGGTTTTGTGTCTTACCGCCTAAGAACCTTATCAGGTGTTGAGTTGCAAATAGCAGTGATGAGCAGTGTTGAGATGCAAATAGCAACCTATAGCAGTGTTTCTCAATCTTGGTAGCTTGAAGATGGGTGGACTTCAATTCCCAGAATCCCCCAGCCAGCAGCGCTGGCTGGGGGATTCTGGGAGTTGAAGTCCACCCATCTTCAAGCTACCAAGGTTGAGAAACACTGACATATAGCTTCACCATGGGCCTTTATGGGAGGGGGAAAAACTCCCCCATAGATATGGGCATTAATTGGAATAAGAAATGTTTCCATTCTGGGATTAATTCATCTTGTCTCTGTTGTGATGTATTTGGAAAGTGCCATCCTTTGGTTTCTCAAGTGAGCATTACATAGCCAATTCCCCAATCCTTCAGCAACGTTGGGTCAAATTGCTGCTGCTTAAGGGTTTCCGAATATATATTCAGAAAATATTTTCCCCTGTTTTCTTTTGTTCTGCTCTGTCCTTGAAAGTTCTGAACTTCAGCAACCACACAAATACCTTGGATTTCAAGAGTAAAGTGTTTACATTGCTTTTCTGTGACATTTGTTCAGTAGCTGAATATTTTGCGTGGCAAATCAGTTTGACTCCTGTATTTGGGATGCAGCCAACACAATGACTGAACCAAGGTGTTGCTGTTGTTTTTTTTAAAAGACCTGAACATGTTGGGTTTTGGACGTGAAAACAAATTAGCTCAACTCACGAAGCAGAACTGATCCAGTTCACCTCCAAGAAGACAGCAGGGATTTTCCTTTGTCTCCTGTTAGATTTGGGGTTGCTTTGCCTGCTGGCTCTTTCACTCGGGGGTGGGGGCGCAGGAGGGAAGAACTGGGTGTATACTTACAACTTGGTGTAGAGCACATCTCTTCCTTCTGTGGATGAGAAAAGGCGTTGCACTTTCTGGCTAATGAGAAAAAGAGAAGACGAATCTGTGTATCAGAGGGAAAAAGTCGTGGCAATTAGGATGTTGTAACCAGCCATCTCTGTACAGATCGTGTTACATCGAGCCCAGCCATGCAATTAAGGTAATTGAACCGACAGTAATCCTTAAAAATGCACAGGAGAAATTGCAGAGAAATGCTGGAGACTTCTGGGGGAGTGAGCTGTGGCCATAATTATAAAAAGAGGGCAGCCCTTCCTGCTGAAAGGTTTCTAAACCATCCAATTCCTGAAATCCATTCTTTCTTTGAAAAGAAAAAAGAAAAAGCCTTGGAGATGCCCTTCTCTAAATTAAGGCTGGCTTATTTCAATTGTTCTCTATTGCTGTTCCATTTTCCCCTCTCTGCCTCGAGCAAGCATTTGTCCATATTTTTCCTTTCTCCCATCATGCAGGTGGGCGCAAGTCCTGTTTCTGCTAATCCCCTTGGCATTTGGGGAACGAGAGGGTGGCCTGGGATCCAAGATAGGAAGCTGATGCTCAAAACAGCCATACGGAAGGAATGCCCATGTTCAGAGATGGGATGCCACTAAAATCTCTAAAGAGAGTCTCATCTCATGCATGACACTTGGTGCTGGCATTAAAGTGCTAGTTTAGATGGACCTTTTTCCCTCTGAGACACGGATTCGTCTTCCCTTTTTCTCATTAGCCAAAAAGTGCAATGCCTTTTCTCATCCATAGAAGGAAGAGATGTTCTACTCCCAAGTTGTAAGCTGCAAGGTTCCTCTGAGGGAACTCGATATAGGAGAGCCATCCACATTAGAAATCTCAGTGTTCAGGCTTGTCCTCATGGTATGGTCGGAAAAAAGTCCCAAGATAGCGTCCGTGAGAATGGAAGCTTGGATCATGCTGTGGAGGCTGCCATCTTGATTTCTTTGAACAGGGCCCGTAGATGCTCCTGACAGTATTTATTCCTATGATCATGGTCTCTTAACTAGGCAGGTATCTCTGCACACTTGAGTTAATCTATTCCAGGAAGGTAGATATAAAGGATCCGATTGCTAAGTGGGTACATTCCAGGGCAACTTCCTGTCCATCTGGTCTCTGAGAGCAGAGCTTTTGTTTTAATATTCCGTGGCGATCGGTTCTTTCCAGTCCTACTTATTTCTCTCTCCTGCAGCTCTTTCTGCTGGAAGGCTGTTAACAGGGACAACCTGGCAAGCGGAAGAGCAGAAAAAACTGCCATGGCTGGTGCTGAGCTTGAAGCCACATAAATATTTCAGGAGCTCTTGATAATTTCACGCAGCATCCTCATGGCTGGCACGTAGGAAGCGAGCGCCCCCCCTTTTTTTTTTGTCCGATTGGTTCCCGTGTAGCTGCTTGCATGGCGGGAGCCAGCTCGCCCCTGGGCCGTGGGGGAGGGGGGAACGGTGGCATTGGCCCCGGAGTTGTTCTTATTTGGCCCAAGTATCTTCAGCGGCCTTAAAAGTTTGGAGAAGTGAGATTGTGGCTCCTTGTGAGTCGCCTCCCTGAGAAAATTAGGACGTCACTGAGCGGAGGAGGAGATTTTCACAGGTGGAGCCTGCAAGGAGGTGAAGCTCTGTTTCTCAAATTTGAACTTTTTCAAGCATCAGATAACATCCGTCCTCTCCCTCCTTGGGACGTGGGAGACGTTTCTTTCAACCATTTATTAATTGGCTGTGATATATATTGTGCAAAATGGGGTTTCCCCTCTTCGTATGCTGAAAAGATAATTAAAGCATTTTCTTTTTCTTTTCCTGCATTTTGTGGGGCCAGAGGGAGAAAAGGATCAGAGGGAAAGTTGTCTTTGGCTGGCCATCCCAAGGCACTTGGAGCTCTCGCTCACTGGGCTCTGCTAGAAGCAAGGCCGGCTGAGAAACGTCTCAAATGGGAAATATTCCCAAACTGTCCTTAAATGCACCAGTTTCTCACAGGCCCAGAGAAATGCATTTTGAAAAGCTGCTGTGGGGCCACCCGTGGAGAAGGAAGTCTGGTGGTTGATTCCCAACTGTGTGGTTTGTTTGTTTTTTAACTTGAGTTGAGGAAGCTGCAGGCGAAGAGACGGTTCAGCTGTTGTGGGGAGTAAGAGATACAGATCAGGGTCGGGCCTGGTTCTCCTTCAGCGGCTGTTCTCAGCATCACACCAGAAATGGCAGCCTGCAGGTCACAGCCTGGGTTCCCCAAAGATACTCAGCTAAAGCTCATCAGGTTATGTGGCGGCTTGCTTCAGCACGTGAATCTGACCATTCTCAACTTCCATCTGACTTTGCCCCAACCTGCTATATTTCTGCTGGTGGGGAGGTTGTCCCCAGGTTACCATTGTGCATTTCCCCAGTCTTTACCTGCATTTGTATCCAACTGCTTCCATAATCCCCTGGTGCAGCCAGGCTCATGAGTACGGTTAAGCCATTGACCCTGGCTTAGAATATGTTCCCGCGTCTGGGCTAGCTCTTGTAGCATTAATGCAACAAACCTGTCTAATCTTTGGCAAACTACCCGAGGGAATGATGTGCCCTATACGTTTTAAATGATAGTTGGAAGGGGCCAAGGATCATTTAGTCCAGGAGTGTAGTCCAACCTGGCAACTTTTAAGACTTGTGGATTTTAACTCCCAGAATTCCTCAGCCAACCATGCCGGCTGGCGAATTCTGGGAGTTGAAGTCCGCAAGGTCTTAAAAGTTGCCAGGTTGGATAACACCCCTGGTCTAGTCCAACCCTCTGCCATGTGTAATAGAGCAATTTAAGCCATTCTGGAGAGGTGGGGGGCTCTCCAGCTTCTTCCTGAAATCTGAGATGGGGAGCACTTTCACCATGGTTCAACCCTGCTGGCTATTGATCCTCTCTGGCTTGTGCCGGAGAAATTCCCATTTCTTGCCTTCTTCCCAACTCTTCTGTTGATGAGGCCTTGGCAGCGGACTTGTCCTCTTGTGACCTCTTTGTTCTCCTCTTGTGACCTCTTTGTTCTCCTGGAGAATCGCCTCTCCGTGTCTTGGAGGGGCTGGGGGCAGCCGGCTCGTGCCTGCACGCGGCCATCTCCGGATCCTGGACCCCTCTGAACAATTAAGTGGCGCAGGAAGCCTCTCACGGGGATTTAGGCTTCACGAGAATGGCTTGTGCGAGTGGAGGATGAAAGGCCAAGCTGAATAGCAGCCTGTCACGCCTCAGACCCCTGGTGTTGATCTATCGAGGGGAGGGTCTCTTTGGGATTTTAATAGCCCTTTTATCGCTGTTGCTCTGCCTCTCATGTGGGATGGCTGACTTGCCAGAGAACCCAGCCCGGTCCTCTCAGCCGGAGCAGGAAAAAGTAGGAAGGAGATGTGGTTTATTTTGATATTCCTCCCAAAGAAAGCGACATCCGCACCTTAAGCGGTTTGTGGATAAAAAGCATTTGGATGATCCGGCAGAAGTACAGTACAGGCACTGCTTGACGTACAACAGTTTGTTTAGTGACTGTTTATAGAGATACAGCGGCACTGAAAAAAGTGACGTACGACCATTTTTCAAACTTGCGACATGCAGCATCCCCATGGTCACGTGATCAGAATTCAGACTTTTGCCAATTGGCTCACATTTATGACGGTCGCAGCGTCCCGGGATCACGTGATCCCCTTTTTCTGGCAGGCTAAGTCAACAGGGAAGCCAGGTTCACTTAACAACCAGGTTACTAACAACTACAATGATTCACTTAACAACTGTGGTTAGAAAAGTCGTGACGTGGGGCAAAACTCACTTGGCAAACGTCTCCCTTAGCAACATAAAGTTTGGGCTCAATTGTAGTCATAAGTCAAGGACTACCTTTAGAGAGACGGTGGCATCCAGGATCCAAACTTGACGGTGCAGGGAAATCCCCTTTTATTCTGTGAATGAAGCAAACCCAGTCAGATCTGATTTCTCCTTTCCGCAGAAGAGAGTGGGCAGTGGCGGGTGCCATGTTTTGTCCAGGCCAGATTTGGGCACAACGCTGTGTCCCCCGTGTTTCCACACCCCCACCCCCACCCCCACAGTAGCAGGCAGTAGTTGCAGCCTGGGCGTGCTCTTTATGGATGCCTGCTTTTTCTTGAAAGGTTAATGAGTTCTTGAGAAAGAGAGCTGCTCCTCGTTTATCAAATGTTCCACGGACTTGTTAGAAATTAGGATTGGGAGGGAAAAACAATGGGACGAAATGGTGGCAGAGGATATCACGGATTGATACGCATCTTCTGGGTCTCCAGCAATACCCTCCTTCCGATTTACATGCCAGTGGAAGGACCGACGGAGGCATTGTGTGTGTGTGTCTGTACAGTTAATCTTGTTAAGTTGTGATTGCCACTTAATCTGCTCCTTTGCGCTGGGTAGAGAAAATGAGATAGGGGAGCTTTGCTGCGGGGGCCGTGAAAGCAGGAAGCGGCCCAGTATGTGAGCCAGGCCTTAGCCACGCTGCCTTTGTGAGCCTGGAATTGCTGGCCAGGGTTTGTGCAGCCTCAGCGAGACGGTTGGATTTGAAGCAAGAGAGGCTTCGGCTAAGACATACGCCCTGGTGCAAAGGCTGAGCCAAAGCAGGCTGGCTGGCATCCTCCCTGTTGGCATTCAGCACCTTGGGAAATATTTGGGAAGACCAGGCCGTTCCTTTCTAATTCACCTGGTTTAATAGGACCTGATTTCAAGGAGTCGCATTAAAAAAGTTGTTTACTTTTCATGCTGGATTGCAAAGCCCATCCTCTCCTGGCCATTGCTTGCATTGGGGGATGATCTCTTAGCTTTTCAGCCTAGGAATCCAAGAATCTTTTGTTGACATTGAGAGCCGAAAGTTTGGCAGTTGGTAATTTTTTTGACTTCATTTGACAGGAGAAGAGCATTAGGAGGAGAAGGAGCATTCCTTCTTCTTCTTCTTCTTCTTCTTCTTCTTCTTCTTCTTCTTCTTCTTCTTCTTCTTCTTCTTCTTCTTCTTCCTCCTCCTCCTCCTCCTCCTCCTCCTCCTCCTCCTCCTCCTCCTCTTCTTCTTCTTCTTCTTCTTCTTCTTCTTCTTCTTCTTCTTCTTCTTCTTCTTCTTCTTCCTCCTCCTCCTCCTCCTCCTCCTCCTCCTCCTCCTCCTCTTCTTCTTCTTCTTCTTCTTCTTCTTCTTCTTCTTCCTCTTCCTCTTCCTCTTTTCCTTCTCCTTCTCCTTCTTCTTCTTCTGGCATTTTGTGCTGGAAACAGGTGGGCAAAGGTGGGATGTTTGTAAGCATGGAAGGACACGAATGACTGGGAGCCCTCCATCCCAAAGCATTGTTCGGAGAGCAAAGGGGGCATTTTGCCATCTCCTTAACCAACACAGGAAAGTGGAGATGGACATGAAAGGCATAATTTCAGATCTTAAAACTCTCAGAGGAAAGAATGGCAGCCTTGGCATGTAAGGTGTGTGTGTGTGTGTGTGTGTGTGTGTGTGTGTGTGTGTGTGCAGAAGTTTGTTTTTGTTTTTAAAAAACAAAATGTATGCAGGTTGGCAAAGCTCATTTCTACACTCTCATTTCTGCCGCAGGTGTAAACCAGGTTTCAAACTGGAGGATTTAATTCCTTGCCAGGAGAACTCTCCGATTCTACCTCTAAATCTCCCTGTAACAATTCACTTATTGGCAACCCCTTTTTTGCAAGTTAGCTTTTGCATATTAATTCTTATCCCTTTCCTTCCGTCCAGCTGAATCAGCGCGATTAGAAAGTATATTTTAAGTTTAGCTTCCTTGCTGCAGAAAAGTTTCCTTGGCTGACTTTTGTACAGAACATCTTTCTTAGTCGTTCAGGCTGGGGAAATTCCACTGTTCCCTCGTCTAGTTCATAAATTCATTGCCGTGGAAGGCTGTTTTGATTAATATTACAGTCCAGATTTCTTTACGGTACATCCAAAATAATTGCTAACCTTCCAGAAGTTTTGTTATCGTAATTATTCAGTCGCTTATAGCTGTTCCCCAAACCTCCAAAGGAAACAATTTTTTTTTCCCAGAAGGAAGAACCCATTAGCTCTTTCATATCATTCTGATTCCCTCTAAGACTGTTTGCGGGCCTGGCTAAAATAAAAGGATTGAGTCACCTTTGTGCCTCTCCTTCTGTAATCTGAGGGAGCTATTTTAAAAATGCAGTACATTTCTTGGCACGGATTTCTTTCCCAGATTGAAAACAAATTGTCAGCTCAGATGGATTGTTATTTTTAAGTCCAAGAGCTGTTTATGTTAATTAAAGCAGTTGATTTTTCTAAATTATGTGACAACACAAACACACATTGGCCCTTAACGATTTCCGCAACCTGTCCCTTCAATGAAATAGGGCTCCTTTGCAAGGCCTTTTCTTCTCTTTCCTTTTGCCTTTTTCTAGTGGGCTCTTGATATCTTAGGGGCTCCCCGGGAGATGAGGAATTAGCACTCCCAACTCTGCCGCACGAGGAGGGGGCTTTCCCTAAGATATGCCCCTTGCATGTGCTTCCTCTATTATAAAAGGTGCATTATCATTCTCAAGTGATCATTAATAAGACACTTTCTCCAAAAGCTGAAATCAGTACTTATCACAGGCTCAGGGTTGTTGTTATGTGTGTGTCTCTCTCTCTGCGTGCGTGTGTGTGTGTGTGTGTGTGTGTATGCATCCATCCAAAAATACAAGAAGGCAGCTAAAGGCATGCATTAGCATTCAGACATGGGGCCCCTTAACATCTCCAATTCAGAACAGAGTCAGCGTCCCTGGCTAGAACCTTCTGCAGCCACCATAAAAGCAGGGAGGGAGGCCGCATTGATTCTCTGGGCCGTTCTCTGCCCTGGGGCCGCCGTGGGCAGCGGCTGTGCCCTTGTGATGCTTGTAGCAAACCTCAGGGGAAGCAGCGCCACCGTCCCCAGGTGACCTTCAGAGAGAATTGTAGAATGGGATTAAGAGATTTGTCCTGGAAACATCGGGGCCTGTGTGTTGGTCAGAGGAGAGGGGGCAACCGGAGACTTGCAGAAAAGTGTGGCGTTATCTCACGCTGAAGTCTCCACTGAAGCCCAACCTTGGCCCAGAGCGGGATTGAAGGGCCGTCCCCTCGGCTATACAAGGCGTCTGTCACAAGAGGAGTCAGCCTCTAGCCAAACGTGGTGATCCCCAAGAGGTGAACCAGAGTTTACGGCAAATGCCCAGTTGGTATTTGTGGGAAGAACACTCAGAGCTATCGGCTAAAATGGGAAGGCTAAAATTCCCCCCTCCCCCCACCCCGAGAATGTGGCCAGCCCTGTTTCCAAGATGACTCCATAGGCAGACCCCTGAAGACCCCAGCAGTTGAGCCCTTTTCTGCCTGGGCAGCCCTGGCTGAACGGCATTAAATTAACCTGTAGAGCTGTGATCGGATGGGTGATGGGAGGTGAGGCAGCCTTATTTTAATGGATGGCTCACGATGCACTAAAGGAAGGAACAGATTGCATGTTTTTGAAGCTGACCAGAAAGGAGCACTTGGAATTACTTGTTTTATTGTATCATAATATCAGCCTGATAGCAGAAATGTCTGTTATCAAACAAGAGTCAGATGGAAGCCGGGCCATCTGAGGGCCCTTCCCAAAGGCAGGAGCGTTTAGCTTGTTGCATCGTTCAGGCAAACAGAACAGAACAGAACAGAACAGAACAGAACAGAACAGAACAGAACAGAACAGAACGGAAGATACGTTCAGGCAAATCTTAATTTCACTATAAATAGGGCTCATGTTTAATACCCAGTAGTTATGGGAATTCTTCCCTGATGGCTTTCAGACTTCTTGCTTTCATGACCTATAAAATATTCCTTCCTCTACTTTTTCCCAGTCCTTATGTAGGACCCTAACCATGACACCACCTACTCTCTATTAATAAAAAACAAGAATTTGATTAAAGGAAGACAAGTAAAACACAACACACACATGCTTTTCTTAGAGTTAGGACTTATTAACACCTTTCAGTCAACAGATGGAATAGCATTTTTTTTTTTATTTTAGCATGCTGATTCAAGGAAGGGGCCTGTCCTCTGGAATCCCACCCTCCTCCTTCAGTCTGTAGTGCATCCTGCCCTCTCCCCTCTAGCCACATGGAACAGCCAAGCTGATTGAATGTTCTGCGGAGTTGCCAATTAAAACAACGCATGTTCCCAGTAAAATCTTGGCTAAGGAACTGGATTGCTTGAGAAGTTGATAGCGTATTTTCACACACATCTAACACACACACACACACACACACACACACCAAGAGGGTTTATTCTAAATTTGGCTGGGAAGCCTGTGTGCAGGGCTGAGGTGTCCATAAGCTCAACCTTGACCAATTAAAGATGGGTGGACCACTTCCCAGAATTCGCTGGTCAGTATGGCTGATGTGAGGAATTCTGGGAGTTGAACTTCATGACAGGCATGCTGCTAGTATTATCATGGTTGGTTGTCCAGTCAGCCAGATGTTCAAACTGAATCTGGCATTTTTGTCCACCTATCAAGTCCTTCCCAAGTACCTGGGATAGGCACATGTGGATATAAACTCTTCCAATTAAAGCTGCCTTCTGCAGTTGACTGATTTTGTGATTCTGTCAATGCCATTGGTGCTCCAGATGTTTTGGGATTGCACATTGCCTATTCCTGTTGGTACTATCTTTGCTTTCTTTTGCCATAGACATTCTCCTGTTTGCAGATCTTTGTATTTTATGATTTTCTCCAGTTCTTTCTCTTCTCTTCTGCTGTCTTCAGGAGGGTCTTTCTTATCAACAATTGTTAAGTTCATTAATTGTGTTTCAGATGATTGTCTATTATGATTTCAGTTGAATAATGGAACCTATCAGGGGCCAGTGAGGATATAATCACAGGGTTTGTAAACCTGGAAAGCTAATTTTATTTTTACAGAATAGCACACTCAAATTGTACGTTACTACTTAAAGTTTTAGTTTATTTTTATTACTACTATACGTACTTTTTTTTATTACATCCTCACTGTTGGGAGTATTTTTAATTTTTGTTTGTTAAATATACTTTCTTTTTTAAAAATAAATTTAAAAACAGTTGCCTCTTGTCATGTATTTTCCGTGCTGATATCGTGCATAAAAATGAAAAGTGAACGTGGGAGATACTACGTTCTCCCTCCAGGCGCTGAATAATCCATTTTATCCTGGTCTCCCAGGGATTCTGCTTCTGAAGATCTGCTTTTCCTTTTTTTCCTCCCCCCACAAACCATGTAGGGTCGGTGCACTCGAGAAAACTGCAAATATCTTCACCCTCCACCACACTTAAAAACACAACTTGAAATCAACGGGCGCAACAACTTGATCCAGCAAAAGACAGCCGCTGCCATGTTTGCACAGCAAATGCAGTTCATGGTGCCTGGAGCTCAGCTGCAGCCGATCGTAAGTGACAGGAGTCATTTTCTGGACAAGAGCCAGCTGGGGGGGGCTTCTTGGGTTAGAAAGGTTAGAGTTAAGATAGGGCCGCGTTTCCAACAAGGTGAAGATGAAGCAAGGTGATACTCCTGGACCACACAGGTCGCATCTGTCAGGGAGTTCTCAACACCAGCTTGAAAAATTGTGTCGGTGACTTCAAGGTGAGAAAAAGCACTGGAGCGGGTGGAACGTCAGCAGATTCCCTGACCTTCCCCAAAAGCCCAACATCAGCATTCAAAATTGGCACTTTAGCGATGAGATCTAAGGTTATTGTGCTGCTCCTGCTCTTCCAGGTTATTTCAGGACAACGGCCCATGCGTTACAAACTCCACATAGACCACAAAAGCTTCTGCCCTCCTAAATCAGACGGCCCTTGGAGCACCAGAAGATTTGTGGCAGATTCTGTTCAAGAGACGCCAACCTTCTGGCTTCGTAGACTTAGATGTTAGTTTTCTGGAGTACGTCCTGTCCACACGGACAAGAATCCCGTGCGCTTCCAATCTGTGGCATCCATAAGAGCAGGCGGAGGAATCAAATGCCCCCAAAATGTCTTGAGTGTTGGGTGTATCTTTTGCCAGCAGCATGATGCGTCAGTCCTTCTAAAGACCAGGGAAGGAATGGATGGTGGAGGCCCATAGATGAATATTGATAGATGGCCATCTGCTCGGTGATTGGGTGGGGGGTTGGACTAGATGACCTACAAGGTCCCATACAACTCTTTTCATCTGATGACAGCCTGTCTTTTGCTTGCTCTTCCCCAACAGACAACGTTTCCTGTGACTCCTTCGCTTGCAACCAGCCCCACCATGGCGTTCAGCCCCTACTTAAGCCACGTTTCTCCAGGGATGGGCTTGATGCCTGCAGAGCTCTTACCAAACACCCCCGTTCTGGTGTCCAGCAACCCTGCGGTTTCGGTACCCGGTGGCTCCGCGGGGCAGAAACTCATGAGGACAGATAAATTAGAGGTATTTGCATTGGCTTGGATTCCATTGCCTTATTTTGTAAGGTATCGATGGGAGAATTTGGGTGCAGATTGCTCTGTTTCCGTCAGCCTTGTGCCAAACGAGAAACACACCCAGGAGGACTAACTATAATTTTATTGTAAGGTTACATTGATAGAATTGTGCAAACTGAAAGGACATCTCTTCCCCCTTTACCTTACAGTTCCAAAAATTTAAGGAGGTTTCCGTTCTGAGATGATTGCCATGCCCCTTTTCTGCCTGCAGGTTCAGCTGCCTCTTATCCAAATATCGCCCCGTCCATCTCTCAAGGCCATTTCCACACACTGTTACAGTTTCTCTTTCTGTCTTGCCAATTGATAATGGCCACCCTTCTTACTCAAACTAACCTGGCAGAGCGATCGTCTCGAGAGCTACGTCCGGGGCAGCAGGATATATCCCTCTTTGAATCCCACCTCCTCTGCCTTTCCAGGTGTGCCGAGAGTTTCAGCGTGGAAATTGCACGCGGGGCGAGAACGACTGCCGCTACGCTCACCCGATCGATATTGCCATGATTGACACCAATGAGAACACGGTCACGGTGTGCATGGATTACATCAAAGGCCGATGCTCCAGGGAGAAATGCAAGTACTTTCACCCCCCTGCGCATTTGCAAGCTAAAATCAAGGCAGCTCAGCACCAGGTGAATCAGACTGCTGCAGCCGCAATGGTAAGAGAGCCGCCTCCGGCGACAACTTGGCTGAATGTTGTGTTGTACCATTAAGTGGGGGGGTTCAGGGGGTTCCCCCTTCCCCTTTTTAACAGAGTTGCCCTCCCACAATCGCCAGTTCGGCCCCGAGATGCTCGTTTAGAAGGAAGCCCCACAGATTTCAGAATCCATAAATCCTGTTTATCAGAACCCAAATCCTGTTTTCTGAATCAGAAACCCCTCAAGATGCGTTTGTGTTTCAGACAGGTGGGGCTCCGTGTGCAGAGCAGCCTCCTCTGCCCTCTTTCTTTCTTTCTTTCTTTCTTTCTTTCTTTCTTTCTTTCTTTCTTTCTTTCTTTCTCTCGGCATAGAAAGTTTACAAGAAAGAGCCCTTGGGAATTTTCTTTTTACAATCCAACCTATCCTTTACAAAGCCAATTTATGCTGTTCTACCCATATCTGTATCATTCAGTTCCACATTACGATGCCAATCGCCCCAAAGCTGCATTTTCAAGAGGCAGCTGGACTTCCTTTGTTTTTCGTTGAAGACGTCTCACTTGTCATTCAAGAAGCTTCTTCAGTTCTAACTGAACGGTGGGGAATGGAAGGATTTGTATTCCATTCCTCATCATTCAGTAGAGCTGAAAAAGCTTCTGGGATGACAAGCGAGACGTCTTCAAAGGAAAACAAAGGAAGTCCAGTTTCCTCTTGAAAAAGCACCTTTGGGACAACCATGACCTGGATGGCTGAGAATCTCCATAGACCTTAAGATGCCCAGCATCAACTCTGGGTTTAGGGTGGGTCTTGTCACTAAAAGAGCACATCTTGATGGTCACGCTTGGAAGAATTGGCTCACATGATCAGGGCTGATTCCTGACAAGCTACCTGTAACACTTGTCTCCCCATCTCCCCGCAGTTCATGCTGAATTCATGCTGTCCCTTGTCAGCATACACTTCATTAGCAGTGTGCCATTTAACCCCCACCCATCCAGCTTTAAAATACTTGACCGATTGCTTGTTTCCAGAGCTGTATCATCCAAACTGTCTTGTAATATTCATTAACTCCCCACCCCCTCCCCAAGTCTCCCTGACTGGCACGGATGAATGGCAAAACCTGCTGTCCAATGCACCTTTTAAGGTGGCACAGAAACTGGTTGGTTGGTTGATGGGCCGACCGGTTGAATTGATCGATGGGCAAAACAGAGAGACAGAGAAAGAAACATTCACCGAGAGATTTTTCAAAAGGCAGCTCTGGTTTGTTTCAGCCGCTGTAAGCAAGTGGCCTCCTATAAATCAGGGATCTGGAAGTCAAAGCTGAAAAGAACAGGGAGGGAGGCACGTCTCCTTCACACCGACTTGTGTGTGCCCCCAGGGGGTCTTTCAGCCTTGTCTCTACCCAAGTCATGGCATGAAATGAAAAAGACAGTTTCTGAGCACTGTTTAGATGGAACATTTTCTTGGATCGTCCTTGTGTTGGTCATCTTGAAGAAAAGCAGGGTGTGGTTGGAAAGACATGGAGAATTCCTGGAGGTTGTCTCAAAATTCTTTGAGAATAGATGGTTCCTTCTTAAGTTGAGAAGAAATCTTGCGATTTCAAATATACGCTAATCATCCCTTTCTGGACAAGCTCGATGCTACTTATTAATATTTCACACGCCTCCCAATTTCTTGCTTACGCAGAAGTGAGCCTCACTGAAAACAGTGAGACTTGCTTCTGATCAGCACCAAGAATTTAGTCCTAAAAACCAGAAGCTATTCTCAAAGGGCAGCTGGGCAAATTGGGAGCACAATTTCACACGATCTAAACTTTATTCCTTGGTGTGCATTTTAAAAATACAGAGACATTATCCTAGAACAGGTCTGCAACCTGTGGGACCCGTTTCCCACAGAAAAGAAAACACCGGGAGCCACAAAACCCTTCTCGTGCCTGCCTATTTTTTGAGCGGCCACAAAACTAGCATATGTAGTTGAATTAAACATTCTCTTTTCTTCTGAAACTTTTCTTGGATTTATCCATAGTTGGCCTATCGGGGGTTGAAAAGCTCAATAAACCGTGTGCCGACAGGTGTCGCACACTGGTGGTTATGACGCATATTTTGAGTGACAGGGAGCTGCAGCAGAGGGGTGAAAGAGCCACATGCGGCTCCAGAGCCAGAGGTTGCTGACCCCTGAATTAGAAACCCTGGGGCCTATTTGGCAGAATAGTTTTAGAGGCCAGGGATCCCTAGTGTGAATCCTTCAGTGAAAGGGTCTCCTTATTCAGAGCAAATTTGTGATGGAAGCTTCATCAGGACGGAAGCTCCGCCCCTCGTTTTCCACCCACACACCATGATGTCACGGGCACCACGGAAGGGGCGGAGCTTGTGCCGTGGTGCTGCTTTCGTTCCCCTGAGTGAAGTGTCTGATCCTGCTGCATTACTCGTGGAAACGGGGACCAAAAGGCTTCTTTCTGCCCAAGCTTTCCAGGGGAGTCCCCCCACCCCACCCAGCTATTCTTTGTCCATTTTAACTGTTGCAGACCTCTCTGTGGTGCATGCTTTGTTGTCTGCATTTTTTTTGGTTTGTTTGTTTTTCAAAAAAAAAAAAATTACTGTGATAATGCATTCATTTTATTTTTATTTTTTTTCTCTCTCCGCCTTCTCCACAACGTTGCTCTCCTTTTTGACACATCTCTGCTTGCTGTTTTTTTGTGTTGTGCTTCAACCCCCCTTCCTCAATACCGCCATGTACTCGCTGCCTGCTAATTAAGACACAGCCAGCTCTCCGATCACAGAAGCGACCCCTGGAGGCAAACTTTGACCTGGTACTTGGAGCTTTGCATGTAACCATCCTTTAGATTGCATGGAATACCTTTTTATTCATTCTTTCCCCTTTTCCCTCTCTCTCTCTCTCCCTCCTTCCCTTTTCTGTTTTGGGTGTTGTGTCCAGAGACTGCCCATCACACGAGGAACATGTTTCCAATCGGATGTTTTGGTCCGTATTGTTTTGCAGCCCCCTAAGTTTGGGAAAACAAAAAAGACCACTCTCTGCTGGAATTTGAAAATCCATTTTTGAACTAGCAGCTGCCTTTCCCACCCAAGAAATTAAAAAGTCCAGGTGCAGCTTTGCAAGAATCTCTGATTGCAGCTTTTTTTTCAGTCCGTCTGTTTCCGAACAGTGCAGGAGGCTTTTGGGTGGGATCCTTTGAGGCACTTTAGGGGCATGAAGAAAAGGGGGTCTCCGGGCCCCTCCTTTGGAAAGGCAGCCACTCTTGGTGGCCAGCTGATTTTCACAGTTTAATGAGAACCCCGTCCTAGTCCGATACAGGGAGTCCTTGACTTATGACTGGCTACATCTACAGTCGGTTTGCAGCATCCTGCCGTCACACGGCGACGTTTTACGATGGTTTTGTCCAAAACCAGCACTTCTGTCTGGTTTTCAGCAAAAGTGCATCCATTTGCAGCCCATTGGTTCGCTTAACAACCGCCATAAAATAAGATTATAAAATCTACCCTCACGGACAAGGGTCCAGGGCAGTTGTACATTGTGGATCCCTTGTTTGTAAATATGTGGCTTGTAAATATGTGGGATGTTAACCGTCTCTTTGAGAGCCCAACTCAAATTACTTTCTTCATTTTTTTTTTTTTCTTAAATTCTTAAACCCACCGGGCTGATGGGAATTTCTGCCCAGGGAGTGGGTTGTGACCTTCGTGTGATGCGCAGCCTCCTTCCCAAAGTTTGTGTACGGATGGGGCGGGGGGGGGGGTATCGTTTTCCATTTGAGCTTTTGAAGTTCATCCATCCCTTTCTTTCCATTTCCATTCGTCATTTTTCCTTGCCTGTTTTCTCTGGGGTGGGGGTGGGGGAGGCTGGCTTCTGTACCCCGTGCTTAGCTTTCAAGGTGTCGTTTTTTAAAGAAAGAAGATAGGTTGGGTTGCTTTTTTGTTTACAGAAATAATAGGTCTTTTTTAAAAAAAAAAACAAGACCGAAAGAAGTGGGGGTGGGTGGGTTTTGTAAAAATGTGTGACTTCTGACTGTCACAGGTCCTGAAGCGAGTTTGGGGTGAACCTCCCTAAATTTGGAATGAATTAAGTGGGCAGTTTTCCCAAATAATAAATCCAGGAAATTGCTGGGCGTTTTTGTTCAAGAGAGAGAAACAGCCCTGCACAGGAGAAAAACAGGAATTTCGAAGGGAATGAAATGCAGTGGATTGAGGGGTAATAACATATGGTGAGAAGTATGGCCGGCTGGGGTTTTGCTTATGGCCTCCAATGCATTTCTATTCTTTAGGCATGGTTTTTTTGGGGTGGGGAGGGGCAATGTGTAAGAGGCTGGCTGAAAACCCCCACGGCAGGTGAGCGCATTCTCCATTTAAGTGTGATGGTGAAACAGTTGTGAGCATTAACGCCTTGTGATGCCACAGGTCTTCCAGACAAGGAGAAGCTGGTTGGAAAGTTGCCCAGCCAGCCCCCCCGCCCGCCCGCCCAGAGGCAGAAAACCCCCAAGGAAAGGAGCCTTTGGGCCAAATTCATCCTGTCACCAGATCTACTAAAAAAAATCCCACCTGTCTCTTACAACAAAACATGAAGGGACTCAGCATCTTTTGAGTTCTGTGCCTTGGGAGATCCCCCCCCCCAAATAATAATAATAATGATGATGATGATGATGATGATGATGATGATGATGATGATGATGAAAGAAAAACAAAGGGAATGGCCTTTGAGTAACCCTTGGGGCAAAATTACGATCCCCAAAATCATAGAGCAGCAACTAGCTCAGGGATGGGCAACAGCAGCATGGCTGGCTCAGGAATTCTGGGAGTTGAAGTCCCCTGGTTGTAAAGGGGCTGCAGCTGTTCACCCCTGAACTGGTTGATACACTTGAGTGGTGGATGCAAGTTTGATTTCGCATCCAGACCAACATTTGCTAGAAGTCCCCTGGCTTAAGTGAAGAGTTAGCTTACCCTTTGGGGTGTGTTTTCTCTTTGTGCATCTGTCTTCTCTCAACCACCCAGCCCAGGATAGCTGTTTTTGATTGGCTTTGCTTCTGCTGAACTCCCCTGCCCCCCTCCCCCCCAACCAGTTCTTAGAACCCCCCCACCTCCCAAATATAAAAGCTATCTCTGCCAGTCCTCCTATACAAGAAGATCCAGTCTTATCAGTTGTGTGATTCTTCAGGGATTCAAGTGGGGCAGAGAAGCTGCTTCTACTGCTAAGGCTTACACACACACACACACACACACACACACACACACACACACACACCAGAAGAGGAGATAAGGCTTGTCTTCGTCTACGCCTTACTGATGTACCCCATAGGGAAAGGGTTGTTTGTGAGTTGCCCAGAGCCGCTGAGAGTGAGTGGGCAGCCATATAAATCCTCCCAATAAAATAAATAAAGAGAATTGAACGGCGGCAGAGGCCAGTTGCCCGCAGTGTTAATGCTTACCATGTCCTCCTCTGGCGTCACAGCTGCCCTAGAAGCAGAAGTTGGCCCAGGAAGCGGTATGTACACCTGTAGCCAGCAGTCTCAGCATTAACACCCCCATCTCCCTTGTTTCTGCTAATCTTCCCCTGCTAATAGACGTATCTCTGACTTTAGCTGTTAATGTTCCCTGTGTGTGTCTTTCACGCTTGTTGCTTGCGTACCACTGCAATTGTTTCTGGGCAAGTGAAAATTGTTGTTGATTCCTCTCCTTTTTCTTTCTTTTTTTTTAAAAAAATTCCCTTCCTTTTTTTTTTTTTTTTCCTTTTGAAAATCGGAACTGTTACTACATTGGTATCCGCTGCAGTCTGTGAATTCCAGCGGCATCCTTGATCGTTGAAATTTTGTGTAAAAACCAAGTGAAAACATCAGCGGGTTTAAAAGTCACTTAACTGTCAAAGCCTAAGAAAGGAGGAGGAGGAGGAGGAGAAGGCAAGCGGCCTTTACTCCTTTCCCTTGATTGAGCCTTCCCTGGCCCAGACGTTCTCCAGATGTGGGGATTTCACCTCCCAGAATCCCCCTGCCTCTGCGGCCTTTCCCAACCCTTTCGGAATGGAAAGACCTCCTTTGGGGAAGATCTTAGCCCTGGCAGTTAAATTTGCTTTAAAAGCAATCTGAGATTGGTGGCAAAGATGATTGCTCGCCCGCTGGTTGACGTTGGCACAGTTTCACTTCTTTCGGCTGTCAAGGGGTGAATTCTGTCCCATGTCCCATTTCTCAGGACGTTGCAAGTGATTTGAAGATGACACCGCCTCTCCTGGTCCAGACATGCTTCGACTAAACCTGGTTTTCCCTTCTTTTTTTTCCCACCCACCCCCCTTCCTCTCCCATCACCTTTCCGTCGGCTGCGACTCTCCCTTTCTGCAGGCATTGCCACCTGGTGCCCTTCAACCTTTACCAAAGAGGCCAGCGCTTGAAAAAAACAACGGTGCCACCACAGTCTTCAGCCCAAGCGTTTTTCACTACCAGCAGGCCCTTGCCAACATGCAGTTGCAACAGCCTGCCTTTATCCCAACAGGTAGGTGCCTTGGCTCAGCCTCTTGGCTCTTCTTTCGATGCGCGAATTGTCTCCTCCGGGGCCACCGTGTGACTCTCCAAAGGGCCCCCTCACTGCCCAGCTTTTGCCCAGAGCAGCTGTGCATGACTTCCCTCCCTGCTGTGAGCCTTCGGTTTGCTGGTGCTGCCTGAGCCAGAGGTGAGGGCCGAAAGACAGGACTTCCTCTCTCTCTCTCTCTCATTGCCTTCCAAGAATCTTAGGGGTCGAGGATCTGAGAGAGTTGAATTAGTTGGGAAGCAGCAAGGATTTCTTTGGGAAGTGGATGGCCAGGAATGTCACCTTTCTTTTGAATATCTTGGTCTTCTACAAGTAGTTTCTCTACTGCAGGGGTCTCCAAACTTGGCAGCTTTAAGACGTGTGGACTTCAACTCCCAGAATTCTCCAGCCAGCTATGCTAAGTCCACAAGTCTTAAAGCTGCCAAGTTTGAAGACTTCTGCTCTAATGCAACTCTAGATGCTTTCTTGCATTTCAAAGAGTAACTGATCTCCCCTGCTGTGAATAAACATTACAGGCAGGCCAGTTTCCCGGCCAGTTTTTTGATAGCTGCCCCTCCCTCCCTCCACCCAAGGAAAACCTCCCCTGCAGCTGGAAGCCCAAGGTGTGAACTCTGCTCTTCACCAAATATTCAGGTGTTCCACCGGTTTTGTTCAGCCAGCGTACAAAATGCGGCCTGTCAAAACTTTCCAACTTCAAAGATAAAACATTTGCCAGTGCGCCAACCACTCCAGCCCCGGCTAGCAGATGGGGTGCCCATCATCCCTTCTCTCCCTTTGGGACGTGTCTCCCACATGCAGCCTTCCTGCAGAACTGGCAAAATGTAAGCTTGCAAAAAACCTGTTCCGAATTAAGCAGGGATTCAGGAACTCGGCCTGAACAGCAAACCTGCCGCATAAAAATCCAAGCATATGTTTCCCCTTTTGGCCACAGCGCTAAAGTTTAAATGTTTCAATTACTGTCGGATCCAAGTTCGGTGTGGGCATGACTGTGGGCACTGCTGCCTAGAGAACCCGCCCCTGCCCCGTAAAATAATCATGTTACTCAGAATGTGTGCCTGTTAACACACGAACAGCTTCACTAACTAAATATCCCTTCTGTTCATGTTTTCCACGCTTCACTGCATGACGTGCAGGGTCTGTGCTGTGCATGGCACCCGCAGCAAACGTTGGTAGGTTTTTCTCCACAACCTTTTCCTAACACAAATGAGGCCTTTGGATTAGTCGGGGTTACTGGTGGGGGAGGAGGAGGAGGAGAGCGGGAAGGTTGCGTGTGTGTGTGTGTGTATGCACGCGCGTGCCTAGCAGTGTCCCATGATATGCACATGAGATGTGCTCTTCCACATCTCTATAGTGTGGCAAGTGTGAGGATGAAATCAGTGGAACCGAGCTTAAATGAGCGTTCAAACTGAACCTCTCCCTCGTTGTTTCCCTTCGGCAGTGTTTCCGTGGCCCCCTTCTCCTCTCTTCTACTTGCCTTTGTTCCACTCTTAAAAGCCGGCACAATGTCATCAAATCCATTCCATGTTCCTTGCCCTTGGACCCTTGCCGACATCTCCGGGTAGCCCAGTCTGATGGGCTATGTAGTGCTGTGATGTCACATGTCATCTCCAACGCGATTCCAGATGGACGACAGCCACGCTGTGTCTTAATCCAGAAAAGAGCAGGACATAGAAAGGAAAAACTGGGCTAACAAAAGAGATTGTGTGTGTGTGTGTGTGTATGTGTATGTGTTAAGAGCAGGGACATTTTGTATTCCCTTGCCCTTGGGGGTATTTTGATAATTTAGGATTCTGGGACGTATTTCCACTCCTCTCAAAGTTCACTCTTATTTCACTTGCTTACTGGGAAGACACTTGGTGGTGGTGCTGCCCGAGGAGTCAAGTCTGTAAAAGGGATGAATTTATAGCACTTCTGCTGGTTCTGTAAGGGAGAGCTTTAGGCAAGCAATCCTTTGGAGAACACGATTCATGAATAACCGCTGTTTCCTTCATGTCGGTCTGTTTGCTTATAGTGCAGACACACACACACACACACACACACACACACACATATTTTCCCTGGGTGTTTTGTTTCCCCTTGACTAACCTTGATGAGGGAGAACAGAAGGCGGGCTGTGGAAGTTGACAAACAAGGTCCACAGAGGATGTAAATTTGGGTCATTGGACGGAGCTTTCTTCCTCCAGACCACAAGGGGCACCTTGGTGGATGGAACCGGCAGTGACTTTGCCCTTGCTAAAAAATATAAACTCCTTTGAAACCAGTTCCAGGGGGCTTGGGGAGTTCTCCCTCCCTCCTCTCTGAAAAAGAGAGGGACTCAAGGTTTGGGCCTCATCCAGTTAATCAGGCCTCTCAGGACCTCCCTTTCCTTGGTCTCCTCAAATTGCAGCCCTCCTTACGCCTTAACCTTAAGAAAAACACACCAAAAATAAAGACCAAAGGCCCCTGTTCCATTAAAATCTACAGGCCATTTTTAGTCTTCCCATTGACTACTTGGCTCTATTTTGGTTCTTTTCTAAAGATGTTAGATGTTACAAACACTGGGGTCCCCCCCCCATATTCTGCTTCTGGGAGAAATTGGGGTGGGCCCAGGGGAAAATACCTGCAATGTGGGAGGCATTCGCACCCACAACCCCATTGTGACAGAACCAGCAGAAGTTGTACCTGGGGCTTATGGGGCACCTGGAAAGAACCCCAAGGGAGTAACCAGAGGGGGCACGGAGGTGAACAAGGTCCACAAAGGACCCTTACTCACAAATCAAGGGGTGGGGTCTTGTGTGCCAGTAATTGCCATTTCTCCTAATTGGTTGCGGACCACAGACTCTCTTAACTTGCCCCTCCCCTCCCCCCGCGAGAAAACGTGGTTTGGCTACTTGTTCCTTTTCCGCCCATCTTTGGAAATTTCGATCACCACACGTGCACCCCCCCCCCCTTCCCCAGAGTCTTTATACATCATTGTTCTGCTTATAAATGTTTACTGACTGTTGAGAATATTTTAGTTTTTTTTTCCTTAATTATAATTGTAATTGGCTTTTTCCCCTTTTTTTCTCTTATTATTTTCTTGTTCTCTTTTCCCCCGATGCTGTTTTTTGCTTTGCTCTGTGGTTGCATGCCGCCTCCTGGTGTCTCCCTCCATGACGTCACCTTGGCTTGTCGCTGTGACTCCCGACACGCCCCCCCCACCGCGTTCCATAAACGCTCCACCCTCCTGTTTTGTTGCTTCCATGGTTCCCTACCGAAAAGTTTCCATGATGCACGGTGCTACGCCCACCACTGTTTCTGCAGCAACTACACCCGCCACCAGCGTTCCTTTCGCTGCAACTGCAACAGCCAATCAGGTTTGCCCCCCTTTCAATAGCTTTCTTTCATGGGGTCGGAGGGGCCAGGAGCTGGCCCACGTCCCGCGTGGGGCCCGGTGCGTTTTGCCAGGGATGACGTAGAGATGGGGACAGCGAGGGTGTGAAGGAAACCCAGCTCGGTCAGGGGCTGATGCTCCCGTTGAGGCCGCTGGACCGCTCTGGAAACTCCGCCAACTGGCGTGTTGGGGGCGGTTGGTGACCATTCACGAGGACACCCTCCTGGCAGAGGAAAGGTGGGCTGGGTTCCCCCAAACCTTCCTGCACCCTCAGTCTCTCTTTATGAGCCTTGAGGAGAGGCCGGTGCCTCATGAAGGAGGCCGGGTCCTTGGGGCACAGGCCTTCCTCCTGGGTGGGGGTGGGGTAATTTTGAACCAAGGGACCGGGAAGTTTGAGGGGTCCAGAAGCATCACTCTTCCCCCTCCAGATGTGCTGGGGCAGCAGCTCCCAGACTTGGCAGGCTAGGAGCAGCTGTTCAGCCCATTTGGAACCCCAATTTGTAACGGGGCGGGGGAGGTGCTCAAGTTTGATGCGGAGGAGGAGAGATTCCTGCCAGCTCATCAATTGAGGCTGGAGTCCCTCCCTTCCTTCCCACCTCCAAAGGAAATGGAGTCCAAGCATGGGTCCCCCTAGCCCCAAACTCTTTGCCTCCGTTCATATCTTTTTAAAAATGCAGCAGGCTCCTTCCAGCTTTTCCCAGCCAGTTGGCTCTGCTCTTGGGGTGCCAGTCTTGCAATTTGGGAGGGGTGGGGGGGCTCCTTCCAGGCCTTTCCTGGGACAGGGAACCTAATAACCACTCTGTAAGAATTAACCTGAAAGAGACAAGACGCCAAGCACTGAACTTGGTGCCACGCCAAATATATCGATTAGGAAAAATCAGCCCAATAACCCATAACCAGCTTTCCCGGAGGGTGTTAAGGGCCGCCTGCAGGCAGTCTGCCAGAAGTTGTGGCTGTGATGTCATGTTTTCATGGAAGCGAAAGGGAACAAGGCTAAACCCGTGAAATCTCCCCAGTGTCTTTTCAACTCATTTAAATTACACTTTAAAATGATCTCTCTGATCTTTCCTAGGGATCTAGGGATCAGCTGTGATCTGGAGGGAGGGACCCATTTCAATCTGCTTGAAATGGTGGTGGTGGTTTCTGTATTGAATATTCCTGAAATTACTTGATGGCTCACTTGTCCCATTCATGTGGTATAACCAGGGCAGGCTTTCTCGGAAGAGGTGAAGAACCTCAGCTCCCAGAATTCCCCAGCCAGCATGGCTAGCTGGTGAATTCTGGGAGATAACGTCCCCACAGCTTCAAAGTTGACATAGTTGCGAAACGCTGCATTAAAGGTGATGCCTGCCGGCCACTGTATAGGGATGCTACCTTCAAGGGTGGTTGGTTTGATCCCCAACGGTTCATAAGCCCCCTCTTTCCCAACCAGCCAGTTGTGCGTGAATCGTTGAGGTCAGAGCGACATCACATGCATTAGGGTGTCACTGCACAAATTTCGGTGCAGTGGTGTAATTGCAAATGAGAGGATTAGCACTGTGACCCTAACCCACCCCCCCGCCCCCGCCCACCCCCCGGGGTTGCTTACCTCCCCACCCCCACGCGACCTGCCTTAGAATTCCTGAGGAATTTAGCGGAGAGTGTTAACCCCTCTGGGGCACGTTTTAATGCCCTTTCTTTCCTCTTTGTTTTACTGCAGATCTCCCAGTTATCGGTCGATGAACTGAACAGCAGCATGTTTGTGTCCCAGATGTAGAAGCCAGACAACAGTAAGTGGCACTCCAGCGGTGTTGACACGACTTGCCCGTCTTTGCCAAATGTCTCTGTTGTCACTGTTTCCTTTTCTCCCCCTTTTTTCCAGCGTCCTGTTGGCCTCCTGGAGCAGAAACGGTGGCACCCCCTGTGCGTCTTGTTTCCTTCTCCTCTCCCGGTGGGAAGCTGAAGTGGGCTCTCTGTGCTTTCTGCCCCCTTTTCCGTCTCTCCCTTCGGCATCGACAGTAAGCCTACGGCAAACATCCATGTTAACCAAAAACTGATCTGTGGGAATGTCAAAACATTTTTTTTTAAAAAAGCACTATATATAAAAAAAACAATTAAGAAAACAGTGCTCTGTTATATGAGACATAGAAGTAGAGAACTATAAAATAGACTTTTATAACACCTTACTTTAACACACTTTTTTAAAAGTGGGGTTTTATTTTTTCCTGTCTACCATCAAGACAAAGTGCTCTTGCACAGTGGACTTAACTAGGTTAATTGTTCTATCGTCAATGGATAAATGTTTGTCTGTTTTTCAAAGTGTTATCTTAATGTTTTGTTTACATCCTAGTCTATATTGACTTTATTTGGAGAGACAAAAAAAAGTTGTACATCATTATCAAGTATATTCCACACCATTTTTTTTTTCACGATCATGATACCTTACATTTTCATAGATGACCATTGTTATCAATTTCCCTTCCCCTCCCCCTTTTTGAAACGATATGCTATAAAGGTTGCAATGGGAAACAGGAAGGCCTTGCTTTTAAAAAAACAACAACAGAAGATCTGAAGATATTCAGACAGGTTGCAGGTGGTTTCTGATCAGGTTGATTTCTAAACATTGCAAATAGTGCAAAAAACAAAAAGAAAAAGCACTTGTCTGGAAACAGACCAGAAAGTAAAAATGGACCAGGGACTAAATGCTGAAGAATTTTCACTGGAGGGCAGAAAGTATTGGCCAGAAAAAAAGATTTCTGTTTTCAGTTACAATTTCCTGCAGTATGTGGCCTTCAACTTCCTAATACTTTAGTGACTAGGTTTTAAAGAAATCATGTTGAAGAAGATTGATTCTTTTTATTAAACAAAAAAAAAAAAAATGGGCCTTTTTTACCGTCAAAATCAAAGTTAATCTGTAATATATACAGAACAAAAAAAAGAAACAGGCGTAACCCAAGATATGGGGTTATCTTAGATCAGATAAGTAGCACCAAGCAGATGCCTCAGTTCTCCATTCGCTACTTCTCTTGCCAATAATAACGTTGATTAATTAAAGGGCACTTAGAAAACCTACGCATGGACAGCATTTCCATCTGTCAATTGCAAAAGGCTGCCCTAACTTGGAACCGCTTGTGTATTGCACCAATACATTATAACCTCCCAGGTCCTTGGGAAGATCTGGATGGGTATGAAAGCCAAACCCAGCTAAAGAGCTGGCAGCTGTGATTTCACATCGCTGTGTATGTAATAGTAACGAATTTCCTTGCCTCCAATCATGTAGAGAAACAAAACAAGTCTTAACAGCTTTCCCAGAAATTTTCATTTTCTTTTTCAAATAGGTTAACGCTTTCCTGTCCGTAAGCAACTGATTTTACAAATGTAAAATTTAGGATTTAGGATCTGGAGGTAATTCTAGATGCATTCGCCCTCAGAGCTCGTTCGTTTTAATTCGGTGAGCTTGGCATCCCCGTACAAATGGTTGGGTGAAGAACCAGCTGGTGCTCCGTTCTGAAACATGAGAGTCTTTGGTCATTTTTACTTTCGGGGGTCAAATCAGGGGTGTCCAATCTTGGCAACGTTAAGACCAATGGACTAAGGCTGGGGGATTCTGGGAGTTGCCAAGGTTGGACACCCCTGAGGTAAATTGAGATGCCTTTCCAAAATTGGAACCCCATAAAATCCAGAAACAAGGAGAGCCGCTGATTGATGGAAACATGGAAATCGGCCTCCGGAGAACTAAGCCCTTTGGTGCTACTTTGAAGGCTTACCGAATATTCATCTAACTCCTTAAATTTGACATCCTGGCACGTCTGAATGTCCTTCAGGTCCTGGTTGCAGACTTCCTGTTTCCTGGCTTTGTAACCGAGTTAATGGAGAAAAACAGGATTTGAATACTCCTTAGGCGCAGATAGTTATATATTTTAAAGATGGTGGCGGCAGCGGTGGCGATGATGATGATATGGGATTTGCACAACCTGTGGCAGTGCCTCTACAGAGAACATCCCTGATCTCTAGTTGGAAAGATGATTAGACACATGCACACACACACACACACACACACACACACACACACACACTTGTGTACACAACGCCGGTGTTAGCTTTACGTTCTTCAAAGCGAGGAGGCGGAGCATCCGTTTTTCAGTGCGACGTAGATGGAGATTTGTGTAATCTTGTCACTTTGATGTAACTCTTTCCGGTTTTCTCTGAATGATGTTGAGAAGCAAAAAATATATATAATTCTTGCGTAGATGTGCATGGAATGTAAGCCTAACACACTTCCACAGCATTCAGTTTCACAGCTTTTAAAAGTGCTCGGAAGGATGTAGGAGCCAAAAAAAAAAAAAGGGTGGGGGGAGTAGGAAAGCTTGACTCCTAGCTATCTTTATCAAAGTGTCCTCTAACCTGTTGAAAAACCTCCTGCAACAGACATTGAAACTGATCATACGACCACACACATAGCACATCTCACATGCACACACTTTATATGGAGATCCAGTGATAGGTGTGTCAGGGTAACTTTTCTAGGTGCCACAAGAATTTTTTCTTTCTTCTTGTTTTTTAATATCAACTTTTGCAAATTTAGTGTTTGTTTGTAAGAGAGAGAGAGGGGAAAAAAAGTTTTGAGGAAGAAGAAGAAGAAAAAAAAAAAAAGCAAAGCTTGAAGCTTTGGAAACTTCACCAAATTTCAACCCGAGGGTGGGAATAGAAATGCCATTTGTGAGGGTAGCACTATTAAAAGATTGTTTGTGCAATGACTTCTTTATTCAAGAAAGAAAGAAAAAGAAAAAAAAAACACAGTCGGCAGACTATAAATTCCTTAGGAGCTGCATTCTGTCTACAAAGTCGCTGAGCTATTTGGTGACTCTAAAATCAAATCTCCCGAACCCGGATTCAGGTGTGAACTTGATTCCAGAGATTTTTCTATAAAGATTGTTCAAATCTGTATGTGAGTTTTAACGACTTATTTTTAAAAAAAAAAAACTGGCGCAGGTGGATCCAAGCCTGTGTCTTCCTTTTATTTTTTTTTTTAATTTATCCAAAGTTCTTTCTCTCAAAAAGTATGCATGTGGTTATCGATTGGTGTACGTGTGCCCATTTTCTCTCAGCCTTATGCAAATAATATGCAAGAAATGCAGAAAACTTGAATAAAACGGGTCATTGCAGAGGGAAAACGGAAAAAGCTGATTGGTCGTTTTTGAGGGGGGAAAGTTGTTAGCCATTCCATTAAAATAAAAATAAAAATAAAAAAGAACATGTGTTCCTAAACCTTGAACATGACATGCACAAAAACTAGAGAGGGTTTTAGAAGTCGGTGGATCTGTAAAATGATGATTCTTATCTTAAAAGTACAGTGTTCTGATGGATTAGATTATTTTTTCATAATCAACCCCGTTCGGTTTGGTTTTTTGGTTTTTTTACAAAAATTATTTAGCATAAAGGGATTTTTTTTTTTTTTTTTTTTTTTTTTTGGTAAAGTGGTGTAATTTTTGCAATATTGTGTGAAATTCTCTCCCCAGCCCCGTTCCCAGAGCCAGCCCCCCTGCCCTTGGCAAAAGTCTTGCTAAGCGGTTTCAACTCCTTGCAAAAGAGATCCTCAGTTTTGGCCTGGCCAAGGTGGCCCCCGATTCCTCCCAGCCTCCTTATTTTGCAGTCTTGCTAGTCAACCTGCCTTAAAACCCTGGGGAAGCCAGTGAAGCGATTCATTAAGTGAGCCAAGAAATGAGATTCATTTGGTTTTGCTTAGAAGTGGAATGAATGTGCTGGAAGGGACCTCAGAGGTCTTCTAGTCCAGCCCCCTGCTCTTCTCAAGCAGGAGAACCTAGACCGTTTCAGACAGGTGACCGTCTAGGGCTCTTTTAAAAACATCCAGTGATGGAGTGCCCACGATTATTTTCCTTTCCATTCCTTCCCCGGCGCATTGTCCCTTCCTCATACAGACAGTCCTTGACTTACGACCACGATTGAGGCCAAAATTTTGGTTGCTAAGCGAGACATTCGTTAAGTGAGTTTTGCCCCATTTTACAACCTTTCTTGCCACAGTCGTTAAGTTAGTCACACGGTTGTTAAGTGAATTCGGCTCCCCCTATGGACTTTGCTTATCAGAAGGTCGCAAAAGGGACTCCGGGACTCTGCGGCCGTCATCAATATGAGCCGGTTGCCAAGCGTTCGATCACGTGACCATGGGGCGTAAGCAGGAAAAACGATCGTCAGTCACTTTTTTCAGTGCCATTGTAACTCCGAACGGTCGCTAAATGAACTCCTTGTAAGTCAAGGACTTCCTGTATACTATCAGCAGAGAACTTGAAAACTCCATTTCTGAATCTTCAACCAGGTTGAAGTACAGTCTGGAGTGAGATTGTTTGGGGAAAATGCATTTCTCCCCCCCCTTTTTTTTTTTTTTTTTTATCCTGCTCCTTATCCTTGTAAGCCTCCTAGAGTCGATGTAGCGAGGAGGGCCGTATAAATTTCCAAAATAAATTCCCCAATAAACCTGGCTTCCTCTCAAATCTCTGAACTCACAAGACAGTCGGTTGGAATTTTTTATTATTATTTTTTTATTCCTCCAAAGCGGACAACCGCTTCATGCACCAGGAATTCGGCAGACTTGACTTCTCATTGGCGTTTACTTGGAGAGTAAACAGCTGTTGTCTTGAGCAACATATTTGAGCCATGATGTTTTTCTCGTAGAGTTAGGAAGGGGTAGAAAGTACATTGGAGCTAGTTATTGCTAGGGCGGGAAGAAGACCTTAGAAATTAAGGTTTATTCCCTCTTTTTTTAAAGGGGTTTGCAGAGAAGCCACACCTATGCGAAGGGTGGGGATTATGGCGCGATCCTATGCATCTCAGCCTTTCACCGGTGCGCTCTGGTCCCCAAGTTATAAGGCTGGCTTGTGAAAGTGACCCTTTTTACAGACTAGCTCAGGGGTCTCCAAACTTGGTAGCTTTTAAGACTTGTGGACTTCAATTCCCAGAATTCCCCAGCCAGCATAATATAGCTGGCTGGGGAATTCTGGGAGTTAAGTCCACAAGCCTTAAAGTTGCCAAGTTTGGATAACCCTCTACTATATAGATAGATAGAAAGATAAATAGATAGATAGATAAACAGAGTGATATATGTTAAATGTTGGAAGTCTTACCGATGGGCAAAAGGCAGGCTGGCCTCCTGTTGATCTCAACCAATTACTTAATAGGACGTGTTAATACACAAAAGTTTTAAAAACTGGAGTTTCTCCCCCCCACTTTCTTTTTTTTTTAAAAAAAAATCCGTAATACATTTCACTGACAACTAAAAAAAAAAGTGAAATATATGAGGAAAAGTCTTAAATTTTCCCTTCCTCCTGAAAGGATGTACCGAAATTATTTTTACCACGTTGCCTGATCAGGCCTTAGAATATATTGTATGTTTAAGACTGTAGTAATTTTTTTAAGGAAAAGATACCTATTATTAGTTGATAGCCTAAAAATAATTGTAAATAGAATTTAAAAGACGTTGTTAATAGGCTACAACAAGTTAATTCATGTTGCATTACTTTCCATTTATTTTATTGTTCGTTTTAACAGATTTTATTATTGCTTTCATATATATATATTTATATATGCACATATATGTGCATGTATACATATATAAATATATAATCTTTAGTAACTAATGAATTTAATTTTTGAAGGAGAGTTAGAGAATGTTAAGATTTTTAAATACATGTATTCAACTCTTTTAGTTATCTTCTAAAAACAACAACACTGAAGCGCATGCCAAGTTAATAGAAAACAGAAAAAATACAGTCCATAATTAGTTTGTATAGTTTACAGTTTAAGAACAAACGGAAGAATTAACTTTGTATGTAACTCCTTACAATGATAGATTCATTGTTAACTAATTATAATTAAGTTGTTGTTGCTATGGCAACAAAACTACAACATGGCTACCTTTGTATACATTATTTGTGAAATTTTCACATGTAAATTTAAAAAAAAAAGTAATGTGTAACAGTATGGGTTTGTTTAAGGTACAGTTCAATACTGTCGGAGAAATATATGACTGAATATTTTTAAAATCCCAAAGTCCCATGTGAACGCTGGATTTGTGTCTTCGACGTCACTTTTTCAGTCAAAAGTTTACAACACATGGATTTAGAGTCAGGTTTTATAGCTTGTAGAAATTGTTGTGTGGGTTGGGTTATTCCACAGTATTTTTCTCGGTGATAGAAATGAGAGAAAGGGTTGCCACGCATTAGTTCCATTTCCAAATAGTAGATATTTTGGAAAGCGGAATACAGAATTTGGTCCACAGATTCCCAGAAAGGTCCGAACGAAATCAAGGGAACGTAGTATTCTGCAAAATTGAGGCTTTTTTCATTTGGCTGGACTTGATCTCATTAAATCTGCATTGAATTTTGACAGCCGTTGCCTTTTTTTTGTCCCTTTGTGAGGGATTTCCCCAATAAGGATTTTTTCCCATCCTTGACGTTTTAAAAATCATCTGCCTAAGAGAATCATGTTCTGAGCTCATGAAATAAGGATGTCCAAATCAGGACCAGGAAAGAAAGACAAATCTATATTTTTATTTATCAGCAGAAAAAAAAGGAAGAGTTAAAATACGTATGAGACACACAAACACACACACACGCCTCAAAAAAATACTGTGGAATAACTCTGTGACAGTGTTGAAGAAACCAATATGCTGCAGTTAAAACTGATTCAGTTGGTGTACGAATGTGTGTGAGAAGTCTTTTTGCACTTATGTACATAGTCCACGAAAGAAATCCTTGGAACTTATTTTGAATATATTAAAAAAAAAAAAAGGTCTGTAATAATACAAGGTAAAGTTTGTAAAAGAGATTACTAAGGCTTTGAAAAGGAAGAGATTTTTTGCTATAAAACTTATCTGAACGCATGAAGTTGCTTTTGCTGTTCTCCAAGCTTTGTAGTTTGCCATATAGTTTGTAATACAGCGGACTGGTCACTTCAACCTGCAGCTCAGAAGAAAACTCCATATGGGAAACAAATACTTGACTTCAAAATCAGGGTCACCCGCAAAGGTTCCTCCAGGATGATTTTCTAGCCACCCCTTTTTTGGGCCTTCCGAGAGGAGAGCCTGCTCCAAAGTGGAGCCCTTTCCGTCATTCATTCATTCGTTCCAGGCTAGGTTTTGAAATACCAGAAGTTGCCGTTGGATAGATCATCTGTCCCGCCTGCTTCACCCTTAAACAAACCCCCAAATTGTGGGTCTGGTTCACTCTCAACTAAGGCCTCCCCAGCTCCAGTAGGCTCATGCTGGCTGAGGGATTCTGGGAATTGGAAGTCCACAAAGTCTTAAAAGTTGCCAAATTTGGAGACCCCCGGCTTAGGTTCTCCTAAGCATCGAGGTCCTGAGAATGGCTTTGCACAGAATGTGGAGTTGACCCCATAAGCCAGGTCCAGTTTTTAAGACAAGGGAACCTTTGCATAGGCTTGTAACGATTTTTTAATAGAATAACAAGAGTTGGAATGGACCTTGGAGGTCTTCTAGTCCAACCCCCTGCCCAGGCAGCAAACCCTACATCACTTCAGATAAATGGTTATCCAACATCGTCTTAAAAACTTCCAGTGTTGGAGCATTTACAGCTTCTGGAGGCAAGTTGTTCCACTGATGAATTGTTCTCACTGTCAGGAAATTTCTCCTGAGTTCTAAGTTGCTTCAGAGGTCAATGCCACAAGAAAATGTACTTTTTTTTTCCTGTGTGGATGTGCACAATGTTATCTGGAAAGATGCGCAGACGAGTATGAACTGCGAGCTCAGATGCATGTGCTAGCCAAAAATGGATAGATCACAGTGGACTTAACCCAGTTTTAAAATGAAAAAGCACTCCAAACTAGGGGTTGGGAAGAGAGAGAGAGAGAGAAAGATAAATCTTGGTCAAGCTGAGATGTGAAGTCAGGCTTCATGGGTGAGTTGGGCGGCTATATAACCTTGTTTAATAAAAGATAAAATAAATAAACGTGCCATTGAGCCCTCACTGCCAACGCCCAACATTAACCTCAGCACCAGGCTTTAAAAGTTCAAGAAACTTTGGCCAACCTGACGTCCTCCAGTTGGGTTGACTTTCAACATTCAGAAGCAGAAACAGGGCTGGTTGGGGAGTAACGTAGAAGAGCTGAAGTGCCACCTGATCGAAAAAGGACACCCACCTCCTTAAGGCCCCTTCCCCCAGCCAAAGACCCATCTGCAGGTCCTTCGGTTGGGGGAAGAGGTCTCTTTCGGGGGTGATTGTAAGCGGAGGGAGAGAAGCTCGACTCTTGTAGCCCCCTCCTCCCAGGAAACCTTTGCTGGTGACCCTCGTAGCCACGTGTCCTACAATCGGAAGCTTCACGCCTTCCAAAGAAGGCCACGCAAATTAATCCCCCAAACTGCCAACAGATCATAACGATTGAAATGTCCAAAAAAAGAAAAAGTGGTCTTTTTTTTCCAAACACACAACAGAGGGAAATCACCTGACGTAGAATTTACATGGTTTCAGATCTTTGTTACTGTACACAGATGCTATTTGATAGTTGTGGAAGCCAAATGATTTTGTTGCCATGGCTCTTGGTATCCGAACGGCTGAGGGGACGACTTCTTCTGTTGCCTTCATACGGGGAGGGGAGGATATTTCTGTTCAACTGGGCTTCGTTTTACAGTCACCGGGACCAAAAATAAAACCTTCCAAAATTCAGAATGCCAAAACAACCTACTATTGTGGCAAGGGTGATTTATTTATTTTTTTTAAGGGAGGCCAGATTTTAGTGCAGAAATGTGAATTCTGCTACAAAGAAATCCATGATCAACAGCAGATTTTTTTTTTCTTTAAGTCAGAAAACCTCAATCTTTGTCCAGGTTTCAAATGCTTAATTCAGACTTTTGCACAAAATCAAGAGGAGGAGGAGGGTTTTTTGATCCTAAAGTCTAATTTTTTTGTAATTATTTGGCTTGGGTCTCCCCCCCCAAAAAAACCCGGCCAATTTTGAAAATTAAAAAAAAAGAAAGCTAAAATGGTTGAATAAAAAATATAATCTTGCAAGGGACCAAAAGGAGACTCGGTAGAAATCAGTTGATTCGCTTTCGATCTGGTTCCATCGTGATGCAAATCCAGATTAGTTCCAGTCTGTAAAATTCAAGGCCAACAAGAAGAGATCATTCCCTCAGTTGTTATGGATGGAATATATGCTTTGATGTTTTTATTTTTTTCCTTTTCGCCACATTTATATTGCTAGAGTGCTTGTTTGTGCTTTCTAGAAACATTGCATAATGCAACTCATTTTACTATGTTACTTCTATATTGTTATTGTTTATTTTTTTTCTCCCGGATCTTTTAATAAAGTGTATAAAATTCTCTCTGTATGTTTTTTATGAACCTATATCAACACATTTAATAAATAGGACTTTACTTTTTAAGTGTCTGGTTGATTAGTCACAACCTCGAAATGGCTGTTCCATCGTTTCATATTGTGGAAACTTATTTTATTTTTTAAAAAAGGAAAGATTAACGCTGTTTGGCGATTGTCATGTAAATTAAATAGGACAGCTAAGCTCCATTACTTTCCTTTTTATGAAGGGAAGAAAAGTTCATTATTCAGGATTTTGGCTTTTAAGCTGATACATTTTTTTCTAAGTTTTAACTGGTTTCTTGTTGTTTTTTCCCCGTTTTAATTGTACAAAGGAAAAAGGAAAGAATTTTGAGCATATTAAATTTCAGTGGGATGTGACAGCAGAGAGAGACCTATTAGCTGATGTGCTCGATATCCATCTGCCAAAGGGAAAACCCTCCTCCGTTGTCCTTCACGTACAAATTAGATTTTGAGACACTGATATTATTACGTGTCCTCCTTTGTGTGCAAAGCCCTGTTCTGGAGTAAAGTCTTCCAATCAAGTTAATTGGTCTGTTCTAACCACCCACTTCTAAATCTTTTTCTGCTAAAAGGACCCAGTAACAATAAAGCACACTGAACGAAATGCAAGGACACGCTGTAGATACATATCTACTTCACTTGACACACAAACCAGCATTTCTTTCCAGAAGATCTCCATTGCAAAATATTATAACGTCCTAGCGAGAGCTTTCATTGAGGAAAACCAAGACAAATAGCAACATAAACTCTCTAATGCATCCAAGTAAATAGAGCAAGAAAAGAAGGAGAAAGTGACGCTAGAAGAATGTTGAAGAGTAAATCCTAGGAACTGTTGACAGAAATATGCTGCGTATTTTGGAAAGTCTGTCTGGAGACTCAGATTGAAAGCTCCCCTATAGAATCTTTCAATGTGTTGGTCTTCATAAAAAGAGAGTTTCGAATTTGTTTTGATTTTTCAACCGAATCATCTGCAGGACTTTGGAAATAGTGCAGGATCAGCTACTGCAGCATAATGGTGTCTGGCTCCAATTTCTGAATTGTGCAACCAGAAAGTTATTGCACCAGTAGTTCCAGAAAAAAATACTTCTGCTGCTGACATTTTCCTCCTAACACTCTGAAAAGAGCAGCAGACAAAATGCACTGTCATCAAGTTTCCTCTCTGGGGGTGGGGAAAAAGCTTCCCATTAATTGATCCGCAGGACTCTTCTTGGAGATGAATCTGGCAAATGCAGGCGAAAGTCATAACCCAACAAATGAATTAAAATGCCGAGAAGTGCATCGTTGTGATCCTTTATTCGTACCTGATAACTATCCTGCCTCTTGGTCTTACGTGACCAAGGTCAAATAAAGTGAGAGGCACCAGAGAAAGCAGGATTAATAGATTTTAAGAAGAGATTGCTGGAGATGGGAAAGAGATTTCAATTTCTAATTGCCTGACAGTACCAGAGAACAATTCAGTGCCCTCCCCCTCTCCTTGTGCTAGTTTGGATTTTTGAGAGTTTCACACCTGCAAAGGGAGGGTTTGCATTGGCTGCCCTTCTCCCTATCTTCATCTTTGATGGCCAGTTCCAAAGTTCTTTTTTTTTTATTAAAAGTTGTTTATTTTTTAAACAAACATTTAATATATCAGTCATTCCTTCCGTGTGACATCTTGGTGTTGTCTCCAGTCGTTCTTTTTGTTATTTCTTCTGTCTTCATTCTCATCCAATCAATTACAATAATTCATCACTAACAAAATATTCTGATCATAGCATTTTTATACATAACAATTAATTTACTTATTTGCATCTCTCTTCTAACCAATAGTAGAGTTGATTCCATATCTTAAAGTATTCTGAATCTTTCTTTAATCAATCATCATAGTCAATCTATTCATTTCTGCACAATCTAATTTTTTTTTAATTACTTCTCCTTCCAAAGGTATTTTCTCTGCTTTCCAATTTTGTGCATAAACAATCCTTGCAGCTGTTATTACATGTATAATCAAATAAATATTTTCTTTGCTAATTTTTTCTGGCAGGATACCCAGTAGGAAGAGTTCTGGTTTTAAATCAATACGTTGTTGTATCATTTCTTCCAGCCATATCTTAATTTTATTCCAATAGTTTTTAGCTTCTGGACATGTCCACCACATATGGTAATAAGAACCTGGTAACTGGTGATATTTCCAACATTTAGCTGATTTATCTTTATAACATTTTTGCCAGTTCCAAAGTTCTTGTAGAGGTTATCCCATCATAGGGCTGCTAGGTAAGGATTGCTTGTCTTCTTTCTTGAATTGAGCCATGACTGGAAAATGGCAGGAATAAAGGAGAAACGACAGACCAAGCCAACTTTGCCAGGATGACTTC
This sequence comes from Pituophis catenifer annectens, assembly GCF_029215685.1. Taxonomy (NCBI): domain Eukaryota; kingdom Metazoa; phylum Chordata; class Lepidosauria; order Squamata; family Colubridae; genus Pituophis; species Pituophis catenifer. The sequence continues at coordinate 27,219,587 of NW_027256891.1, forward strand.
TGCCCACCCTAATTTGCCTTGGGAATGTTTTTGCTCAGGGTTGATGGGAAAGGCGCAACGGGACGGGCAAAGCCACAAATTGCAACCTATTTTTTTTACCTCTTGAAACCTTGCATGGCCATGTCTGCCTGCAGGATGGCAAACATGGCAGCCCTTGGCGCAGCTGCTTGGAGTTGTCAAGAGAGTTTGGAATCGGCCTTGTTCTGAAGATGGGAGAAGCAGCGCTGCCGTCATTCACACCAAACAAAATCCTGATTCTTGGGTTGCAGCGGGGTGGAATTGTCGGTTAATTTCACATTCACGTCAGTATCCCTCCTTTCAGAGACAAGTTGTTGGGTTGATCTGATTTGGACCAACTGGTGGCTGAATCAAACCACATCTAGGAACCCAAGGCCAGAGACTCTGCCACGGAACATCTGTGAGGATTGACCCATGGAATCGAGGTCAATCGGAGTTTTATCTGTTTCTGTTTTGGGGCTGGCCACTGACCGTCCCTTCTCTGCCAGCAGGGCTCAGTTACAAGAAATCCTATAAGCTTCCTGCATTTGTGCGTTATTTAAACTCTCCGCTGTGTCAGGATTTGGCAGGCCACAACATGGAAGGTGTCGTTTTCAATTAAGGTGGCCTCCAAGGCAGGGAACTGGACAGCAGCTGCCGGGGAAGAAAACAGGCCAACGTAACAAACCACAAGGCCTCAGCCGTACTAGGGAGGGTTTGAAGGGAAAAAAAGTCTTGCAAAATTGTCTGGATCAGGAAACTTCCCCATGTCATTCTCCAGGGAGGGCAGCCTTTCTGAGCAAGACCTGCCTCCCCCCCACACACACACTTTAGGCTCCCAAAACGGGATCTGCAGGAAAGAAGGTTCCCCTCACTTGTGTGCAAATGCCCTCAGCTAGAGAAGCTCCTGGAGTGGATTTTTTGTAGGACGGAGGGAAATCGTTAAAAACATGGAGAGCAATTCCTTTGCTAAGCAAAGCTGAGAAACAGCTGGGACTCTTGTGATTTAGCATTATTCAGGAAGGAACGATTTTGCAGCTGCGCTTCTTTCGTAAACGTGTTCCGCCTGTTTGGTGGCTTTTCTGCTTTCGGTGATCTGCAAACCCAACCTGCTTAGTTTAGGATACCCTGTGAGGAAGATTTGTAGAAAACACATCCGATCGATACCATAACTAGGTGGTTAAATGTAATTGTGTGAACCCAGCTCTAGAGTGTCCCTAATAAAGAGCAAGTCATCTGAAATTTGAACATAATTCAATCTAGAAATTGGCACATTTGGCCGCTGGGATTAGGACTCGTGTCAAATAGCGGGCAAATTCAATTTAAACTGCATTCTAAACAAAATTCGCTTTGGTCTTGGCCCCAGTGGCTGCTTCATCCTGCCCAGTAGGAAAGCCTCTTGGAGGAAAACGTTCTCTTCCCTCGGCAGAGAAGTTCCTCCGCCTGTGAGCTGGGCGGGTGACACTGCTCTGAGTAATGCCAGCCGCTCCCTTGCTAAAAATGGATCCATCCACGCCCTGCGACTCTCTGCCAGCCAGCCATTCTCTTGTGACAAGCTGATGGATGCATTTGCAAAGGGAGGAGGGGTGTGTGTTTGCAGCTGCACTTTGCACAGCGGTGCCCCCAAAGGGAAAAAAACCTGCCTGTTTTTAGTCCTACAGTGGGGCAGAGGTTGGAGACAAACAATGCATGACCCCTAACATCCGCATTCGGTCACTGGCGTCCAAAATTAACTCCCAAGCCTGGGGTTCTGCAGCGCAGCCTGTCGCCTTCGTTGCTTTGCTTTGCTTTGCTTGCATGGCTAAGCAGTCATTAAGAGGGTGAACTGAAGTGACCTCCGCAATCTGTTAGCATAAACTTTCCTCTCTCGGAAGCCCTCTTTTCTCCTCCCCCCTCCCTCAACTTTCCTGGTCACTATCATGCTTGCGTCAGGGCTAAAATTACACGATAAGCTTGTCCAGATGGGATTCTGGACACTGTTTCCTCGGCCTCCTTGAAGCTTATTTCTCCTCCCGCTAAATGTTCTCGCTGTACATGCTGCACGCTCTGTTGTGTGGCTGTCGGACAGAACAATATTTGGACCAAGGGGCCCCTCTTCAGGAGTTTAGCAAGGGGACCAAGCCCCCCTAAGGAAAAATTAGGCATAATTTGAGTTGCTAAGAAAAAACACACCCCATGTTGTTCCTGTAGAACAGCACTCTCTTAAATTTCACTGCTGTTAAACGAAGCAGTGAATCTCTTGCTGCGTTTCCATATTCCGACTGGAACTCTTGTGCCTTTTGTAAATGTCTTTATAACACATACCAGTGAATCATTTGTACCGTTTCTACTTCCTTTGAAGAGGAACATCCGGTAACATTCAAGGAGTCCCATCAACGATGTAACGGCAATAAGCTTATTGCAGTAATTTACAAACAGCCCTATGGTCCTGTCCTCCATAAAGCAGTTTTTTAAGTATTATTTCAGAGGGCGTGTGTGAAAGCAAGTCTTTTTTTCCCCACCAAGGAACAAAAGAGCTTTATTAAGCCCTTAACAGCAAAGCTGAGGACCAAATCTGAATGGAGAGGAAAAAAAGGAGTCGCATATTTTCAGAAATCCCCCCAGCTTAACAAGGAATCTGGTCCAAGGCATTTAAGGTCGTGATGGTGGCCAGTCTTTAGGCCAGGATGTTCAGGAGGAAACAGTAAGAAGCCGGTGTGTCAGGTATGTTTATTGTTATGACCATTTAATAATAATAATAATAATAATAATAATAATACAGCTTGATTCTCAAGTCCTGATATTTGGTGACTTTTTCAGATCGACGAGAAACAACTTGAAAAAGTCACCAGATATCAGGATTTGAGAATCGAACTGCAGAGACTGGCATAAACCAGTGTAGGTGGTCCCAGTGGTACTTGGCACACTGGGTGCTGTGCCTAAAGACCTAGGCAAGCACTTAAAAACAATTGGCACTGACAAGATCACCATTGGTCAGCTGCAGAAAGCCACTTTATTGGGATCTGCTCGCATAATCTGCCGATACATCACACAGTCCTAAATGCTTGGGAAGTGTTCCACTAGTGATTTGGGATACGAAATCCAGCATGGTCATCTGTTTGCTGTGTATACTGTCAATAATAACAATAGTAGTAGTAGTAGTAGTAGTAGTAGTAGTAGTAGAGCTTATAGCAGGCCAGCTGCAAGGAAGAGAAACACAGGCAGGGAACAGGATTAAGGGGATTTTCAGGAGCAGCCACTCTCGGTCCCTTGTTCTGAAGATTGTTTTAAAGCCCTCCAAGGGACCTCACAATCCCTGGATGTGCTGCTGCCTGGTGGGGCCACTGGAGAACCGATGGGGGGGGAGGGGAGGCTTCATCCCCACATGGGCTGTTGCAGAGCAGTCCAGCCACTGGAGGGTCAGCCTGACTCAGTTTCCCTCTTGGGAAGGGCAGCAAAGGAGCAGCGATGCCGAGGAAAAGAAAGTAGTGGGGGGGGGGGGAGACTCTCCATGCAACGGCCAGGCTTCCACTGTGGGAAGGAAAAACTAGGAAAGGCTTTTTCGGTCTAGGCTGGAGGGTTGCCTTGGGATCTCCTCGTGGTCTCCCATCCCGGAGATGGCACCGCTCATCCTTCCAGCATTCCTCCTGCTTCCCCCCCCCCCCCCACGGGCCTTTCTGGGCCTGCGAGGAGCTCTTCCCCCGCTTCCCTTCAAACGGGCCGCCCGGAGGTGACAGGCTGGGCTCAGCTGAGCGCGGCTCTTCCGCCTCGCGTTACACTTTTAAGCTTCCCTTCCGCCCGTTTTCCCCCCCCTCCCAAAAAAGCATTTCCGGGGAAAATCGAGACAGCCGCTCTGGCCGCTGCTTCTCTATGTTTGTTGAAGGCGTCGCTCTGTGTCCATCCCTCTTTCCTTTCCCCCCCCCCCCCCACCCCCATGACTTCCTTTCATCGGAGGCTCTTCGACTCCAGCCCGGAAGGAGCGGCCGCCTTCTCGCATCTCTAAGCCCCGCCCCGACGGCCAGCGAAACCTTTTGTTCAGGCATGAGAGAGAGGCATTCCAGGGAAGCAAGCGGAGGGCTAGAGCGGCCCCGCTTGGCGGGTAGGGCGCAGGCGCCGCGCGCTCCTTCCGATTGGGCTGCCCCCTTCCGGCGCTCCACCACCACCACCACCACCACTCCCCGCGCCCGGAAGTGGCGTCATCAGCGCCGCTGCCGCACTCTTCCGCGCGGGCGGTTCCCCAGGCCGGCCATGGAGTGAGGTGGCTGAGGCGGCGGCGGCTGAGGAGGCGGCCGGGCCTGGGGGCGTGTGGAGGCGAGGCGCGGGAGGTAGGCCGCGTGGAGCGCTCCCTCCGCCGCCGCGGCCGTGGCGGGGCCATGAGGGAGTACAAGGTGGTGGTGCTGGGCAGCGGCGGGGTGGGCAAGTCGGCGCTGACGGTGCAGTTCGTGACGGGCACCTTCATCGAGAAGTACGACCCCACCATCGAGGACTTCTACCGCAAGGAGATCGAGGTGGACTGCTCGCCCTCCGTGCTGGAGATCCTGGACACGGCCGGCACCGAGCAGTTCGCCTCCATGCGCGACCTCTACATCAAGAACGGCCAGGGCTTCATCCTCGTCTACAGCCTCGTCAACCAGCAGAGCTTCCAGGTGAGGGAGGGAGGGAGGGAGCAGGGGGGGCCCTCGCCCCTCCCCCCCTCACGCACAACACAGACCCACAACACACACACCCCTCTCCTCTCTCACACACACACACACACACAATACACACACCTCAGACAATACACACCCCTCTTCTCACACACCTCTCACATACACACACCTCTCTCACACACAATACACACAAACACCTCACACACACACACACACACCCCTCTCCTCTCTCTCTCACACACACACACACAATACACACAAACACCTCTCACACACACATTCACTCTCACACACACATCTCACACCTCACACAATACACACCCCTCTTCTCACACACTGCCCGGCCTGCCTTGCGTGGGGATAGACCCCACACACACACACTGTTCACCCCCCCCACCCGCCACGTGCGCACACACCATACATACAAACACACGCCCCCTCCACCCCCGGACTGGGAGGGGCTGCTAGGCCATCCTGGTGGGGAAGAGTAGGGGGGGTTGAGCCTACCCGGCCTGCCTTAGACACCCACCCACCCCCCACGTTCCCCCACCCCCCCCCCGCCCTCCACAGGCCTGTCTGGAAGGCCCTGGCCTCTCCCCTCCCCCCAGCCCAAGTGGGGAAGGCTGGGCCCCATTTGGGGACCTGGGAAGATGAAGCCTCCCCCACCCCCCTTCCTGGGGATCTGGGTTAACCCGAGGCCTCTCGCCTGGCCCTGCCCAAAGTGGCCGGGGAGACTCCCAGGGCTGGGACCAGCATCGGCTTCCCCGGTTCCTTGGAGGGTTCTTCTCCACCTTGGCTTCCACAGAAGGAGCCTAGAGAAGCCGCAATGGTCCTCCTCCATCTTAGACTGGGAGGAAAGGCTCCAGCTTCTGGGGCCCTGAGGGGGAGGCACTTCTTGATGCCCTTGTGACCTCCAACCCCCACCATGTGGGGGTTGACGAACCCCAAATTCCAACCTTGCAGGCCAGAGCAGCCCCTCTTCTCTTTCAGCTTGGCTTCATCCTATTACTTTATACCGATTTCTTTTGGATAGTAGGATGTATGTTTCTTTTTGAGAGTTGAACTGATGATGTTCTCTAGCTGGGTCACGAAAGGTCTGCAAGAAAAACACCAAGCTCAGAGAGGACCAAAGTCCCCGCAGTTCAACCCTAAGCTACAAATATTCTCTTCTATTAGAATATTTTGTAGTAAATATTGCTGCCTTAAACTGTCTTTTGGGACCTACTGAGGGTGGGGGGACCCCATGCTCTTTGGCCCAGTGTGTTAGCATTGCAGACGTGGTGAAGCCCCCCCCCCATTTTGCTCTTGCACCACCCCTCAAATTTTGGAGAGCATTCACCCGTTTTCCCTTCTTCCCCAGGACATCAAGCCGATGAGGGACCAAATAGTCCGTGTGAAGCGCTATGAAAAGGTTCCTCTCATCCTGGTGGGGAATAAAGTCGACCTGGAATCGGAGAGGGAGGTTTTGTCAGCAGAAGGCCGAGCTCTGGCCCAGGAGTGGGGCTGCCCCTTCATGGAGACTTCTGCCAAGAGCAAGACCATGGTGGATGAACTCTTTGCCGAGATTGTGCGACAAATGAACTATGCATCCCTGCCTGAAAAGCAAGAGCAGTGTTGTACAACTTGTGTTGTCCAGTGAGGGAGAAAGCAAACTCTCCATCATGGCCATGCAGAGCAGGTAAGTGCCCCCTCCCCTCCCTCCTTTCCAAAAGAGCCTCTGGAACAGGGATTGGGCTGTTCCATGCAGCAATGCCAGGAGTAGGTCCTTTGTTGAAGAGAAGAGCAGCCCTTTGGCTCCCTGGCTAAGTTGGTGGCTGATGGGTCCTGTGCTTGGGTTCCCTTGCTACCTGAGTACAGAGAGCCAGAATCTGCCAGTGTTAACTTTGCTGGACGCCTCTAACAAAACACACCAGACAGGAGCCTTTTTGCGAATTGGTTGTGATTGAGCTGGCAGCACCTCTCTTGGACTTCTTGGACTTTTCTTCCACCCTGTTTCCAAAATAATTCTGAAGCCAGGATTGGTTACGTTGCAGTGCTTGGTCTCAAAAAACATGGTGGATTCGCCAAGTAGCAGGGCAAACAGTTAAAAAAAACCTGCCTTAAATCCTCCTGGCTCAACACGGAACCCTCACAAGCCATCTTCCCCAGTCTTTGGTAGAGGAAGTGCTATGGTGAGATAATAAGGGGCTTTTCTATTAGAATCAGAATAGAGCTGGAAGGGACCTTGGAGGTCTTCTACTCCAGCCCCTTGCTCAAGCAGGAAGACCCTATACCATCTCAGACAAGTGACTGTCCAGTCTCTTCTTAAAAACCTCCATTGATGGAGCTCCCATGACTTCTGGAGGCAGCTTCTGTTCCATTGGTTAATTATTAGCCACCTCTTTTCAGAATTCTTACTCTTGCTTGGCAACTTAACTTATTCCGAGTACCCCTATTTTTCAGAGTTAAGACACACCTTTTTCCCCCCCTAAAAGGGGGTGAAAGTTTAGGTGCGTCTTATACACCGAGTGTAGCCCTGCCCACCCATTGGCCCCCACCCTTTGGCCTCTGCCTCCCAGCAGTTTACCTCCTAGCAGCAAGAAGAAACAGCCCATTTCAGCTTCAGCACAGCCTAATTAGCACAAGTTGATTGGATGGGCCTCCTGACTCTCAGCTGTTTTGCTCTCAGCTGTTTTGAGGGGGGTTCTGCTGCTTGCTGCAAGGAGGTAAATTGCTGGGAGCAGGTTTTTTTTTCTTGTGCTAATCAAGCTATGCTGAAAACGAAAATGAAAGTAAAGCAGGCTATTTGCTGTTTGCTGCAAGGAGGCAAAATTGCTGGGAAGCAGAGGCAGATTTCTTTTTCTTCTTTTCCTCACCAAAAAAGGTAGATGGCGTCTTATAGTCCGGAGTGTCTTATACTCCAAAAAATACGGTGTTTACTATCTACGGTGCATCTGTATAGGCCCGCTATAGTTGATCCTTCCCTGACTCCTTGTAAATAAATGTTGATTTTTTTCTTGCAAGGCCAATTTTCTCCTGCACGCTATTCTGAAATATGCAAATCGCTTTGTTTCATTTGAAGAAGGGGGAAAGCTAACGGTTCAGTGGCAACGCCCACTTCTTAACCTGAAGCAGCCTCTTAGCTCTAATGGAGCGGGAGGTTGTGAAAGTGTGGTCATGTGTCAGCTGCCCTTGAATTTTCCGGGGGCTGCAGACATGATCAGCAAATGAAGTCGTGTTGCAACCACACGGGTTGCATGAAACGAAAGAAAAGGGAAGCAATGACTTAATTTTTCCCAATAATCTGCAGCCTTCTGCCTCTTGAGAGGCTGAATAGCTTCCATCTCAGTTTCTCCCTGTTCCTGTAACCATGTAGCTGCCCTCTTTTGAAATGGTAGAGTGACAAAGGTCACCTTTCTTCAGTCTCCAAGGTGGAGAGCCTCATCAGCTCCTCAAGGCATCAAACTGTTCAGGTGTAACAGGAGGGAAATAACCCCTTTCTCTAATAGATTTAGTCCCAAGCTTTCCCCCTCCCTCCCAGCTGCATTGTGTAAGAAATCTGGTTGGGGATCTATTGGATTTAACTTTTGGGTGGCGGGAAGTACTACTACTACTCTCTGCTCTGCTTGCATTTTCATAAATCAGGATCTCTGTGTGGCTTGGAATAAGTTGTCCTCTCTCACAGATCCCCAGGAAAAGCTGTAAAAAAAATTAATCTGCAGGTCAGAAATAAAACTCTTTTGGGGTGACGGGAAAACAGACCTTCGTACCCGGTGATGCCATCAAAACAGATCCTGGGAGGATCTGGGGCAGTGGTGGGTTGATCCCGGTTCTGTCCGGTTCTTTAGAACCGGTAGTAAAAGAGGCTGGAGGCTCCGCCCACCCGCCCAGATGTCATAATTGACGTTCTGCGCATGTGCAGAAGTGCGTGCATTGCAAACTGGTAGTAAAGGTTCCCATTGCAAACTGGTAGTAAAGGTAAGTAGAACCCACCCCTGACCTGGGGCTCCCTGACAGAATTCTTTCTCTTACAGATAAAACTCAGAGGAAATTTGCACAGATGCTGCATTGGAGAACTCTTTTTTAAGCCCAGGTTGCTGAACTGAGCCTTGCTTAACCTGGTCTCGGTCTTCAGAGCACGTTTTCCAGGCATCCGGTGTGAAACAGGCAAGGGAGCAGCCAGGGGGAGGCAACGGGCCTGCTACAAACACTTAGCATGTTTACCATTTGATTTGGGAATCTGTTCTTGATCTCTTGGGGTGTTTTTTTTTTTTTTTTAAATAGCTTTCTAAGTTCCTATTAATGGCTAATATGCAAAAAGTTCATTTTAAACTATTTTATTTCTTTAATTGATTTCTAAATCTTGTATTTATTAAACTTTAAACTCAGTATTACCTACTCAAATGCCTTTTTAAGAGAAAAAAAAATTAATGGAGAATAAAAGTGAGCCTTAAACACAAATGGTTACTTCTGTATATTACCTCACATCCGTGCTTGATTTGCAAAAGAGAGAAAGAGAGAGAGAGAGAGAGAGAGAAAGCAAAAACAAGATTTCTTCTCCTCTAAAACGTCATTGATTGGAACTTTGAAACATTCTGTTTACATGTGATGGTGTCATAGAAGGATGTTTAAGAATTGCCTGATACGGGAGGACGCGACATCCCTTTTCTCAGCAGCTGTGGTGGCATGTGGTTGGCCTGATGGGAAAGCTTTTTCGGTGGGGACTGGAGGCATCCAGCAATTTGTATGTGTGTTCTCTGTTGTTATATGGTATTTGGATTTGGTTTTTTGGAAAGAAAAGGCTGTGTTGAAAATCACTCGTTCATCTGCTTTATTACATTCACCTTCCAAATGCTGAAAAACCAAGTTTTCTTGGCAAACGGACCGTGTGTCTTCTTAGGTTGTGTTCCAAAGCAAACCTGAACTTGAGATTTCCCCGATAGGATTTAAGGTGACTTTGGCAAAGGGGGAAAAAAAAAATTTGATCCTTGGCCTGTATCTGTCCCAAAACGGCAATTTAACTAATTGTGGTCTTGGAAGAGCAACACAGATTTTGAGCAGAAGGAAGAGAGCATTAGTGGAAGTGTTAGCACCGCAACTGTTGTAGACCTTTTCCTGGCACTGATGTAAAAAGTGTCTTTTCTCCACTCCAGGCAGGGAATGAACCTGCACCAGGTTTTAAAAGCCCACCTGAAGCCCTTTGACCGTACATCTAATCAACTTCCGTAGCAGCCCAAAACTTTTTAAGTGTTGACCAAATTTCATCCTTAAATCTATCTGGGTTGGCAGTTGGCACTAGCATGCTGGGCCTTCAACCTGAGTCTTCCCAGAGTTTTGATCTCTCGATTCAACATTTGCAGTGAAGTAAAAGGCTAGGCCTGCACTTTAATAGAAATCTCCAAGCGTAAAACCCCGTTTTGCAGTGCTCTTTACGTTGGCCAAGTATCAAGACGTGCCAAGGGAATGCAGAATTCACACAGTTGACTGTACCTTAGTTCTTCAGTGGTAGACACATTGCGTTAAACTTCTCTGTTGGTTGACCTTTTTTTAAAGAAAAGAAAATTCCAATTCTTTCTCAGTTGGAGTTGGGAACGGCAAAGAGTTTGGCATCTGACCTGGGCTACTGCTTCAGCGCAGTTTGGAACCAGGGGTGGGGTGGGGAGGGCTGGCCATTTAAAAGAGGCGGCCTTCCCAGTCGTTAAGTGTATTGCAAGGTTCAAATCCAGGCGGCCTTTGAGCTGTCGGCCTCCCCGCCCACTTTGCTTCAGGCCCTGGATTCCAGAAGGGCTCTGGAGCTGCACAAGGCCTCTTCTGGTCCAGCCGAGAAGGCGCTGGTGCATTTGTCCCACTGCCCTGGCTGAATCATGGAAGTCTTTTGGGCCAAGATCCCAGGTGATTAATCAGAGGAAGAGGAAGGACTCTGGTTCTCCCCGCTTCAAATGCCTCTTTCTCCACATGGCACAATGGGAAGCCAGACAGTGTTCCGGTGGGTGGGTGGGTGGGTGGATGGGTGGGGTAGCCATCCAGGTGCCCAAACCCAGCCGTTGGATTCCTTTCCAGTGGCATCTCCTTCCTGGCATCCCTCTTCTGCCTGAATGTTCTCGCGATTTAATTCAGTGTATCAAATGTACTGTACCTCTTTTCTTGGGGAAAAGTTTAAAGAAAAGTCTGGAAATTTGGCAAGTTGCAAAACTAGGATGATGATCAAATGCTTTGTAAAGGTGAACCGCCATTTTTTCCCCCCTCTCTCCTCACCCTTCCAATTTCATTCATTCTTATTTTGTAAGACAGCCCTACAGTCCAGCTGTTTGTAACTTTTTTAATAAAATAGATACCTGTATTACCAAAAGCGGTTTCCTCTCTTTTCCTGATTTAGCTACCGGGGGAAGGGTGGGTTTTGTGGGTTTCCCTGCAATGCATGTTAGCTTCTGTGCAGCCGCATAGCATAGGGTGTGGAGAACACTCCCAGGTTGTCCTTTTGAGACTCTGTTGCACAATTTCAGCTTCAGGAGTTGTGTGAACCCCACAGAAGGGGAAAATGATGAAATACTCTGGGAGTAATTAAATGTTAATCAAGTCAACTTGAACTCTTCTACTAGGCACATTCCCTTCTTTTCCCTGGCCCCCTCTATTTTGGGGATGTGACCCATGCGAATGACACAACAGTCTTCTTATAATAATTTGGAAAGAAGGTGAGGGTGGAGATAAATATGGTTTTGGGGGGATGGTTTGGGCCTTGTCCTGAAGGGATTCTACAGCCTAGACCTCTCCTTGTAAGGCTTCCCAACTAGACTGTTTCTCCTCACACCCCAAGACAGTGGTAGACTTGATGGCCAAGCTTTATCCCTCCGTTGTGATTAGAGGAGGAAATAAAACACGCAGGCCTCCTCACTGAATTCTTATGGGGGACCACTGACCAGCCAGGGCCTCGGAAGGCAATCGGGCATCTCCACTGAGCTCGGGAGCAGCTTGGCCCACCTTGCTCAGCCAGGCTGTGTTGTGAGAGGACCAGCCGGAGAAATGGAGAAGGGCCCTCCCCACAACTGCACTTTTGGTGAGAAGAAGTCAAGGATCGAGCAGCTCGGGCGTGACTGGCAGATCTGCACTTTAGATCTGCAACCGACGAAGAAGGGAGGGATGGAGCTCGAACGACCGAACGGAAATGTCATTTCCTTTATCGCTTCTAAAAAAACCCCCCACCCCATCTTCAACTTCTTGTTCTTCTTTCAAGATCTCGCACAATCTTGCATGCCTCTCCCGCTTCGCTTCACAAGAGCCCTGTGAGATTGCAAGTGCTCCACCTGAGTTTCTCAGCCAGGAGTGAAATGGGGAGAAAAGACCTGCAAATGGGGGTTGGGGGTGGGGGAAAGATCTCAAAATAATAGAACTTGGATAGTAGGATCAGCACATTTAATCTCCCTGCTGTGCCATAACTGACAAGGCCTTCCTCTCGTGCCTACCGCCCAATGTGAAAAACCCAGATTATAGCAAGCCATAATCCTTTTGCAAAATCAACCAGGAATTCCCTAGAGCAGTGGTCCCCAACCTTTTTATCGCCGCAGACCAATCAGCCTTTGATAATTTTACCGTGGCCCGCTGAGCGCGCGCAGGGGTGGGGGCTTTGGGCCACACGTGCGTACCTGCGCGGGGCTCTCTTCCCTGGAGCCTTTGCGCACGGCCCAGGAGCTTTTGCGCACGGCCCAGGAGCTTTTGCGCACGGCCCAGGAGCCTTTGCGCTGCAGCGTTCATGTCCCCCGGCCGCTGCGCGGCCCGGTGCCAGGTACTCCACGGCCCGGCACTGGTCCGCGGACCGGGGGTTGGGGACCACTGCCCTAGAGGACCACCACCAAAATCTCCACTGAGCTGCTGTGGCAGCTGTGACAATCCGAGCCAATCAGTTTGACAATCGGCTTCTGGGCCAGAAGGACGACGTCGGTCATTTTTCATGTACCAGAAGGATGGGACATTATTAAAAATGGGGAACAATTCTATGAAACTGCATTACTTATTGTCATTTTAATGATGTTAGTTAGAGGGTGCTTATTTCTGCTCTTTACTTCTGAAGTGGTGGGGTCCCTGCTTGGTTACCCAAAACTCCCCAAGGCCGCGGAGGTCTTAGAGGGGAAGGGCAGCTAATGGCTGGCGGAAGAGTCATGCCTAAACCGGCTTGTGGTTTTTCAGTTAAGTTCACAGTTGCTACAAGAGAGAGAAGCAGCCTCCTTGGTTGGCTCCTTCCTATCTGGGTTGTGGTCTCTCTCCAACCTGCCAGGAAATGGGCACCAGCCACCTTTGCTCCCTGGTGGGGGGCAGGCAGGGCCCAGGGTGGCCTCCCTTCTGTGGAAGACGGCAAGCGGCTTGCAAAGGCTTCCGCTTCTGCACCAAGTGAGCATCAGATCTGCAGAGGTGAGGAAGGTGGGCGCAAAACTGATGCGGAACGGAAATGTGATTTCCTTTATCGCTACTTCTACAAAAACCATCTTCAGCTAGTTCTTCTTCCAGACCACACGCAAGCTCTGCGTATATCCGGCTCGTCCTCCCAACCACCCTGTGGGATAGCAAAGGGCCCCACCTGAGATTCGTGGCCTGGGCCACGTTACTTTGGTCCTTAGGAGATGACAAAGCGGAAGGAAATGAGTGAGAAAGGGGGCATCAGAAATCTCTGCCCTGCTTTCTTTGGCATCACCACCAGTTTTTTTTCCCAAAAAAGTTTTTAATTTTTATTTCTCAAACACATTTGCATGTACAGTCATTTATCCCATCGTTTTTCATTCATCTTATCTTTTAACTTTCATTTTTCATTTTTATTTATTCAGGGCTGCTCTTTACCTTTACCTTTACTCCAACTTTTCTTCTTCTCCTCCCCTTCTTTTCCTTCCTCTTTCTCCTCCTACTTTCTTCGTTCTTCCTCTCCTTCTCTTTTCTACTTCCCCTTCCCTTCCCCCACTCCTCTCTTCTTCCCCCCTTCTAATCTTCTCTTCTGCTCCTCTTTCCCCTTCCTTTTCTTCCTCTCCTTTTCCCTTTCTTCTTTCTCCTGTCCTCCCTTCCCCCTTCCTCTCTCTCTCCTCCTTCCCCTCTCTCGTTTCCCTTTTCAGTTCAATCTAAAGTGGTATTTGAGCAGCCCCGATTTTCTAATTATCTTTATTTTCATTTCAATTTCTTATTCAATTAATATTTATTTTTATAAATATTTATATATATTTGGCATCGTCACCAGTTTGATGCCATTGAGGGACACCCATAGAACTGATTGAGCAAAGATAACGAATCTGCCAGCTGAACCTCAGTTCTTGGCAATGATAAGGAAGTGGTTTGCTAGTGAATTTTTTTTTTAGTTCCTGGTTTCACTAATCCCAAATCCCCAACAGCCCCAGTAACTCCCCTCCTAGTGCTAACTAGTCCTGTTGAGCTTCTGAAAACACCCAAGGTGGATTGGATGTTGCCACCTGAACTATCAAAGATATCAAAACAGCTTTGAGAGGAGCTCAGTTCCCACAACGAGACACCATCCAGCATCTCTCGGTGCAACAACGCAGACAGGATTTTCCCTCACCTTCTTTGGGAGGTCTTTTTTGTTTTTTATAAATGTTTTTTTTATTTTTTTTAGACATACATACAAACATACAATGTATTTTCTTTGAACAGAGTATTTGGCCGGTTCACAAATTTAAACAATGTTTAGTCATTTCAATTAAGTTTACAATTTCTATATTTCCTTTTTGCCATAGGTATTCCTTATCTATTATTTTTTTTAAAGAACCAATATTACCCTTCATTCTCATCTCTAATCTTAATCATAATCAAATTCAATTTTTCCCTTCTATCTATATTATACCCCTTCCCATTGTCATCTATTTTTATATCTATCCTTACATTAGTTAGTTATGTAACATTACAGTTGTTTAATATAAATCCAACATTTTAGTATAAATCGGTTAATGATATAACTATCTTTTTTTTGTATATTAATCAATATGAACATAAATCTTCCAATTATTTCCATGCAATCCAATTTCTTACAAGTCAATTAGTTATATTTACCAATAATAAAAAAACAAAAAATTTCCCCCCCTTATGTTACTCATTAAACTCCCCCAATAAACCAAATAGTTTTGCCCATATAATCCTCCAAATCACAACTTAGTCATTTCTACTTTCATCAAAATATAGAATGAAAAACATTTCAATCGATACAATTTCCCTAATTAAGTTTAACAATGTTCTAGCTGTTTTTGGGAGGTCTTGATGGACTTTCCAGTCTAGGTCTTCAGCTCTGATGTCCCCCCGTGGTTTGTTACTCAAGGACCAGCAACTTCACTGCAGGGTTGTTGTAATAAAAAAACACGGAGAAAAGGGATTTCAGCTCAAAAGCCCTTCTTATGTTCCTCCACGTCTCTTGCATCCTGAATGTCTGATGGCCAAGCTCTGGAGCAGGAATTGTCCTCGTTCCAGCTGGGTCAACCCCGTGAACTTGGTGCTATTAATAAAATGAGGGTTAGGGAAAAGATTTCTTCCCAAACTTTCCTTGAGTGTGTGTATACAAAGCCACATCAAAATAAAAGCCCTTCAGAGGGAAACGTCATGGCACGGATTGGGCTCAATGGTTCTGCAAACCATTCTTTCCCTCAGGCAGGGGCTGCCTTTCCCTGGCATGTAATCCCAGGATACCAACCAAGCCCGTTGGGTACAACTAGTCCTGCCAATGTGCAGCGCAGTTGCTGTTAAAAGCACAATTCAAGTGGAAAGTTAGCTTTTCAACGCAACCAGGAGATGGCGCTCTTTCCAAGCCAATGATGGCCCTTCCTTCACAACAGTCCACCAGAAAAGAAAGTGATTTTTCTTGCCAGAGTTACTAAGCGAATCCTGCAGTTGTTCAATTAATAATTTGGTTGTTAAGTGAATCCGGGCTTCTCCCATTGACTTTGCTTGCCAGAAGGTCGCAGAAGGGGCTCGCGTGAACTGCAATCATCATAAATAGGTTGCAAAGCGTCTGAATTTACATCACGTGACCACGCGGATAATGCAGAGGTCATTTAAAGTGTGAAAAACGGTCATAAGTCATTTTTTTCAGTGCCGTCGTAACTTTAAACGGTCACTAAAATGAACTGTTTTGTAGAAGGGAATCATTTTGTAAAGCGGTTTGGATCCTCCTGACAAGGTTCAAGGAACTAACAGTAACAGAGTTGGAAGGGACCTTGGAGGTCATCTGGTCCAACCCCCTACTCATACAGGAGACCTGTACTAGGGATTCGAACTCGCCAACCTTTCTGATTGACAAGCTCAGTGTCTTAGCCACTGAGCCACCTAAGTAGTGTAGAATCACACTTTGGAAAACGTTAACGGCAGGCTGAGGTTTGGCCAGCCCGTGATCCAAAATTATTTCAAAAAACTTTTCATCTTAGAAGTTAACAACTCAGAGCAATACGAGGCCCTTGGACCTTCTGCATACATGGTTTTCTGTTTCTCTGGGGAAGAGAAATTAGATCTGGCACAGTTAAGGGTGTTAAGATTCCTTATTTTTCCCCCCCTCCAATGATTGTTAAAACCATGAAGTGAAAGGCAACGTACACAGATATTGGGAAGGGATCCATTCCAAACACCAGTTGGACTGCAGGTATTGGTAGGTCCAATTTGGGGATGTGGGTTTTAAGGGGGAATCCCGAAAGCGAACGAGAAAGGAAACAGAATTCTCTATAATTGCCACTTGCAAGTAGATTACTCCCCTCTTGGATATGTACCCATTTGGATATGTAGAGATGGTTCTCCAAGGGGATTCCTACACTCGGTCCTGCCCTATTTGATCCCACGCTGACCTAAATGTCAGAGGGAAAGGACCTTTTTCTAAAGCCAATGAAGATGCAGAAACCCTACAAATTCTGAGCCAACAAGCCTAAACTTTAAAAACGGAGAGAAGGTCATTCCTGTCCCGTGCCATTGCTTGTCTTTTCATCTTGAGGACCGATGGAGCAGGGCGGACCAGCTCTGGAGAAAACCTGGGTCTGGGTCACACACAACACAATCTTTATTTCTTTGTTCCGGGGAGAATATTTTAGCCTCTCTGCAAGGAGGAACGTGGAAAAGAGGTGAACGCGGAAAAAGGCATGAACAAAAGAAAACCTTTTCCGGTTTCGTGATGGTTGTCGTATCTCCTCCATCTTCCCTTTTGGTCTTCTGCTCCTTTGCAAAAAATCTGCACTCCAGGCTCCTGTTCTTATCCAGCCAAGAATAAAATTCTGTATGAATCGGAAGACGCCCGCCCTCCCTTCAGATCGCACAGAACATTATCCTTGCTGGCTGCTGAGCCACTCACCTAAGGATGCTTCATCTCAAAGTCCAGTTTCTGGATGACTCTCAGAAAATCTTTGTGGTTGATGTAAGTATATTCGCTGCTTCTTGTTTATTATTTTGCCTGCTGGAATTTGTTTGACCTTCTTGGACTGGGTGATGTTTTAATTTCAGTACTGGTTTGTTTTTGTTTTTTTTAAATCAGATGTCTGCATCTCCCCACATTTTGAACAGTTGCTAATTCCCAGTAAGGACTTGACTATTTCTAAATATTCCTTGGACAAGACCCTTTCTGAGGAAGGATCATGGTTTTATCTGATAATAAATAAATCATTTTAAAGTTTAAAGACAGTGTCCACCACTAAATCTCTATCTTGAATTGTATTCCCCAAATGTGTTAAGAATTTTAAAAATAGCTATTTTATAAATTAGCTCCTACTTCATTTGTTCTATAAAATTAATGTTCCAAAGAATGAATTAGATGCAGGTGCTGAAAAAGAGGCTTTCTGACAGCTAAAATCACAGGCTTGTAGTGAGTCAAAATGATCGCTATCATTGAGACAAGTTATCATTTTGGTAAATTTAGCATTGTTGCACTTTATAAACATGGTGTTCGCCGTATAGCTAAAAGTGGAATTACCTAATACCTTTATCTAAAGGATAGATCTTTCTGAAAGCTCTCTGTCAGAGAGAAATAAAGGGGTCTGTTTCAAAATGAAATCTTCCAGGCAATAAAAACATACATTTTGGAATTAAGCTGCAGTAGAATTTTTGCTTCATCTATGTGGGTGTGCCTTTATTTTTAAAGAAGAAACATTGAGGAAGAACAGCACAACAATATCGATGGTTTTAGTTCTAAAAGTACACAGAACGGAGCATAAGTGCAAAATAATTTAGCTGTTTTAAAAAACTATCTAACCTCCATCTTTGATAGGCTGTTCGTGATGCCGAATAGTTTAAGATTTATAGTTCAGAAGCCCTTGGAAACTCAGAGGCAGAGATGCATTAAGTCTACCTTGAAACTGGGATTTCTGGCTTGTAATCACGAAAACGACTTTTATGGGATCGATTATCCCTGGTGCTGAGTTTCCCCCACTTTTTTTAAAAAAAAAAAAATCAGATTCAGCATTTTTCACTTCCTTCTTTTCCAATTCACCCTCCTGCCACTTTGCTTCTCGGGTTTAGCTTCATAGGCCATGTGTGCTGCAAGAAATAACCTCCATTAAAGTTGGGCTTTCTTTTCAAAATCTCCAGAATACCTTCCAGGCATGCAATGCATTTGATGTCAGATAGTCACCATAATGTCCTGGAATTAAAAAGAAAAAAGAGAGAGAGAGAGAGGGAGAGAGAGAGAAAGAGAGATAGCCTAAGGTTACTTTTCCAACGGATTCTCTGAAACAAGACGGAGCTCTTGAAAGCAGAACCTGTGGGATGAGCTGGAAGTCCCTTAAGTGGATTTCAAGGTCAGTAAACAGAAGGGATTTTAACAAATTCTGCACGGAGAGAGCAAAAAGCCGAGTGACAATAGTGCCCCTTTCTTGCCTTAATGATATGAAGGGGTTCTTCATGAGAAAACTAAGCTGTTTCAAAGACTTGTGCACAAAATACAAAGACTAATTTGCAAGAAGGCACCTTTGGATCGAATGGCAGAAAAAACATCCTAATGTTGCAGGAAAAGAATGGAACCAAAGACCCAGAGAGGAGCACGTTGCCCTCTGTTAAAGTTGACATTGGGAGGACTTCAACTCCCAGGATTCTCCAGCTGGTGCTCCTCAACCTTGGCAGCTTGAAGATGGGAGGACTTCAACTCCTATGATTTTCCAGCCAGTGTCCCTCAACCTTCCCAGCTTGAAGATGGGAGGACTTCAACTCCCAGGATTCTCCAGCCAGTGTCCCTCAACTTGGCATCTTGAAGATGGATAGACTTCAACTCCCAGGATTCTCCAGCCGGTGTCCCTCAACTTGGCATCTTGAAGATGGGAGGACTTCAACTCCCAGGATTCTCCAGTCCATCCTTCTTCAAGCTGCCATGGTTGAGGGACACCATCCTAAACACCCAGGAACCATCAACATTTAATGCGTGGGTCAGATAGTGCAAATAATCAGGAGGAACAGCTGCGGTGTTTGAATAAAGTGTGTTAATCAGAAAAGGTGCTTCCAAACCCCCTCCTGATTTGGGAGATACCCTCCCCTGACACCTGCAACACCTTGAATGTTGCAAGCATCTCAAAGAGCTTGAAAAGAGCATCGTTCCCAGCCAGGCCCAGAAGCATCATCGCCTCAATTCAGGCTGTTTCTTTTCAAGTCCCTGGCTGATGTCTCTTGAGCTCCCAAATCCTGCAGCAGGAGGAATAAACAGAGATAATTGCTTTAATTGCTGTTGCCACTCAGCTGTTTGTAAGGAAATAGGACGCCTCCCCCCCCCCTCTTCCAGAAAAGGCAGTGATTACCCTGTCATTTCCCTAGTTACCTCTTTGGTACCAGGGTAGCAATTTAAACCTCCGTGACTGCAACAAGGGATTATCTGTCAGATGTTAGCGTGCACGCTTTCGCACCGAGCACAATGCACAGCGTGTCAGCAACCCCTCAATTTCCCTGGCAGCCCAAGTCAGAGGACAGGTGCCTCTGGATGGATGCCAGGAGCAATTGGCTCACCGGCCGGTCCAGCCAGAAACTTCCAAGAGGAGCTGCGGTTTCGTTTCCTAAATCTGGCTCTGCCCTCCAGAGAAGTTCAATCTTTATAAAGCATCATTTCTAGTTCTAGTGTGGAACAGAAATGTATAAATCTATTTCGATTCCACTCAGATATATATATATATATTTGCAACTCTGACAACTTTGCAAATTTCCCAGCGGTTGGGTCTCTTATCTCTCCTTTGTGAGTCTGAGACTTTTTTTTTTTAGTTCGCATTAAGATAGATGATAAGAGATAAGATAACCTTTATTATCACTTTTTTCTGTGAATACATTAGCACACATTAAAAAGTGAAATTCTGACGCCCGCTCTCAAAAGTATATATACTGTACCCATATCGAAAATTAAAATGTAGTGCACATTTCTTCCAACCTTTTTATTTATTTATTTAAAACCTTTATGCAGCCGCCCATCTTATAACCACTGAATATCGTCTCGCACCGCAAGCTGCACAGCATATAAATTTGATAAATAGAATAACCAACTGGGCAGCTCCCAATTATTTATTTCATTTAAGGTATATATTATATATTTGTTACCAATTTTGTATAATGTACTCAATCTTTGGAAACGAGCTTCTTCAGTAGAATATATCACTTATACAAATAGTACCTTTGGACAGTAAAGGATTTTCCCTAACATACATACATATATATATATATATATTCTCCCATTTGAAATCTGGAAGCAGAAATGAGTGGCATGCAACTAATTAAAGTGGGATGCCAGTGTAATTTAATAAGGGTTGAAAAATGGATGGCATTGGCTTGGGGAAGGGGTGCAAGCATGCAACCTCAGTAGAAACAGGATTTCTTGTATCTAAATAAAACCTACTCCAACTTGGGGGACTTCAGGTATGTCCTAAAGAATCCCACTTTTGCAGTTTTGGAACCTGCAACATGCCTGGAAAACAGGTTGGGAAGATGGTGTCACTGGTTTAGCAAGGATTGAGACGTTTGTAGTTCTGAAATTGCCCCCGAAATTTTAAAATCTCTGAATCAGGTATTTAACTTTATCACTCTTCCGGGTTATTGCTGCTTAATTAGCCTTAATTACTGACGGGTTTGTGCTGCTTAATTAAGATTGCCCTGTCTTTCCCACGCTGGCTCATGTCAACTGAGAGGTCAGGACTGAATCGAAGGTGGCAGAATTGAGTTAACCAAGACTTCTTGGTCAACTTTTGGCATCTGGCAACTCAGGAAATAAACTTACTAGAGTCTCTCAAGTTCAAAGACACAAACTCCCTCTCGATTAAGTCACCTGGGAAGGGACTCTGCTCCACCACAAATCTTTAAGGGCTCCATAAAGACCCACCATTTTGAAGGAGATGCTGTATATGCCAGGAGTTTTTGGTTTCCCTTCCTAGGGATTTCACACCCATGTTTGTGTCATTTTTCTGGGTGCCACCTTCCGGGTCATTTTTGAACTTCCCTGTGGAGTCACCTTGTGGTCTTCCATCCTGGCACTAAGATGGTTTGGCCTTTCTTAGGCTTTTCAACAGGAGCTACGTTTGGTTAATAACTGGAGCTTTAGAGATGCAGTAGTGCTAGGAAATGAGGTGGAAGCATTAAAAAAGATACACCCCCTTTTTACCCCAACCCTCCTCAAACTCAAGACCCTGAGCAGACTGAAGAAAGCAGAGACTCTGGAAATAGGAGACATGAGACTTTTGCCTTTTTCTTTGGCACAGAACTCTATTTCTGTCTCTCTCTCTCTCTCTATATATATATATATTATGTGTTCCTTCCTTCCTTCCTTCCTTCCTTCCTTCCTTCCTTCCTTCCTTCCTTCCTTCCTTCCTTCCTTCCTTCCTTCCTTCTTTCCTTCCATCTCTTTCTCTAACCTTCCTTCCTTCCTTCCTTCCTTCCTTCCTTCCTTCCTTCCTTCCTTCCCTCTCTTTCTGGCCCTTTAGCAAAAGTCTTCTGGGAAAACATTATTTAACCTCAGCTGCAGCCACTTGAACCTGGCAGAAAAAGAATATTTCGGACTGGAGTTCTGGAGCCCTGCAGGGCATGCTGTAAGTTCAGGAGGGGGAATGACCCTAACCTCGGGGTGGGGTGGGGGATGTTTGTGTAAGGATGCCACATGGGGTTAGGATGTGGGGAGTGAGAGACTTGGGGGGGGGGTTTCTAAAATTGCAATAAGCTCACTTTAGACACACCCTTTCCATGGGTCTCCCCCTCTGCAAGGGGTCAGAAGCTGAACTGAATTGCTGAAGTGGACAGAAGATAAAGGGGTCTTGGGGGGGTCTCCTGGCTTCCAGAGGGCTTTCCCTTCCCCAAAGGACCAGTTGGAGGGGAGGCCAGTTGGCTCAGTCAAGATGTTCCCCCCTCTACAGTTGGCTGCCCTTCTCTCTTTGCAGACCTGGCTGGAACTTCTCAAGCCCATCACCAAGCAGATTAAAAGTAAGTACCTTGGAGAAGGCGGAGGTGGAAGTGTGGGAGGAAGAGGTCCCAGCCCCCTTTATGCCCCTCAGTAGAAAGCAGGGAGGCTCAGAAGCTGCTCTCCAGCCTGGGAACCATCTAGTCGTCCTTGCTGCTGGTTGAGGGGGGTGATGCCCCTTCAGCCCTTGTAGGGCAGGAGGGGCTCTTGTGGATGCTCAGCAGCCACCAACGTGCCATTGGAAAAACCATCTCAACTAAGGAGAATATTTGTTGCTCAGGGTCGAAGTGTGGGGTCCCTGGTGCTCTCTGATCTTGGTTGTTTTCCTACAGACGTCTCATGACCCAACTAGGTAAGATCATCAGTGCTAGAAGGGATGAGTTTTGTTGAACTAGGTAATATCAGTGCATTAATGATGTTACCTATTCTGGTAGTGAAACGTCTTCAAGAAAACAGCCAAGCTCAGAGCACCCAGGATCCCACAGCCCTCCTCCTCCTCCTCCTCCTCCTCCTCCCCCCCTTCTCTTTTAGCACTGATGATGTTACCTAGTTGGGTCATGAAAAGTTTGCAAGAAAGCAACCAAACTGAGAGCACCAGGAACCCCCCACAAAAACAATACGTTAGAAGGTCAATTAACTGCCTTCAAGAATTGCTTCCATTGCCAATCTGGGGGCTTCTTAAAGGGCATTGACTAGGACAGTGTTTCTCAACCTCGGTAGCTTGAAGATGGGTGGACTTCAACTCCCAGAATCCCCCAGCCAGCTCCACTGGCTGGGGGATTCTGGGAGTTGAAGTCCACCCATCTTCAAGCTTTCAAGGTTGAGAAACACTGGACTAGGAGGAGGAGACAGGGGGAGGGGTCTTCTTTTTGGCTTGTTTTTTTGAGTATTTAAGAGCTGAGGATAAAGTCCCCATCTGAGTATTGCCTTACATGGATTTTAGGACTGGCAAACTTTACAGGGCAGGTGATAAGCAAAGTTCTTGGCAAAGACCTGCTTGCTACTCTCAAAGGATTCAAGAAAAGTCAGGGGGGTGGGGGAACAGAAAAAAATATTTTATTTATTTATTTAATATAATTTGTATGCCGCCCTATCTCCGTAGGACTCAGGGCGGCTCACAACAAATAAAAACAAACCCAATAAAACATAAAATACATAAATGTATCAATATATAATTTAAACATATATTAAAATCCATTAAAATAATCAAAAAAACCCTCAGTCCAGGCTGGGTGAAAATGCAATGTGCTGGGTGAAAAAAAAACGTCCTCAGAAACCTGTGTGTTTTCAGAAACACTAGTGAAGCGTTTCTCAGTCTCAGCTACTTGAAGATGGGTGGACTTCAACTCCCAGAATTCCCCAGCCAGCAAGGAATTCTGGGAGTTGAAGTCCCACTTATGCCGACTGGGGAATTCTGGGAGTTGAAGTCCACGAGTCTTAAAAGTTGCCAAGTTTGGAGACCCCTGAGGTAGAGGAAGGAGGGAAGGACGGATCCTTCTCAGGGGCCGGTGGGAATGGCTGGGCTGAGCTGTCTTAGCAAAAGGACCGTTTTTCAAATGAAAAGCTGTGTGTAAATGTTCCCGACAGACTTTTTGAAACCAAACTTATGAAGATGTTGTGTTTTAAGATCCTAAGGACATTCTTTTCAAATTTATGGTGAAATTTTTCCCAGTGGATCCTGGTCATCTTAAAGAAGAGTTGACAAGGTAGGCTGCATGTTGCTTTTCGTTGCTTCGTTTCGTTTCGTTTTATTGTCCCCCCCCCACCCACTATTTTTGTTCGTCTCCTGAGGCTTCCCTTTTAAAATAAATAGAGGCATAATTGCATCCTGAAGAACGGTGTATCTCCTTTTGTATGCCGGTTTAAAAAGAAGGCTTGATGAAATGCAGCTCCCTGTTTAAACTGTTTGTAATTTATTGTTGTTATTGCTGTGACAACAATAGAGGAGGCAGGAAGTATTTGAAGGAATATTAAGTTTATTTAATAGGGCATTGATAAATAGATGAACTAGGCAAATAATGCCATAAAAACAAGGGATAGTCTTTGACACGGGCTCCATATCCTTAGCAAACAATGCTGGATTCAGATTGGATTCCTTTTAAATTCAAGTTTCTAGTCCTTAAGAAACTTACATTCAAGTTTCTAGTCCTTAAGAAGCAGAGAGAAGCATAAACATTAAGTCCTGGACTATTTTGTGAAGTGACCGTTCAAACTCGCAACAGCCCTGGAAAAAAATGACTTAGCACCAGTGTGCACACTATACAATCCATCACCACATCCCCGTCTTCAGGGGATCAGCATTTGGCTCTTTGGGATCTTCCCAGCCGGCGTCTGACAAGCAGAGTCAATGTGGGAAGCCGGATTCGCTTAAGAAACGGCTCCTTTAACAATGGTGGGAAAATTGTTGTAAACACAACCCCGTTAGCAGCGTCTTGCTCAGCAACGGAAATTCCGATTCCCAAATGTGGTCGTACATCGAGACCCCACCCTGTGTCGCCTCTCCAGAGGAAGGGAACCCAGAGCAGTGAGAGCCCTGGAAAATGTCTTTGCAGGTACCTGTTCACCCTTCAGCTCAAGAAGGACATGGCCTGCGGGAAGCTCCCGTGCAGCGACAACAGTTCGGCTCTGATGGTTTCGCATCTCCTACAATGTGAGTCCCTGAGCCTTGGAGGGAGAGGAAGAGAAGGGCAAGGATGCGGTTGGGTCTTGGGGAGGGAAAGGTCCCCAACGGGTAACACACGGGGTAGGAGGAGGCATTTCTTCCCCCTCCCCACTTCTTCCATGGGCTGGTCTTGATTTTGCTCCTGGCTTTTGTTGGCTCAGTGGCTGAGACGCTGAGCTTGTTGATCAAAAAGGTTGGCAGTTCGGCGGTTCGAATCCCTAGTGCCGCATAATGGGGTTACTTGTCCCAGCTTCTGCCAACCTAGCAGTTCGAAAGCAGGTAAAAAATGCAAGTAGGAAAATAGGGACCACCTTTGGTGGGAAGGGAACAGCGTTCTGTGCGCCTTTGGCATTGGGTCATGCTGGCCACATGACCACAAGGACATCTTCGGACAGCGCTGGCTCTTCGGCCTTGAAACGGAGAGGAGCACCGCCCCCTAGAGTCGGGAACGACTAGCACGTATGTGCGAGGAGAACCTTTACCTTTACCTTTTGTTGAAGGACCAGGGTTGTGTGACCGCCAAATAAAGCCAATTCCGTTGACCAGACGTGTTCTTCATTGTGTCGATTGTTCCTGCAGCTGCGCTGGGCGATTTCCATGAAGAGATGGACCGAAAGCACTTGGAAACGCACAAATACTTGCTGAACCAAGACGACCTGAGCAACAACATCATGCGCTATCATAAGAAGCACATGTAAGTGACCGGTCTTCTCCGCTCGCTTTTTTTCATTTTTTAAGGGCTCCTGGGTTCTCTCTGAGCTTGGCAGCTTTCTTGCAGACATTTCATTGCCCAAATAGGTAACAGCATCAGTGCTAGAAGAGAGTGGGGTTTGCAATAAGGAAGAGGAGGAGGAGGACTTGGTGCTCTCTGAACTTCTGTGTTTTCTTGCAGATGTTTCATTACCCAACTAGGTGCTTTACTTTTGATCAGGATCCCTTGGAGTAGTGAGAGCTTGAATGAAATTAAAACTTCCGCACATAGAAAGTTTCATTCCACGGGACTTTCTGAACTGGAAATCAGACATTTGAGAAGAGAGATTTCCAGTCTCCAAACTGGGAGCAATAGAATTGAGAGGGAAACATCCTGGTTGAGCCCAAAAACAAGGGGTACACAGCCAGGCCCTTCTCTCTGGCTCAGTTACTGACCCCGTAAGCTTTTCTTTCCAGGGGCAAAACTCCAGCTGAATCCGATGTGCAGCTCCTGGACATAGCGAGGAAGCTGGAGATGTACGGCATCCGTCCACATCCTGCCAGTGACGGAGAAGGGACCCAGATCAACCTGGCAGTTACCCACATGGGAGTCCTGGTACTGCGGGTAACCATAATTTTTTATTAGGACACCTTTCCGAGCAAGATACCCAATAGGTGAAGCTGCCAATGTGTGAATTCTTTGAGCTGGCGGCATTCTGCCCCCTGGCGCCCTCAGCGTTAAAGCAGCGCTGTGTGGAGCCCTTTTGGCAGCTGTCAATCATTCTAGAGGGACCTCTTTGAGAACTGAATGGAGCCATTGGAAGCTGATCAGCAAATGTCCTTTCTAATGTTAATTAAAAGCTTCCGGCTTTAAGTACAGTTTGGGGAATTGCCTCCCCGGGAAGCCAGAGTGAATATCTGAGAAAAATATCTCGGCGGGGTCTCCATTCCGTTCGTGGCTTCGCCCAGCACCCTCTGATGTGGGCACCTCAACGCCTGCCTTTCCTTGCTAAACCCAATTGCTGCCATGTCAGATGTGCCATGTGTAGCACAGTAGGGAGACGAACTCTTGGCCGTATAATTTTCTGCCGAGAATAGCAGCCTCATTTTTGTGGCAATTATATGGTTCTGCAGCTCTCTGTTCAGGGGAGACGCAGACTTTGGTGAGAGCGTGTGCTGGCAAACGTAGGCGATGACTCCGCGACAGCCTTCGCCCACAGCTGGGCAAGGAGCAAGGGAAATGGGGAGTGGGGGGGGCAGCCTGCTTTGTTTTCTGGGTGCAAAAACTAGGGTTTTCTCCAGCAAAACTGTAGGAAGAAAAAGAATGAGACAATACATTGAACTCTGCTGCAACCACTGACTAAGCAATTGTTGGTTAAGGAGGATTCCTGGTTTTGACGTTCCGTTGGTGCAGAAGAGGCAGCTAGGAAGATCTCTAAAATGAAAAGAATATATATATTTATTTTTAAAATGTATATAGCCCCCACTTTGTGCTGGGTGTTGAGCGGCCTCAGGCCAAGCCACGGAAAAGGGTTCTCCATGAGCCTCCTTCCACAACTGGATACAGTCAGGTGTTCCTGGTCGTGTCTCCATCTACTTCAGGGGTGCCCATCCTTGGCCATTTTAAGACCTGTGGACTTCAACTCCCAGAATTCCCCGGCCAGCTGTGGAATTCAAGGTTGAACACCTCTGATCTTCTTGCTTGTTGGCTCTTCATTTTTCAGGGCAACACCAAGATTAATACCTTCAACTGGTCCAAAATCCGGAAACTGAGTTTCAAACGGAAGCATTTCTTGATCAAGCTTCACGCCAACGTTTCGGTACCTGGGGGTTGGGATGTCTCTGTGTGTCAATGTCTATGTGTGGGGGTTGGGTGATATTTCTCTGGTCTAAGACACACTCTCTGCAGAAATGATCAATGGAGGCAGCCGGCAGGCTGGCTGATCGGCTGGCAGACCATCGCTGCAACCAAGTTCCAAATTGTTTGGGGTGGATCGCAGGAGGAAAAAGGAAGGGTTTCTGGGGCCTTCCACCAACATTCAGAGAAGAGCAAAAACGAAGAGGGTTAGAGGGCTGGAGGCTAAAACAGGGTTGCTGGAACGGGGTAGGTCTAGTCTGATGAAAAGAAGGACCAGGGGAGACACGATAGCAGGGTTCCAATATCTCAGGGGCTGCCCCAAAGAAGAGTCGGCCAAGCTATTCTCCAAAGCACCTGAGGGCAGGACAAGAAGCAACGGGTGGAAACCAATCAAGGAGAGAAGCAATTTAGAACCAAGGAGAAATTTGTGGGTGCACCAATACTGGAGTCCCGAAGGTGCTTTTTTCAAGAGGCAACTAGACTTTCTGGTTTTTCTTTGAAGACGTTTCGCTTCTCATCCCAGAAGCGAAACATCTCAGAAAAATGTCCAGTTGCCTCTTGAATAAAGCATCTTCAGGACAACCATGACCTGGAGGACTGAGAATCTCCATAGACCAGAGGTGGGTTTCAGCAGGTTCTGAACAGTTCTGGAGAACTGGTAGCGGAAATTTTGAGTAGTTTGGAGAACCGGTAGTAAAAATTCTGATTGGCCCCGCCCACATCTATTCTCTGCCTTCCGAGTCTCAGCTGATTGAGAAGAAATGGGGATTTTGCAGTAACCTTCCCCTGGAGTGGGGAGGGAATGGGAATTTTACAATATCCTTCCCCTGCCACTGCCAAGCCACACCCATCAAACCACGCCCACCAAGCCACACCCACAGAACCCGTAGTAAAAATGTTTGAAACCCACCGCTGCCATAGACATCCAATACTGGAGGTTTTTAAGAAGAGAATGGGCAACCGTTTCTCTGAAATGGTCTAGGGTTTCCTGCCTGAGCAGAGGGTTGGACTAGAGAACCTCCAAGGCCCCTTCCAACTCTAATTTCGCTATTCCCTAGCCTCAGTTTTCAGAAATATTGGATGCCGGCTGATCTGGAAAAGTTAAGCAGAGCAAGGATGATGAGAGACAACGATGAAATTCCAGGCTGTCATGCAAACGAAGAATTCTGGGAATGGAAGCCTTACCTGTCTGAAAGCTGCTAAGGTGGAGAAGCCCTGGACTAAACCATTGTCTTTGCCTTCTCCATCCCCAACAGGCTCTCTGCAAAGATACCCTGGAGTTCGCCATGGCGAGTCGCGACACCTGCAAGACTTTTTGGAAGACGTGCGTCGAATACCATGCCTTCTTCCGCCTCTCTACGGAGCCAAAGTCAAAACCCAAAGCCTTTCTCTGCAGCAAAGGCTCCAGTTTCCGTTACAGGTACCGTATTTTTCGGAGTATAAATCGCACCTTTTTCCCCCCTAAAAGGGGGTGAAAATTTAGGTGCGTCTTATACACTGAATGTAGCCCTGCCCACCCACTGCCCACCCCTTTTGGCCTCTGCCTCCCAGCAGTTTACCTCCTTGCAGCAAGCAGCAAGAAGAAACGGCTCCTTTCAGCTTCAGCACAGCCTAATTAGCACACGTTGATTGGATCGGCCTGCCGGCTCTCAGCTGTTTTGCTCTCAGCTGTTTTGTGGAGGGCTCTGCTGCTTGCTGCAAGGAGGTAAATTGCTGGGAGCAGATTTTTTTTTCCTTGTGCTAATCAAGCTATGCTGAAAACAAAAATGAAAGTAATGCAGGCTATTTGCTGTTTGCTGCAACAAGGCAAAATTGCTGGGAGGCAGAGGCAGATTTCTTTTTCTTGTTTTCCTCACCAAAAAAGGTAGGTGCGTCTTATAGTCTGGAGTGTCTTATATGCCGAAAAATACGGTAATTTTGGGGGAATCAGGAAGCCAGCCACATTCTCTAGTCTGGGTGCCCATGGCTGCCTCTGTCCGCCACAAGTTCTTCCTCTTTGCTTCTCTTGGTTTCTTGCCTTTTCCAGGTGTGAAATATTAAAACTGTAAGCTCCTGGAGGGGCTGGGGATTCTTCCTCCCCAAGGGACGGATTCAAAACGTTTTGGTGGGTGCAGTTTGGGGGGCCTTCGGTGGGTGCTGCAGAGGCAACTACTCTTGGACTCCTTCTCTCTTTGCAACCACAGTGGGAGAACTCAGAGGCAGCTGCTGGAACACGGGACCAGAGGAAAGCAGAAGAGCCTGCCGTTCGAGAGGTAATTTACCTGTTGAGAAGAACACTTTTCATTTGTGTCTCAGGATCATCTTGCAGGATCCAATCTGGGTCGGTCCAACCAGGACCAGAAGTTTGGTCTTCCGAGCTTTTGGACTCATGCTTGGAGCCCGGAGAGCCTCTTTCTCACCAAAATGTGTGCCTTGGGCTAGTCTATATATGTTGTGTTTATGTGGTTGGGTGCAGCTTCTTATTTGTTGATTGCGGTGTTGATGGCCGGCAATTAAGCCATTCATATTTTTCCTCCAGTCACCTTGCCACCTTCTTCGTAGATTTCTCCTCACCTCCCCCTCCTCCTCTATAAAAGCCTGCAAGGTACCCTGAGGTTTCCCAAGTGGGAGGGAGAGACACCCACAAATTAAGGGACAGCTGAGCTTTCTTGAGAATGAACCCCATAAACAGCACGGCAGAAATGTCTCTCCTGCTAAGTAATGAGGTCCCCAATCTTTGTGGGCTAACAATCCCGCTGCGAACCTCTCCTTGCAAGGCTGTCGCAGGAGAAGTCGCTGGCCGGAAGGTTGGAGAAGCTTCAGGAATGGAAGAGAGTTTAAAATACCCGTTTCCAGACTTTGGGTTGGTTTCTCTCTTTCAGGAAACACTATTCCTCTCGCTACCATGACAGGCAATGCCGGTCCTCCCCGGATCTGCTAACGGATGTTTCCAAACAAGTATGTAATTTGAGTCAGGGGGATTTCTTGGGGAGGGGGTAAAAGAAAGGCTCAAGGTAGCAGCCATCCCCCCATCCCCATGAGCAAAATATGCATCTTGGTGCACCTTAAAAATAGGAGTTTCCGCCCGTTTTGCTGGCTTTGGTGTGGTTGAAGGGATGGAGTAAGTAAGTGGGATTTGCAGATTCTTCCTTCAAGTCCAGCCCAAACAAGCTTAACATGGATTGTTGGGTCACCTCTGGGTGAGAAAGCGGCATCAGAAATGGCCTCTGGAGGCCTCAAGAAGGCAGCCTAAACTTTTCACCTTAGCTTAAGCATTGATGCCTCGCTTTCCCCACAGATGGAAGACCTGCGGCTTGTCTACGGCAACATGGGGGGCTACTATGGCGCTAACGGCATCCACACTTCCGAACCCACCCTAGACAACCGACGGAGGAACTCGGCTGTGGAAGTCATCTTTGCGGATGAATTGGAGCGGTCGAAACCAGAAGCCGACCCAAGGTTGCTGCTACTCCATTCCCAAAGCAGCTCTGCCTTCCCGGTGGTCTACACGGAGTTGGACCACGATTGGGAACCGGGCAGTCTCTACGGGCCGAGGAGCCCTCTGACCTCTTTTCAGCCCAGCTCCAAGCTGGACGACCCCAGTAAGAGCCCTTCCCTGAGTAACATGAGAGACAGGAGCCCAAGGCAGCAGCTGATGTACACCGATGTCCCCTACGTAGCAGCGTCCAGTCAGCCCTTGGAGGTGGCTTCTCCTCCAGTTTTCTTCTACGTGGACCGGCCACCTCAGTACCCCAAGAGCCCCACTGTTGACCGTGCTGAGGAAAGAGTTGTGGAGGTCAACCCCTGCGAGGCACCCATGAAGCCACAAAGGAATCCAGCTGCAGCCCACCCCAAGTTGTTGGAGCCCCCGGCCCTGCCCCAGGCAACCTACATCACCCACCTTAGCATGGAGGAAGATGATGACGAGAACGTCTTTGACTACGGTGTTCAAGAGGCCCCCAAAAGATCTTGGAGCCAGTCGGACGTCAAAGCCAGCAGATTCCCTTGCGGCTCCGAGTTCCGCCCTCTCGGACCCTGCCCCGTCTTGACCAGCAGGAAGATTGACCTCTTGCAATGCCTGCTCACCCAGCCGCCCTTCCCGGAACCTCCCCAAGTCCAGAGAACCACAGAGCGCTATGCAGGCAGTGGGACCGAATCCAGCGACTCCGATTCGGACCTCCTCCCAGACTACTATGCCCTCTACGGGAGGGTTCTCAAAAGACCCCAGGTGCGAATTCACCTCTCCTCGGGGAGCCTCCAGCTGGAGGGAGAGGAGTCCCTGGTTCCTGCTGCCACCATCGATGATCCCGAGAGCACCTCCAATTATTTTATGTAGACAGCACAACAATGGCACAGGTCAAAAGTACGTGGCATATTGCCAATTGGTCAGGTTATTTGTGAATTTAAAAAAAACCCTGCTGAATTCATTGACACTGTTAAAGGGTTAAAAGCAGAATTAGATATCAGGAGTTTCTTTTCCTGAAAGGGACAAGTTCATTGATTTAGTACATATTTGGGAGAGGGGATCATAAATACAATACTGGACAAATTAAATTTTGCATCAAGTTTAGGGGATTTCCTAAATCAATCACTGATTAAGCCCAGAAAAGAAGGGAAAAAAAGAATTAAGTTTGCTACAAGTCAACAATTGGGATTTGAACTGGCATTGCTACCGTTTCCTTTTTCTTCTTTAAAGCTTCCAATTGTGAGCTGCAGGGTTGCTAGAAATGCCAAAATGCATTCCAGTTGTAAATGCAGAGGTGGTGTGAAGACTGACTGGCGTCCACCTACAGGGTGGAGCCTGACGATTCATAGGATGCTGCCAGTCACGGAGCCAGCTCACCTGTACTGTATGTGGTTCTCAGGTTTATGTGGGGCATGGATGTTTTCCCAGTCCTGGTTGTTACTCACTTTTCCATCATGGATTTTAAAGATGGGGGGGGGATTTCTTCAAGGGCTTGCGATGCTGAACTGATGGCGTTCAGTTCCCACTCGTGGGGTTGTCTAAGCCCCAGCAGCCCAGAGGAAAACCACACACGCTTTCCTTTAGAGCAGGGGTGTCCAACCTCGGCCACTTTAAAGACTGGTGGACTTCAACTCCCAGAATTCCCCAGCCAGCGATGCTGGGAGTTGGAAGTCCACAGATGATGATTAGACACCCTTCCTTTACAGCATCTTCCTACCTTCTGTTCTGTCGTTGCAATTATTCAGCTGGTTGGATTTCAGCCAAAGGGGTCCTATTTTGACCCTCGATCCCCAAAAACTGGCTCGGTACCCTGGGACAAGGAACTCAGGACCAGCAGAGACTGTCTTATCTACCGCACATTTTTTTAAAAAATTCAGTTTACATGCGACTGTGTCAGAGGTTGAGAGCCTTCTCTGCAACTTCTCTCCTGAAGCTTCTCAAGATTGAGCCATCCTTAAAGATGTTCCTTTGGCTTGGGCAATGAGGGGTGGTTTTCCTTGCAGGACAAATAACGCTTTTTCCCACCTACGGTCCCTTCGGATGCACTGCTCTTCATTGTCCATAATCCTTGGCCAGAAGGATTGCAAAAAACGTGACTTGCCTCCTTAATTGATCCTTGGCTCAGGTGTTTTTGGTGGGACACAATCACACAATGACCACAGAAGGTTATAGAACTTAAATATTTATTTGTGTGTGGGTTTTTTTTTTTTTTTTTGGAAACCCTTTTGACTTTCTGCGTTTCCCTTCCTCAAAAGTGTGAAAGAAGCTTCCATCTATAAACAGATTTACAGAACTAAGAGAGGCCGGGAAGAAGGAGAGCGACGGTTCTGCTCGGATGATACGGTTATTTTGTAAAGCTTCGCATCAAACTGTATTTACAACTTGTACGGCTTCTGCGTTTATAAAAATATTTTATTTAATCCGTAACATTATTGTTTTCAAAAACTATGTCCAGACTGTTCCCCCTCCCCCCCCCTCAGATATAAATTTCTAATGGTGTTTCAGGTATATAGCAAGGAAACAATTTTTTTTTAAACAAACATTTCTTTAAAATTAAAACGAAGGAGTTAAAAGTTCTCTGTGGGTTTTTTTTTTTACAGTGTAGGCACCATTGAAAACAATTGCCCTTGGCATTTCTCTCCACTCTCTCTTGCCAGTGTCTTTATATCTTTCTGTTTTTCCTTACAAAGAAAAGGTTGTAATGGCAACTTTTAATCACAACAACAACAAAAATCACTGGTTGTTTGCACTCTTATTTAACTCCGTTCCATATTTGGCTGATACACTTCAAATCCTTTAAAATGAATGCTGTGCAAAAACCAAACGAAAAAAGAAAAAGAAAAAAAAAATGTGCAGATCTGAACTATAAAATTAAACATATCCAGACTTTTTATCAAAAATAAATTTACACCCACACTTCCACAACCAAAGACTGAAATACAACACACTTCGATAGCATAATATACAAACTGGGTTGAAAAGGCAAAAGAGAGAGAACCTCATCTCAAACAGTACCATAAATATATAATCGAAAGCAAGTTTATAATTTCTTCTACCTTTTCTGAAAAAAAAAAAGAAAAGAAAAATCACCTCTGTACTGCACAGTACTTATCTTTTTTCCGTGAAAGAATATCTATAACTCAATTATTTGCTTATTAACTGGTAAATAGATATTTAAAAATACACTTTGGGAAGGAAAGGGGGAAATTAACGGGTTGTGCACGTAAAGGACTTCGTAAGTCGATCAATATCTTACAACGGGGGGGAAAAAAACCCCCCACATACACACCCCACAAAACGCTGGTGACACAATTTCAGGTACTGCTCGGACCTGACAGCACAAGTTTTCCTTTCTATCCAATTTTACTCCAGGGAGAAAAAACTCGGGTCGAATTGGGTCCATTATTGCCAATCCCCCCACCCCAAAAACCTTTCAACCATATTGCTTTAAAATTTCTTACCATGATGAACGTTTCTTTCGCGTGGGGAGGAGGGAAGGGGGGGGGCCTCTAGGGAACCTAAACGGCGGCTGTGTCATGCCACTGCAGCCTACCCCTTTCGTGTGCAATGCGTGTTTTTTTTTTTTAAATGAACAAAAAAAAAGAAGAGGAGGAGGAGTGGGCTTCATAGGCGTGGCCCCCGGCTGCCATCTTCGTTTTCTTTTACACCTGACCCCTTGCCCCGTTGCCGCTGGGATATCTTGCTCTACAAAAGGGCTACATACAAACTGTACACAGGATAACTGGCCAAGCCGTTGACGTATTGCTTTCAGGCGGAGGTGACACCCCCCCCCCACCCCAAATAAAACACTGTGCCAAATTCCAAGCGAGCGGAGGCTGTGGCCAGTTCCTCACACTCGGCAGCACGGGCCCGAAGAAAGACGGCGGGGCCCAAATGGAGAAGTGCTTCCGTGCAGCCTTCGCTCCTAAAAGTTACGTGCCGAGCCTGGCTTTGGGGGGACTGTAGGAGATCTGCAACTCAGGCAGAGGAGAAGAGAAACCCAAACGCTCCCGAAAGATGTTTTCTGTGAAGTTTAAAAAAAAAAAAGGCTCCAGATTTGTAGAGGAGGCCGATCCGCCTGGGGCAGTTGGCAATTGAGAGCTGCATCTAAGAAGCAAACGGCACAGACGGTTTTTGTCTCGTTTGAGCTGGATTAAAGAAGTTGGGAACTAAAATATTAAAAGTCGCTCTTTACAAAAAAAAAAAAAAAAATGAAAAGAAGGAAGGAAGGAAGGAAAAGAGAAAAGAAAGAAAGCACGTATGCCATTTACAAAAGAGTGGAGTTAAATCCTTAAATCCGAATCCACGATCATCAAAAAAAAAAAATCTATTGCGATGATCCCGAAAGGCACAGGAACTCAGGAAAAGAAGCCGAGCCAGAGAAGGGTTTGGTGGGCTGCAAGGAGACGCGTCCGGGTGGGACGGCATCCTGGGGGGGGGCCCAGGGGGTGGGTCCTTCCTCAGGAGTCATTGGCAGAGAACCTGGGGAGAGAGAAAAGCCAGGAGGGGAAGATTCCGTCAGGGCATCACAGCTACGTGTGTGTGTGTGTGTGTGTGTGTGTGTGTGTGTGTGTGTGTCTTCCGCGAATACAGGTAGCCCTCGACTTACGTCTGCTTAGTGACCGTCTGAAGTTACAGCGGCATTGAAAAAAAAGGAACTTGTGCAGTGGTGGGTTTCAAAAATTTTGCTACCGGTTCTGTGGGCGTGGCTTGCTTGGTGTGTCATGTGACTGAGTGGGCGTGGTCAACTTGACATCACTCATGACCACTCAGTCACATGACCACCCCACCTAGCCACGCCCACAGAAAAAGGTAGGGTTTTTTTTTTTGTTTTTTTTTTGGAATTTCTACCTATCTACTTATTTTCTGCCCAGGCCTGGCCTAATCTATCAAAGGCCTCCTCCTGCATGCCGCCCCGCCCTCCCTCCCTCCGTCAGTCACACGCGCCACCCCGTTTCCCCTCCTTCAGCGGCCCCGGCCCTAGTCCCGCTTCCTGGCTTAACAAGTGCGGCAAGGAAGGCTGATAAAATGGGACAAAACAGCCCTTCTTGCTTAGGAAGGGAAATCTGGGGCTCAATTCTGGTCGCAAGTCAAATAATCACCCCAGATCTTACTTCTGAAACTTCTCCATCAGCTTCTTGACCATCTTGTCGGTGATCCCGGGGCTGGCGGCTTCTGCCAGGCTGATGCTCTTCTCCAGCTCTTCGATGGCCTGCCTCTTGTTGGCGTTGTTGGAGTCTTGCTGCTTCAGCTGAGCAGGGGGCAGAGAGAGCAGGGTGAGGGTGAGGGGCTTCGGCGGCAGCCGTGCAGGGCCCAAAAGGAGGGGGGGTCAAGAGACTCACCTCTGCAAATACGGGATTGATGATCAGGCTTAAACAGCCCAAGGTTTTCAGGAGATCTTGGTCCTAGAGAGTTAGAAGGGACGTTTTCAGACGCAGCATTTCAGGCGCCCTGAAATCTCGAGAAAGCTTAAGTCCGAAGCATCGCATGCCACGTCTATCCAGCTGGCAATTCCAGGTGGGAAAGCAGGCGAGTCAGGCCTGTTCAATTGGGAGATGTCTTGCCCACAAACGACTGGCAAAGTGACCTCTTAATTTGGGTATCTCTTAATGGGAACCGTGGCACCGTTTTAAAGATTTTTAACCTCACACCCTGGACGTAAACTGTCTCAACTCCTGCCCTCAAAACGAGGCTGTAGAGCACTGCACACCAGAACAACTAGGCACAAGGACAGTTTTTTCTCAAATGCCATCACTCTGCTAAACAAATAATTCCCTCAACACTGTCAAACTATTCAATAAGTCTGCATTATTATTAATCTTCTCATTGTTCCCATCACCCATCTCCTCCCACTTATGACTGTAGGACTGTAACCTTGTTGTTGGTATCCTTACGATTTACATTGATATTGTTTCCTGATTGCTTATTTGTACCCTATGACTATCATTAAGTGTTTACCTTATGATTCTTGATGAACGCATCTTTTCTTTTATGTACACCGAGAGCGTATGCACCAAGACAAATCCCTCGTGTGTCCAATCAGACTTGGCCAATAAAAAATTCAATTCAATTCAATTCAATTCAATTCAATTCAATTCAATTCAATTCAACTCTACTCTACTCTACTCTACTCTACTCTACTCTACTCTACTCTACTCTACTCTACTCTACTCTACTCTATTCTCTGACCCGGGGTACGAATAACCTGGGGATGTATAACTGCAATAAATAAACCTTCTCAGAGGCTCCTTCTCTCATCTAATAAAAGGCAAAGAAATCCCTTTTGAAGAAGTGATAAATATGCTGGCTAAACCTACTGTTCCGTTCTGCACTTTCTTGGCGTCCGGCTTTTTCCGCACGGTAGTGAAACTCCACTCGGGGTGGGAATTGTTCTCCTTGTTGCTCGACTCGCTAAGAGGCCAGAGGGAGCAAAAGGCAAAATCAATCAATCAGAGAACCAGGCTAGGTGGGATTTCTAAAAACTTTCCCAAGGGGGCTCAGGCCCTCCTGATGTGGACCGCCTTGGTGCATGGAGAGCCAGCGGGTCCTTCGGCCCTCGCGGCCCCCCTCCCCGCCATCCAGACTCACGAATCCGAGCCGTCCGAGTCCGTTTCGTCGCTGCTGTGTCCTTCTGCTTTCCATCTCTTGAACCTGTCGATCAGCTCCGTCAGGTAGGAGGTCTTCTTGGCGTTCTTCAGGATGAATTTGTGCTTCAGCAGCTCCTTGGCCGTGGGACGCTGCGAAAGATAGGAAGCGTCGATTCTTTTTCCCGCAGAGCCTCAAAGCACTGGAGGTGGACGAGGAGGCAGGAGATCGGAAGGATGGCCTCCTGCCACTGAGACCTGCTTACCAAATTCTCACACCCGACCACCGTGGGGAGGAAAGCCCAGGGGTGGGAAAAGGCCTTCCTCTGGAGAAGAGCTCCTCCAGAACCCATTCTAGACAGAGTCTCTTGGAGAGCCTTCAAGTTGGGTCTACAACTTGCCATGGCCAACTCATCGTGGCCAACTTGCTGCGGAACAAGTGTTACACTAATATCAAAGGAACAGTGGAATAGAATTGTTCAAGAAAGGATGCCAAAGGAGGGACAAAATAAAACGTGGATGACAAAAGTTAAAATAATGTTTTAATTATTTAAAATAATTAAATTGAATTGTTGCATTGCCCTGCAGCGAGTTGGCCCTTGGCGAGTTGGCTGTGGTGAACTGTCCCACTCCACTTCTCGTTGACTCCTGATCTTGTAAGCCCACCTCGCTTTTCTTGCTGCTGTTTATTATTAATTTATTTTCTATTCTGTGAAATTCGTTCAGCATCCCAATCAACATTAAAAAATTAAACACTGATGCTAACCACCATCCCGGAAGCTCAGATCCCAACAGTGAACCCGTAGGATGCCTTGAGATCTAAACAAATCTACTCTTCGTGCGCTCCAGAGCAATGACCCAAACTTTCATTGGCCTGAACAGTAAATTCTCCAACAGCAACGATTAGACTAAACGTTTTAATGTTCTTTCACCGGCATTCAGGGGTCAACAGATGTTTTCTAGGGATCTGCAACAGCTGCCCGCCTCCATTAACTTCAGAGTGAGATGCAAGCCCAACCAACTCACTACAAAACTTTTATTGCACGTCTCATCTAGAATCTGACTCAAAATTAAACTTCACCCATTCATCTGATTCATTCTTCGGCATGCTCCAAACATCCTCTGTGGTTTGAAACATCCTAGGGCCAAGCCACAAAAACAACCAAATTATCCTGCTGCGATTTGGGTGCAGAGAAGACGACGGCGGCCTTCAAAATCCCGATGACGCATCGTGATACATTTAGCCGAAAGTGTTGGGGGTTTTTTTTAGACGCTTCCCCACAAGATGGACCTCCCTCCAGATGCAAGGGCCGGGAACAGCCCAAAACACACTCACAAACGTCGGGTCCTTGTTCAGACAGGCGTCGATAAATTCTTTGAAGGGTTTGCTGAATTCTCCGGCGAGGGTGGGGGGGTTGTTTTTAGGGATGAGGAAGAGCACCCGCATCGGGTGCATGTCTGAATTCGGAGGCTCCCCTTTGGCTAGTTCGATGGCGGTGATCCCAAGAGACCAGATATCAGCCTGCAGAGAAGAGAACCTGGCTGGCTATTTTGAACAAGGTCAAGAACGCCCCCCCACCCCCACCCCCTGCACAAACTGTGGGTTTTAACCTGAATTGCGTGATGAGGGTCGATGCTCTTCCGGGTTTCGGGAGCATCTTTAAACTACGTGTGACGTGCAAACGCCCTTCAAATTTTATACCCTGGGCAGTCAGGCTTATGATAAACCGTGGAAACGTTTGCTCCTGGGGAAGGACGAACCGAGTTGACGGGTGCGGGGAGTTTATGTGAAACTGAGATCAACAGGAAGCCTGGAAAATCGGCTATCAAGTTCAAAGCACGCTTATGTTGTTGCAACTATTATGGCTTTTCAGCATGCCAAAGGCTCAGAGGGGGAGGGGGAAGACGGATGTGGAATGTAGGCTCCAGACATCGAGAAGATGAGCCATGAGAGCCAAGGACACTTCAGCAGGTGTTTGCCAAACTCAAAAGACTTTTTCTCATAACAATACAATGACGTTCAATAATATCCATAATGTGACCTGCATTAATAGGGGGAAGGTCAATCCTGCACATTAACTATGTGGATTTGCGCGGAAATTAGCTAGATCTGGTTTTGCCCTTTTCGGTGCCGAAATGATCGACTCAATTAAGTTTTGCATTCAGAGATTGGATCCTCTTGACCGTGCCTGCTTTGCTTGGGTCTGTCAGTCAGAATGCCGACCTGGGCTACGGAGGAATGGCTCACTCACTACATGGGGAGAATTTCTCTGTGTTTAAACCAGCAGACCATCCTCTGGGCTACAGACTGGATTGTCTTTTCTGGAGAAGAGCCAAGAGCTTTTTTCATCTAAAAGCTTTAAGGCGTGAAAGGCAAAAAAAAGAAAAGCTGAATCTCCCTG
Source organism: Pituophis catenifer annectens (assembly GCF_029215685.1). NCBI lineage: Eukaryota > Metazoa > Chordata > Lepidosauria > Squamata > Colubridae > Pituophis > Pituophis catenifer. The sequence continues at coordinate 27,259,191 of NW_027256891.1, forward strand.
AATGTGAGACAAAAGTCAGAAGATGAAATGGGCATCCAAGCTTCCTTGGCCCTGGATATCATCACCCTGTTATTCAGTCCTATCAACGGTTTATCTATTACTTGTATCTTAACCCTATTTTCTGCCATCCTCGCCCCGATCATTAGGACTGGTAATTTCCTCTCGAAGCTGTATTTAAAAAATCCCACTACACAATGAGCTACGATTCTGGATTATAACCAGCTGTTCCAACGTTGAAGAGGCCCTGCAAGGCCTCCTCAGGATCTTACTTTTGAGTCATAGGCCGACTGCTGAATGACTTCGGGGGCCATCCAGAAAGGCGTCCCTACGAAGGTGTTCCTCTTAATTTGAGTATCGGTCAGTTGTCCAGCAACCCCAAAATCCGCAAGCTTCACATCTCCTTGTTCAGACAGCAACACGTTGGCAGCTGGTCGGGAGGAAAAGAGAACGAAGGAAGACCTCATTTAACAAGGGAAGAAACTTGCGGTCCGAAAGAGACAACTTCCCCCTCTCTCTTTACACACCTTTGATGTCTCTGTGGATTTTCTTCTCTGAATGCAGGTAGTCCAACCCTTTCAGGATCTCCTTCAGCATCGTAGCGATCTGGAACTCGTCGAAGGGGCCAGCACGGAGCTCGAGAGGAAATAACCAGAGTTTATAAGCTTTAACGGAACACCAACTCGTGTGGATTCCGAAACACCGGTTTTCTTTTCTTTTTAAAGGGTCTTAGCGCAATAGAGAGATCCAAGCTTTATTTCCATCTCGCCATAAATGGCTCTTCCAACGAAAATTCTACGTAACTAAGCTAAAGATACCAGGAAAGAGAGCTAGGCCATTATCAAAAATAAATCTGGATGCTGTGAACATGTTAATTCTCCTTGACTCGTATCTCCTTCTTCATCTCTTACTTCGTTAACTAAGAAAACCTCTGAACTTGTCGAGGTCAGGGGAAGCACCTACCGTATTTTTTGGAGTATAAGACGCTCCGGACTATAAGACGCACCTACCTTTTTTGGTGAGGAAAACAGGAAAAATAAATCTACCTCTGCCTCCCAGCAATTTTGCCTCCTTGCAGCAAACAGCCTGCTTTACTTTCATTTTCGTTTTCAGCATAGCTTGATTAGCACAAGGGAGAAAAAAATCTGCTCCCAGCAATTTACCTCCTTGCAGCAAGCAGCAGAGGCCCGGGAAGCCTATTTACCAGACAATCAATTTGTGCTAATTAGGTTGTTCTGAAGCTGAAACGGGCTGTTTCTTCTTGCTGCTTGCTGCAAGGAGGTAAATTGCTGGGAGGCAGAGGCCAAAGGGTGGGTGGGCAGGGCTACATTCGGTGTATAAGACGCACCTAAATTTTCACCCCCTTTTAAGGGGGAAAAAAGGTGCATCTTATATTCCGAAAAATACGGTATGTGTGGACAACTCAACACACTATTGGTGTGCAAGGCTTGGGAGCCAGCACAAAGCAATCTTTGATCAGACTTCAAGATGAGAATCTTTTGCCTACAAGCACCACTTCCGTCCCCAGGTGAACTTCTCATGGCAATCCCATCATCATGGGAATCCCATGGCAATCCCATGGAAGCCCATCAGAAGCTCCAGAAACAGCAAAATCCACTGAGAGACATTCTCAGAATTCAGGGGACTACACTACGATGCCTGCCAGATCTTACCCATAGAAGAAACAATTCCTGGGTGTTACAGATAAGACTACCTTCTGCTCTCTTGTCATCAGTTCCTCTAGCCCAGGGCTCTCCAAACTTTACAACTTTAAGACTTGTGGACTTCTAGAATTTCTCAACCAGCCCTTGACTTCAGCTGAGAGATGTGGACTTCAACTCCCAGATTTCTACCTGCTGATTCAGTTCTACAGAGGAATGATTGAGTCTGTCATCTGCACCTCCATAACTGTCTGGTTTGGCTCTGCAACCCAACAAAGACACAGACTTCAGAGGATCAGAAAAACCATGGCTAATAACTTGCCCTCCATGAAGGACCTGTATTCTGCACGAGTTAAAAAGAGGGCTGGGAAAATATCCACAGACCCCTCGCATCCTGGACATCAACTGTTTCAACTCCTACCCTCAAAACGACGCTATAGAGCACTGCACACCAGAACAACTAGACACAAGAACCATTTTTTCCCAAACCCCATCACTCTGCTAAACAAATAATTCCCTCAACACTGTCAAACTATTCACTAAGTCTGCACTACTATTAATCTTCTCATCATTCCCATCACCCATCTCCTCCCACTTATGATTGTATGACTGTAATCTTGTTGCTTGTATCCCTACGATTTATATTGATTGTTTTCCTAGTATGATTTGATTCCTTATTTGTACCCTATGACTATCATTAAGTGTTGTACCTTATGATTCTTGATGAACGTATCTTTTATGTACACTGAGAGCAGATGCACTAAGACAAATTCCTTGTGTGTCCAATCACACTTTGCCAATAAAACATTCTCTTCTCTTCTCTTCTGGCTGAGGAATCCTGGGAGTTGAAGTCCACAAGTCTTAAAAGTTGCCCAGCTTGGAGACTCCTGCTAGCCCCAATGTTTCTCAACCCCGAGGACTTCAACTCCCAGAAATGCCTAGCCGGCACGGAGAATTCTGGGAGCTGAATTCCACATCTCTTAAAGTAGCCGAGAAACGCTTTTTTCTAGTCAAAGGGAGCCGGTCTCTGTCTTCCTGGGTGACGACTGAGAGCCATCCAAGGCTGAACGGAGTTGCACCAGCAAAGCTAAACTTAAGCAGATGCTGACTTTCTTAGGGGACAAAAGCTTCAAACCCCACGGGTGACATTTCTGGGCAGCCTAGGCGTAAATACTGTGGCAGAATTATCTTGGAGGAAAAGGGTGGGTCTTCCAGAGAGGCCTGTGGTCAAGCTGGCCTGGGGGGATAAGGGAAAACCAGACATCACCCTCCAGCCGGCCCTCTGCTTTCTCAGCCCCTCCTAAGCTGCAGCCACCATGAAGGCTGCCTCTGTCATAAGCAATAGGCCCTTTCAGGCTTTAAATTTACAGGAACTCAAAAATGGAAACGCCAGCTCAGCTTTAGCCCTCAGTGTTAGCTGTGTTTGCTCCCACAGCGGCAAACTCTCTGGATCTCCTTCCAACAGAAACATCTCTGTGTGTTAAAGAAAAAAAAAACACTCCACCTTTCTATTTATTAACTGCAACAGATCGTTTTTCATTAACTGCAAGGTTTCTTTTTGCTAAATAATAAAAAAGTCAAGCAACATGCTCTTTCTTTTAACAGAAGTTTCTTCATGGCCTGAGCCGGAGGGACCGTAAGGTAACCCTCTTTCTCTGCCACTGAAGTCCCTGTGTCAACCAGAAGCTCCTGCAGGAAAATCGGCACCAAGAGAAAGCATTTTTCAGTCCCTGCCCAAGGACTGAGTCACGAAGGCAGATCAGGCGAGTTTCACACCCTCTCGGGGCCTCGGTGGCAGAGAAGAAAGGACACCGGTATTTGCTTCTGCAAGAGGCCACCCTTTCTTGCCCCTGGGCCTTTGTGATGGACCTCAACCGGTACAAGGTCTCTCCCTGGAGGTATTGCAATCTGAAGGAAGTGGCACAAGACCACAGAGAGTCACGGGCTGTTACGATCCACCTGAGTTTTCAAAAACATCAGGGGTTTCCAAAATGCAAACTTTGGGACCACGTGCAAGTAATCAGGTGTCTCTTTTAGTGCTGCGCACATCTGGAAGAATGAATGACCTCTTCGCTCAAACATGGATTGTATTTAGAGTCCCTGACTAGCCATTCCAGAATCATGAAATGGCAACGTCCATTTCAACAGCTTACAGTACAGATCAACGAAGGTCATAAAGTAACTGACATACTTACCAAATCCAGGGCCGATCCCCCACCTAAATATTCCATTATTATCCACAACTTTGTGCCCTGAAAGGGAAAACAGGTAAAAAGTTAGCTTTTTTTCCCCTCCTGATTTCTCTGGATAGGGAAAAGGGGGCAGGAATCATGTGGGGTTTTTTTGGAGGGGAGGCTATAATTGTAATATATCTGGAACTAGCACTAAGCTGGGGAAGAACGGGACGAAAGATCCACTGCGACCACAAAAATAACAAACTAAATTTGGGGTCTTCTCTGTGCTTGGTTGTCTGAGTTTGCAGACATTTCGTTACCCAACTAGGTAACCTCATCAGTGCCAGTGGGCGAGGAACCACACAAAAGTCTGGCAGGGCAAGCGACTATATATAAACAGAGAGTAAGTAAACCTTGCACCTCTCCCACTGGTGATGTTAACCTTGCTTTGGTCACGAAATGTCTGCAAGCAACAACCAGGAGAGTAACAGAGTTGGATGGGACCTTGATGGGACCAGGAGATTTGAGACATGTGGTTGCCCTAATCTCTTCTTACAAACCTCCAGGGATGAAGCACCCACAATTTCTGGAGGGGAGCCGTTTCACTGGTGAATTGAGACCAGGTTGTTGTTGTTGTCAGTTGCGAAGTTGTGTCTGACTCCTCGCAACCCCATGGACAACATTCCTCCAGGCCTTCCTGTTCTCTACCATCATCTGGAGTCCATTTAAGGTCACGCCGACTGCTTCGGTGACTCCATCCAGCCACCTCCTTCTCTGCCGTCCCCTTCTTCTTTTGCCCTCCATCGTTCCCAGCATTAGGCTCTGCTCCAGGGAGTCCTTCCTTCTCATTAGGTGGCCAAAGGATTTGAGTTTCATCTTCAGGACCTGGCCTTCTAAAGAGCAGTCAGGGTTGATCTCCTGTAGGACTGACAAGTTTGATGGCCTTGCAGTCCAAGGGACTCGCAGGAGTCTTCTCCAGCACCAGAGTTCAAAGGCCTCCATTCTTTGGCCTTCTCAGCCTTCCTTATGGTCCAACTTTCACAGCCATCCATTGCAAGACCAGGTTTCTGTGCCACAATTGCCTGCCAGCTAAAATAGGATTGGGCTCCTGCTTGGGGCCATTTCACCAAGACCAAAGAGCTGTTTATTCGCATGTTAAGTTTTGCTGCCCCAACTTTTGTTCTCACCACTCCTGTTAATACTTTAAATGCCAGTTACAAGTCCTCAGCTGCCACTTTTAGAAAGCGGTGGGGAATTTGTAGTGGGGAGTTTTTACGGGTTGTATCGTGTGATTTTATAAATTACACCGGGTGTTTTCAGAAGAACCACACGAAGTAACTGGCATGGTAATTTTCGAGCCCTCTGTCGTTTGAAGGAAACCTTTGTGTACATTCCGGAGAGTTGCTCTGTGACTGGTGGTTATCTGTAGTAAAAAGGGACTTTCGTCCTTCCAAACAATGCTGCGATCCCAAGAGTTTCACCACTTTGAGTATTTACCGTACATCAGCAGCCAACCAGGGTATTTTTAGCTGGGAACCTATCAGCCTCCCACTTTCCATTTAGAGATGAGTTTCAGAAAAGGGAACTCCAGTCTTAAGCTAAAAATCGGTCCAAACCTCTGGGTAAACAGTCCACGTATGGGGGCTGCTACTCTCGCCCTCGTCAAGAGGCTGCCAATCAAGGCTTACATGCGACATGCAAAAACAAAAAATACGTGCGGGGAGTTTATGTGAAACTGAGATCAACAGGAAGCCTGGAAAATCAGCTATCAAGTTCGAAGCACGCTTACGTTGTTGCAACTATTAATGCTTCTCAGCTTGCAGGGGGGAGGGAAGGGGGAGGTGGAATGTAGGCTCCAGACATCGAGAAGATGAGCCATGAGAGCCAAGGACACTTCAGCAGGTGTTTGCCAAACTCAAGAGACTTTTTCTCATAACAATACGACGACGTTCAATTGGACAACATGACCTGCGCTAATAGGGGGGAGGTGAATCCTGCACTTTAATTATGTGGGTTTGCACGGAAATTAGCTAGATCTGGTTTTGCCCTCATCGGTGCCGAAATGATGGACTCCATGAAGTTTTGCACTCGGAGATTGGATGCTCTCGACTGTGCCTGCTTTGCTTGGGTTCGTCAGTCAAAATGCTGACCTGGGCTACGGAGGAATGGCTCACTCACTACATGGGGAGAACAGGGGTGGGGAATTATGGCCCCTTTATGGCTTGTGGACTTCAACTCCCAGAATTCCTGAGCCAAGCCTCATGCTGGCTTAGGAATTCTGGGAGTTGAAGTCCACAAGTCTTAAAGTTGCCAAGGTTGGAGACCCCTGCCCTAGTGACAAGATGTTCTCCCCTTCCCCTCATTAACAGAAAGTCTCCATCCCCTTCCTTTGTACCGTTTGCTCCCTGAAGCCAACAAGTAATGCCAATTGGAAGATTTGGGGCAACTTTCCACCCAGGGCCTCCGTTACGGACAAGTTTTAACCCAACAGCATTTTCCTCCAGACGGATCGAAAACCAGGCGCGAGGCCTGTCGTGGCAGATGGAAGAGCAGCTCCTGAACAGAGCTCGCTTTGTTAGGCCAACACACACACGGCATTTACCCTCCAGAGGTTGGGAACGGAGAAGTCAGGTATTTGGGCTGCTACTTTTAGCGCCTTCCCATAACCCCTCATCTGTGCCAGCAGGGAAAACTGGGAACAAATGCAGGTTCTTTTACACGGCTGTGGTTTCACAGACGCCTTTGGATGACTTAAAACGCCCTGCAGTGAAAATATCTCTGAGGATTTGCCAGAATAAACCGTAGCTGGGTGTGGATCTTTTGCCCCTCGGCATCCAAGGAGCCGCTCGGCTAACCGTTACAGGCCAAGGACGTCTAACGCAGGTACGTAGAAGCGAGGACATTGCTTAGTCTTTGGAGGAGCAGAGGTGTGCTAGTCTGTGGTTTATTCAGAAACCTCTGAACCATGTTAGTTAGTCAGAAAAGGTGCAAAAGCGGCTCCCCCTCCTGACTTTTTTCCCTATCACAGTCTTGAATCCACAGCAGAATTCAGATGTGATTCTGATTATGCTTTGGGGATTATGACACAACTTGGGTGTTAAAGAAAAACTCTTTGTATTGCAATTCCTATATAAAAAAAGGCTGAGACTCTAGAAAGAGTGCAGAGAAGAGCAACCAGGATGATGAGGGGACTGGGGGTTAAAACATACAATGAACAGTTGCAGGAACTGGGCATGGCTGGTCTAGTGAAGAGAAGGACCAGGGGAGTGTTGTGGTCCGCCAGCAGCCTGCGGACCTGGCAGCTGAGTCAGACAGTGAGGAGGCTGGGGAGGAACATGGGCCAGTCCTGGAGTCTGGGGAAGGCCCGGACAAGGGCTCTGCATCGGAGGCAGACATGGGGCCAGGGCCATCTGGGAGCGGTGAGCGGACTCCAGAGCCTCCAGAGTCGGACATCAGAGAGGCAGAGGAACAGGAGGAGCCTGTTCTTAGTGGTGCGCATGTGCAGAGCTGCCAGAAGGCACAGTTTAAAACAAAAGGGACAACTCGGGAGTAAGGCCTGGGGATGATTGGCCCCTCCCATAAGGCTTAAAAGAGGAGCAAAGGCACGTGGGCTCTTTGCAGGAAAGCAACGTTAATTCTATTCCCAGTTGGCATCTCTGTTTGATTCTGGACTCCGTGTGGCTTTGTCTTTGGCAGCGTGTCAAGGGAGATAAAGGTTGGTGATTATCCCAAAGGACTTTTTGCAACTAATTGGGACTCAGCTGTGAATGAACGTAATTCACAGCTGTTGCAATAAAACAGGTTTTTGGGACTACTCGTGTGTTTTAATGACTCATGAAGCCTAGGTCGCAACAGGGAGACATGATAGCAGTCTTCAATATTTGAGGGGCTGCCACAGAGAGGAGGGGGTCAAACTATTTTCCAAAGCATCTGAGGGCCAAACAAGGAATAAATGGATGGAAACTGATCAAGGAGAGATTCAACCTGGAAATAAGGAGAAACTTTCTGACTGTGAGAACAATCAACCCTTGGAACAGAAGTTGCCTTCGGAAGTTGTGGGAGCTTCATCACTTGAGACTTTCAAGAAGAGACTGGACTGCCATTTGTCAGAAATGGTGTAGGGTCTCCTGTTTGAGTGGGGGGTTGGACTAGATGACCTACAAGGTCCCTTCCAACTCTGTTAATCTGTTAGAATTAAAATCCTACGGCATCTGGACACTGTGATAGTCTAGACTAGAAGTTCACAGATAAACTGTTCCATACAGGGAAGGGCTGATGCTGGATGGGTCGCCTCTGAACTGAACCTGAAGCCTGTTTTGGCTATAACTGGCATGAAACAGGATGAGTCGATTTCAGATGCAGACAGAAAAAGTTGGCTGCCCCTTCGAGTTCGAAGGTAAAGCATTCGGGCTCCCTCCAAACCCAGCCAAGAAAAGGTAAACAGGGCGCACCATGTCCCACCCTCTCCGTGGCTCCTGGACACCCCAACTCGGTCCCACCCTGCAGAACCACCCACATCCCAGCGGAGCCCGGAGCGAAAGTCTCTCTTACCTTCAAGTAGGAGCCGTAGTACTTGGTGACATAAGGACTGTCACACTGGCTGAGCACCGTGATCTCCTGCTGGATGTCCTCAATTTCATCCTCGGCTTCTTCCAGGTCGATGATTTTAATGGCCACCACGTGCTGCGTCCGGTTATCGATGCCCTTAAAGACTTCTCCGAAGGAGCCCTTCCCGATGCGCTCCAGCTTGGTGAAAAGGCCCTCGGGGTCTGCTCGGTGGTTCTGCAGGGAAGCCAAGAGGAGGCACCAGGGGTGAAATCCAGCAGGTTGTGGAGAGCGGAAATTTTGAGTAGTTCGGAGAACCGGCAAATGCTACCTCTGGCTGGTCCCAGAGTGGGGTGGGAATGGGGATTTTGCAGTACCCTTCCCCCAGGAGTGGGGAGGGAATGGGGATTTTGCAGTATCCTTCCCCTGCCACGCCCACCAAGCCACGCCCACAGAACCAGTAGTAAAAAAAAACTGAATTCCACTATTGGGAGGCACCGACATTTCAAGGCACCTTGGGACTTTGAGCTCGGCTGAAGATTTCAACTGTGGGGTCGCCAGAAATAAATGGGGGTCTCTTCCTGAAAACCTGCACGGGAACTACTCCTAATCCTGGGACAATTGTGTGCACAATCTCAGAAGCTACACCCAAGTGTGCAACTGCACTTTTTTTTTTTTTAAAGACGTACACCTTTATTTACTCCTTAGAGTGGTGCGGTGGCCTAGAGGTGTAGAGCTCTCGCCGCACAATCAGGAAGCTGTGAGTTCGATCCTAGGTAGAGGCAGATATTTCTCTCTCTGGGCACAATGAGAATGTATCTGCCGAACAAAACTCCGCAATGGCAACAGGGAAGGGCATCCGGCCATTAAAACACTCTGCTAGCTCCATTCAGTTGCCCGGATTCCACCCCGCAAAGGGATTACGGGATTGTTAAAAGGAGATGGTGACTTTTATTTAGTCCTTGGAAGTTTGGAAGACAGACATACCCTGGGGTGGGGGAGAAGAGGTGAGACTTCCAGAAAGCGGTAAGAAATGCTTTCGTTTTCTTTTGAAGTGTCACCACGCACATTCCTCTTTTAATTGGCTCCCTCTAATTAGCCATAGAGGCGATGGAAAGAGCTGGATCCTGGCCACAGCCTGGCGGACTCCTCCTGCCTATGGCAACCCTGGTTCCACCTGGCTTTTTTTTAACATTCAGAAAGCATCTGGTAAAGGCAACGCTGGTCCATGGCAAAGCAAAGCAAAGCAAAGCACTGTCAGGCGCAAAGGACCTGCGGGATAGGTAGTCCTCGACTTACAACAGTTCATTTAGTGACTGTTTGAAGTTACAACAGCACCGGAAAAAGTGACTTATGAACGTTTTTCCACGCTTAACGACTGTTGCAGCATCCCCCGCGGTCACTAGATCAAAATCCAGACTCTTGGGAACCGACTCGTATATATGACGTGTCCCAGAGTCATGCGATCCCCTTTGACGACCTCCTGAAAAGAAAAGTCAATGGGGAAACGAGGTTCGGTTAACCACCATGCGACTAACTTGGTGAAGTGAGTCACTTGCCAACTGTGGCAAGAAAGGTCATAAAATGGGGCAAAACTCACTTAATAAATGGCTCACTTAGCAACAGAAATCTTGGGCTCAATTGTGGTTGTAAGTCGAGGACAACCTGTATATAGATGATTTATTCAAGTCTGCATAGAAGAATGTGGCCGAGTAAAAAGTTCAGCACTAAACTGGCACCAGGGAAGGCTCAACGGGATTTTTGGACTTGAAGCGCTTGTGGGAATGCAACAATTCTAAACCTAGGACACGCTTAACTTCGCCCTCCTTAGCTCTGCCTACTCTTCTACATCACTGGCCTTTGCCGACAGCTCCATTTCCAAGAAGGCCTCAGAATAAAAATGGTAGATGGTGGCAAATTAAGATTGGCTTGTCCGGGAAAACGGCAAAAGAAAGCAAGGGTCTTGATAAGGACTTCAAGGCCGACGATCTAGGGATGCCGAGTTGGGGACTCAGTCCGGGGTCACGTTTCAAGTCATGGAAGAAGAGGACTAGGCCAGAATGGCCCACCAGGGAGCCCAGATGAATTCAGGGGCTGCAAGCTAGTGAAACCTGCTCCCAGTAAGTCGCTGTTTGAGTCTAAGGCAGAGCACCCCAACCTTGGCAACTTTATGACTTGGAGAATTCTGGGAGTGGAAGTCCACAAGTCTTAAAAGTTGCCAAGGATTGGAGACTCCTGTTCCAAGGTACTAGCCAGGGACTGTGAGGGTTGTTGGTCTACTCTATCCAGCTCTGTTCTGGCTGAAGAACGGGGCTCTCCCCGCTGATCCCGCAGTGTCTTCAGAAGATGGGCCTTGATGTTCTGCAGCTCAGAGCTTCTACAAAGCCTCTGGGATCCCAGCCCTTGCCGAAAAGAGCTTCTTTCCCGCAACACGCTCTAAATTGTCCTTTTCATGCAGAGTTGTGCAACGTTTCCCGCTTGCTTAATTGTTTCTCTTTAGAAACCAGCTGATAATTACCCCAGACGGCGGCCTTCCTTTCTCACTGGAAAAGCTCAATCCCCTGATGGAAATTTCCATTCCTACATCTCGGGCTTTGGTCCGACACAACTGGCCAAGGCTACTCAGTGTACACAAACAGGCCACTTTCTTTCTTTCTTTCTTTCTTTCTTTCTTTCTTTCTTTTCTTTCTTTCTTTCTTTCTTTCTTTCTTTCTTTCTTTCTTTCTTTTTCTTTCTTTCTTTCTCTCTTTTCCTTCCTTCCTTTTTCTCTTTTCCTTTCTTCCTTCTTCCTTCTTCCTTCTTCCTTCTTCCTTCTTCCTTCTTCCTTCTTCCTTCCTTCCTTCCTTCCTTCCTTCCTTCCTTCCTTCCTTCCTTCCTTCCTTCCTTCCTTCCTT